>NC_135695.1:4339545-4653473 GCF_964276395.1 Gasterosteus aculeatus | reverse complement strand
AAACCTCCGCCACTATAGGAAGACGGCCTTCCAGTCCAGTGGCGCGCTAGAGATCGCAGACCCACTTTGATTAATCTTGTTAATTACTAGCCGGGGGGTTTCAACGAGTGCTCGCACCCCCCCACCCCCCCTGCACCCGACAAAAGAAACAAAGAAAAGAAGAGGCTTGTGTGCCATTATATTCTTTGTAATTACAAAAAGGCTCATGCTGGGGGACTGATTATCCCGCAGCAATGGATCATAGGACATGCCGGACGTCACCGCGGCGGCTGTATGTACAGTACTCGGCGGGGGAGGACGGGGGAGGACGGGGGCTCTGTGGACTTGCAGAACGGCATGTGCCTGTGCTTGAAAGCCGGTCCTAATGAGTCCCTACGGTCACCTCAATCTCGGGCTCTCTGCCCTCATCCCCTCTCTATCTCTCTCAGTGAATGCAGCTGTCGCCTTGTTTAACCACACCATGACCTCTCCCCTCCCTCCCTCCCTCCCTCCCTCCCCTCCGACAGCAAACCGCTGTCAGCCGGGGACGTGTGCGCTATGCCTAACTCGTTCTGGCTACCTCGGCTCGCATATGACCCATTTCTAGACTTGCATGCCCTTGTTTTGTCGCTACCCCTCCGCCCGTGTGAGAGCTATAAGCAGGGGAGTCCGAGCCAGGACCTCGGTGCAAACCCCCCCCCCTCCAAAACAAACTAGGCCAGCGAGGCTTTGAGGGACGCTCCTCTGTAAAAAACGACTGCACTTTGCTTTAAGCCAGCAGATCCGTTTGACCTATGTCTAATGTGGACCAATTAAGGTCTTTACACCAGCGCGTACCAACGTGAAGCCGAATATCCCTTAATTCCAGTTAAATACATGTCCCTGCAGCTATAATACACCTACACATGCCATCGTGGTGCGCTGCGCGATTATGTGCTGATATAAAGCCTGCTCCAGAGTCCTATTGAATGTATTGAGTGAGGTTTCTAATGGGCATGGGAATTAATTCCAGGGCAAAGGGGATTAAAGGCTGGAGAGGAGTGCGCGGAGGGATGGCACTCGCTGGCAGCGCAGGTTACAGAGGGCGGAAAAACAGAAACAAAATAGAAATGCACAGGAGCCGTCTCTTTTCAATCCTATTTTTGCTAAATAATATGGAAATTGGTTTTTTGTCTAATCCTGGCAGTTATTTATATATTTATTCATTCTGTTGATTTTTTTTCTTTTCTTTCTTTTTTACGAAAGAGAACAAAATGATGTGTCAAGTGCTCCAGGAAGAAAAACAGTGGGAAGAAATGGTGTAAAAAGCTGGACAATCAAACCAGATAGAGTTTTATCAGAATGAGGATGTTTCATCTGTCCAAGGCCTTTATCTCTTTCTCATTCCACCCCGAGCACGAGTCGCACCTTATCCTTTGATCGCACTGACTTCCTTTTGAGACTCTACCTTGAGGACGGCTTCCCAGACTGCCGGATGTGCTGCTGTGTCTACACTTGGAAATCAAGAGATAACAAGCACAGAGAATACCAGGTCGACGTCGTCTGCATCACGCACACCTGCGCTGAACGCCACGTCCTGGAGCCGTGCCGCCAAACGGCACTTTGTGGGCCACGTTAGGCAGGCTAATCCAGGAAAGCGTGTGCGTGAACGTGCCATGCCTCTGGTTTTTGAAGTGAAACCACAAGTTTAGGGTTCACATTTCTCCCGAAGATTGTTTGCCTTTTAGCTTCACACAATGTCACAGTGAAGAGTGTCTAATGAGATCATACTAGATGCGCCGATGGGCTCAGAACTGCTTCCTGTGAAACCCAGAGAAGAGCATGTTTTCTTTTAATGATGGCAAAAGTTTATCATAGCCAGCTGGTGTAAAGAATTTACATTTTTGTCATATTTTCACCTTTCCGACAGTCCTTGAATACATCATGTAAGATGAACGATGTATGAGAAAACAATTTTATTAAAAGATATTCAACTTCTGTTCTTTTTCTTTATTATTATTTATGGGATCGTTTCTGGGCTGTAACGCAAAAAAATACATGTTGGAATTATCTCGGTCGTGTTTGAGCAGTTTACATATAGATGACGTTTTGTGAAAAAGGCCACAGGGATCAAATGTGACGGGAGCGAAAAGAAAGAAAAAAAAGGATGCTTCTTGTAGTTCAGAGGGCTTGATGTGTGAAAAAGGATGCTGCGCCACATCTGTCGTTGGGACAGAGGAGCTTAAAGCGGGACGATAAAGCACCACTTCTAGTGGAAACGATCTTTCACAGATACACGGTACATGACGCTCACGTGCAAAAGCACATCACTACGAGAGGTCAAGCGTAGCGGGCTAACGGAACGGGATGCTATCACAGTGTGGCAACAGTGGAGCAGGAAGAGGCCGAGGAATCAATTACCTCAATTTCACAGGCAGAGGGACAGCGTGTGGATTATGAAGCATTTGGACAATCAGCAAAGACACAATCTCTAAACTTTACATTTGAATCATATTACCATTACTCTTAAAATAATACGCCTAAAGCTACGGGTGATCCGCTTCAAAAATATTTGCAAAACCTTCATTAAAATGTTTATTACATCCTGATAAATGAAATGCACCATGGGGCTGAATGTAACTGGTCTTCTATTCTTTGATTGGGAAAGAGTTGGTCCTCAGTTGAAAGACTTGTTAAATCCAGCACTGGTTTCTCGGGATCACCCGCAGGTGTTACTGGTTCCCGTTCTATTCAAGTGTCCCGGTGCGTCCTGACAGTTCGACAGGTTCATTTTATGTGTGTGTGAGACATCTTTCTTACCAAAGTATTCCTGGGACGGCGGGTTGTCCATGTCAAACAGCATCTTCTTGGTCAGGCGCTCCAGCTCGTCCTCCGGGTGGGCCATGGGAGCGCCGCCCTGAGAGGAACACAGTTCAGATTCACGGTGATGAACAAACAGGTCGCCAATTCTCAGCAATCGTTTCCGCCGGCACACATCACCTGTGACCATTGCTGCCTCTTAAAAGGTAGCAAAATAAAGGAACGGCCGAGGATCAAAATACGTCCTGGTTCAACTGGAGGGCCCAGAAAAAATAAAACCCCCGACTTCAATAAATCAGGACGAAGCGGTCTCTCAAGGTCAAACAAAACACATTGACAGAAATTTAAATGCAGCGGATGGTCTTCGCTCTGCCGTCCCCCCTCTGAGGTATCTGACCCTGGCTCAGGCCCCCGCGGTGCGCGGCCCAGAAGGTTGTGCATATCCTTCTGTGAAATACAAGCCTGTGGGGAGGAGGAAAAAAGAATAACGGTGACCCTGACTAATCCTTGTATTTGGGAAAAATAAATGATAAGAGAAGAAAAAAAAAAAAAAAGGGAGGCAAAGCTACTTTTTAAGTCGTGCACATGTGACGGGTCAGGGGATCGTTACTCGCACTCGGAGCACAAAGACGTGGCCCAATCTGTAACTCACTGAAGATGCCACTTCCCTTTCTCCTCGTGAGCCCCCCTCCTTTGTCTCCATCTTTGACACCCGCCCGCTGTATGACATTTCCTGCCAATCATCCCCCTTCCTCCCGCGGATCACACCGCAATCCCGTCACAGGTGTGCGTCCTTCCCAGACGCCCCGGAGGCCTGACCTCGGGTCTCTACGTGCTGCGCCGCTTTCCCCCCCGAATCTGCGACGCTCCGGCGACGCCCTCCCTACATCTGGGGGCCGGCTGGATCTTTACCATATATTGGATTTTCGATATAGTAACGCGGGCCGAGATGTGAGCTGACCTTTGCGGGCTTCCTAATTGTGACATATGGGAGCCGGGTTGATGTCTGCGACCTGTGCGGGTTTTGTGCTCATGCATCTGCGGTTTACGGTGTCACTTAAGGAATCAGATCCGTCGATAGGAGATTGAGTGGACGAATGTTTTTGTACTCCGAATGAAAGAGTAATTAGCAGCCAGTGTCTGGATATGTAGGCATGTAATTGTCATTAAATTGACTCATTTTACGTGCGCGTCAGCTTTAAGGACAGAAATAAATAGGGGTTGCTTCCACAATAAATTAAAAGTGGCCCGAACTGAATGTCTGTGGTGGTGTTCATTTACACAATCACGTACAGTGTGTCCCTGGCAACATTCATGGAAAATAATACATAAATCAAGTGTTTCTCCATTCTAGACAGACCACCAAAAATGAGCCAAGCACGTATGTCTGAATCATCTCGTCCAGCGGGAGAAGCGTAACCAAGGTAACCCGTGCCAATCTTGTGCAACTACATTTTTAGTGAGAATCATAAAGTAAACTAAGGTCCCTCTAGCACAGTGGAACCATATAAACTGACATTACAGAGTCAACATGGCACTGACACTTTTGCATTGCATGGTGGGATATCCATTTCGAACGCAAACTAAGACTCCAGAGAATAAAAGAGCACAATTCTATGGTTTTCCGCACACTGAGACCTTGCAGAGCTGGTCGCTGTGAGAAGACAGACAGACAACGGTCCACTGAGTCTGAGCGGCGAGATACACCGAGCTGTGACTACAGTCCACTACTTTAACATCAAGGCCTTTGCTCGCTCTCGCGTACTCCGAGGGAGCGTCACGTCGGCCGGGCACCACGTCGCTCCTCCGCGCCGCGCTCGTGGAGGAGGTGGAGTTCACCTCCGCGCACAAAGGAGCAGATAGTAAGGCTGTACAATATTCATACCCTTAAAAGAAGTGCTCCTGTTGTCGACAATCTGCTCGTTATGCCCGTGTTGTTACTGTGAGACAGTGAGGTGTGTGTGTGTGTGTGTGTGGGGGGGGGGGATTTAACCCTGTTAATCTGAGCTCCACATCAAATGCACATTGGAGAGGGAACGAAACGCTGCTATTACCAGAGACAGACTTTTGAGTTTAAGCTTCATTTATAGCTTATCCACTCTTTGACACCCTGCAGCGATGCACTGGCAGAGAGTTTAAAGCACCTTGTTAGGGAGTCTTTTGTGACAGCACGGAATCATTTTTCACTTGAATAAGAGAAAGAAATTGCTTCGCCGGATGCTTTATGATTGCCTCGCAATCTTCTTCTTTCAGAGGCAACAATAGGAAGCGTCCCGCCGCCACTCGTGCTGCCGACGTGGTTCCTCTGTCCCGTCCGGCTCCGGCCGGTCATTTGTTTGCCTTCGTCCTCGTGACGCTCCGCTTAGGTTTCATTGAAGTACGCGCTCGAACGCGGTGGCGAGCGGCTAAACGGCTGCAAACCCCCCCCGCCCCCCGCCCCCCGGTCCGTATGTCAAGGCTTATAGTTTCAGGTCATCAGCTTTTTAAATCAGTGGTAATACCTCAGAGAGAGAAACTGGATGGGCCATCGCGGGAGGCTGGCGAAACCGTCGTAAAATGCCACTTCAAAAACAACAACGGGTGCAAAAGTGAGCGCCGTCGCGTGCGACCGGATGAGCAGACGAGAGCGGAGAGTCAGGCAGCTGATCGGTCGGTGTGCACCACCCACGGTGGGATCGGCATGGTGTCAGAACTGGTTAAGTGAGACGTGGAGTGGGGTGGTGCTGGAGGGAGATCCGTACGTGCGCTCACCTGATACCCCTGACAGCATCGCATCCCGCTCAGAACCAAAACCCCAGGCTCTGTCTGTCCCGCTTCCAGCGCCGTGATCGAGACGGGACGGGAGGGCCGACGGATTGACAACATTTGTTTCAGTGGAGGGGGATACAAGAGAGGGGAAGTGGACGGGAGGCTTTGACAAATGGTCCCCTCCAAAGGCAAAGACACAGGAGATTTATTTGAAATACTCGCGGCGCTGAGCATCTGTTCGCCACACGGATGATGGTTTATTTCTCCATTTCTTCTGGTCTCCTCGAGCTAAAAAGTTATTGGTTGAACTGTTGCTTTTTACCCAGCCATCCAATCGCAGCAGCGGAGGGGCGTGCGCGTCAGATCTTTGTTTTATCTGTTGACTTCCGTCCTCATGATGTCGTACGAGTCCTTGTGACTGGGCGGCTTTCTTTTACTATGTTCTTGTAACTAGGTGATAGAACAGAGGTTGTCAGAGCGTGTAACAGTGCAGTTACATATTCATATTACTCGTTACACGCTAATGATTCCTACATGATTGTGAAGAATGTGGCTGATGTTAATAACCGGTCAGTTAAGCATCGGCTGGTCACATGTTTGAGTTCTAGCAGAGCTGTGATTGGGTATAGCAGCATTGGTGAAGATGGTCCTTTTACAGCAAATGGACATTTAGAAGAGGCTGTAATGAGTGACCGTGTCTCTGATGTACAGGAGGCTGTGCCAACGGTCGGACTAATGAAATGCAGAATAGCAGCAGCATCGTTATACTCTTTGTTTCCTTAAGAAAAAAGGAAAAATTCAAACTTTTGAGGAATCGCGAGCTGCACCCTCATATTTAGGCCAGTGCTCGGTCTATGGAGTGGAGAAGACCATGAAATGGAGAGCCGGTGCATCAGCAGCACTACCTACTGAGCAGAAAGTGAGAACCAGAAGAGGGGGGGGGGGTCGCTGTAGAAGAGAGCCTGACAAAAGAGAGCACTAATCTGTGTCTTTCAACCTGCAGCCGTCTATCAGCTGTGTATTTGTCACTTCCTGTAGAACCCCAAAATACTCCACCTTAAAACCCAGAACATCCATTGTCTCACCTTTAACAATGGCTCAACACGTCTCGCTTCATCAGCACAAGCTGGGGAAAGACATAATCACTCAGGGACATATTTATCCACAGATTAAATGATGATGGACTTTACAATGCGACACGCTGTCGACGGAGCGGCGGCTTTAACTCCGGCTTTTAATAGAGAAGCTTTACTCGGCTCACAATCTGACATCCTGGCTTTTTTTTTTTGTCTCCCTAAATCACAATGGTACTATTTGGAAATGGACACAGACCCTTTGAGAGGGAAAACGGCTTATTAAGAAATAATAGTAATAATAAACTACCAGCAGCAAATGGACCGTGGCATTAGTTAGGGTTCAGGACGGGGATTGAATGTTCTTTATATTGGATTGGAATATTTTAAAAAAAGGCATTTGTTGCCCCGACACTAAACGAGAGATTAAAGCCGCTTAGGGAGACTCTTGTTTTACCACAACAATGAAAGGATTGCTGGATCAGTCACACTATCCTTCCTGTGACTTAAGTGTGTGTGTGTGTGGGGGGGGGGGGGTCAGCATGCTGTGTGTGTGGGTTAAACACTCAACTAGGCCTTTTTTAGAAATGCGTTCACTACGACACAACAGCGCACTCACTGTGATCCAGCCGGCGAAGCAGGAGTTGTATTCTTTAGGACACAAAAAGGAGCCGCTTTGTTGGCAGGTGATCTGATTTGGTGATCAGGTGATCAGGTGAAGTGCTCGGCCTGAGCCAAAGTCAAATTGGAGGTGGAAAGTTTGTCTGGCGGCTACGTGTGTCAATAGGGGGACTCGTTAGGTCTTCTTATGTAACCCGGCTGATGAATTGGCTGCGTGCAGGTTGTGAGTCATCTGCATTACACGTTGAGGAGAAATGGAGCTCAGGGCCACCTCTCCGAGGAGGGCCCCGCTTTAAGAGCATTCTCCCCAAACAAAATAGGTCATGCTGTTTTCAGCTCCAATTAAATGCCGGGGAATAGAAAATAAAAAATAGTAATAACAACAACAGCAAACTGTAGAGCAGCTGTGTGCCGAGCGGCCCGCGATAATTAAAAATGAACCAATTCCATACTTGACATTTTCCACGGTCGTTCATTCTTTGCTGTAAACTGAATTCCTGTAAAAAAAAGAGACGGGTTTCCAGTGTTGGCAGAAACGTAATGTATGTGGAGAGGGGCCTTCAATGTTTGTTAAGATGGTGCGTGTGTAAAAAACTAGGTCATCTGTTTGGAAGTGACACATCCCCCTGCAAACAGATATTTGAAAATCAGAGAGTGTAGAGAGGGGAGCCACAAGCGATCCGAGGAGGAAAAAAAAAGACAACAACAACAACAAATGACAGCACAAAGCGCTGGGACGGAGACGAGACTCATCTAGCGGCTCTTCGTATAAGATTACAAAAGTCCAGATTACACAGGACGCCGCTTCCTCCTGTGGCCTCCATCCGAACGCGCGCGGTGGACGTAATGGAGACTCTCGCGGGTCGCGTCCGTCAAATTGCCGACCTGCACTGCCACTTCCTGTAACACGCCGTTGTGGCCGGACCCACGTCCAGCTTCAACGGTGAACACACAGGAGACAGACGCCTCCTCTGGGAAGTGGACACGGGACCAGAGAGGCCTTCTGTGGACGAGGGGCGCGTTAAGAGGGCCGGAGAGGAGCAAAAGCAACAGAGAGAATGCGTTTAGGTTAAACCTTTGCTTCTTTCAATAATGTATGCATGCACCTTCAGAGCAGCGGAAAAAACAGGGGCCGGGGTCCTTAAAAAATGTGCACGACGAGTGGGACACAGCATGTCGGCGAGGAGCCAGCAGGGGCCACTGTTAATGCCGGTGGCTTTTTTCTTCTCAGATCCCTGGTGACGGAACCAACGGGAGGATAAACATCTCCATTGACGCGTCGCTCAGCAGACCGGCGCTTTCTTCTCCCTTCAACCCAATCGCAGAAAGAAGGTGAAGAGGTACCGTGCTGCAGGAAGGCATTCGATGCCGTCACATGCCAGGGAGGATCATCCAGCTGTCCCCCAGCATGCCACTGTCTCACACGGACTGACCTCAGTGCCCCCGCAGGACAACATCTGCATGTCTGCTCGCTACAGGCCGGCGAGGACGGGGTTGGCAAAATAAACAAACTGCTCAGACGCTGCAGCGACAGGTTATCGATCCGGCCGGTTATTTACGGGCCGAGCGGGGGCCGGAGGAGGGGGGGCGGCAGGGGCCGATTATTTATGAAGCGGTTATGTGACAAACACCTCTGATCTACTGAGGAGGTAACCGCTGACCCAATCAGCAAACACACACAAGAAGGATGACGTGAAGACGCAACGCAGCCACTTATTTCTCCCGACATGTAAAAGCACAACAATGAGAATTATTTAATGCTGAGCTAGTCTTCATTTAATTCCCATCCAATTTCAAAGTTTTTGTACTAATTATAATGAAAGCCAACGGGTTGTACCATGTTTCATATGATCACTGATTACAGTATTAAACAGGGCGTTACAATAAAGGCCTTAAAAATACGCACTGCCCGCTTGCACCGGATGAGCCTGGCGGTGTAAAGTGAGTCAAAACGTCCTTTACTTAATAATGATACATATGATAATCACATTAACTTTGGGCATTGGGGCAAGTAAAGAGGTTCCTGACCCACTTGTGTGCCCTCACATCAGCGCCGAGACGCTCATACACTCTAAAACCTTCTGCAAACAAAAAGCGGTAAGAGAACATGCTGAAGAGCAGCCGGCATTGAGTTGTTGTTTTTTCAGACGCAAGGTTAGTGTACTTTAAGAGGAATAATAAACTAACGGCTAAATGAACATAATGGAACCAAAAATACCGCTTTGTTGGAAAATATATTCAGCAAAGTCCACTGATAAAGAGCATGTTGAGGGACTATTTCCTTTACAGACGACATAAGGTGCAGTTGAAGGGTTGAGCTTAACTTACAGTAGTTAGCCAAAAAAAGACCTCCCTCAGCAAGCTCGTCAAAACATCTGGAGGCTTACTGTTGGACTCCAGCGTCCCTTTATTTCCCAGCTGAATGGCGTCATATAGTATATATATATATGCTAGATGCAGTTCAGTCTGCAGTCCACTTGATGAGTCTGTCATTAAAGTTTGTGAATTATGAAAAACCCAATTAGTGATCCGGTTATTAATTCAGCTGTCCTAAAAATGGATCTACAATGGAGCGCTTTCTAATAAACCAATTTAAATCCAAACTATCGCACCAACATAATGGTGATACAGAAGTAAACTAATCAATCTGAGGCCATTATACGATTTGCAAAGGCATATGACCAAACACTAGATCTGACCATCAATCACTTATAATAATAATAATAATAAAAGGGCCCGATATTCATCAACAGCGGGCCCCTGTGACCCGTAATGCGCCTCGTCTCTTCTGGCCGTTATAGTTGCATTGGAGATGTGTTACAGCCTCGTTTTAAAGCCTGAATCAGCGACTGGAACAACGCTTGTGCGCGCACGAGACGCTGAAACAGAAGGAGAGCTACTTTCCACTCCCGACCTCGAGTGGACCGACCATGAAACATTGAGGAACCGGAGCCGGCGAGGAGCACCACCCGACACAGAGCATCGGGCAGCATGCTTGCAGCTATATGCGGGAGCTTGTACGCCGGCTGAGCGCTGTCATAACAGCGCGTACGGCAGACAGTGTGCTGCATGGTTGCCAAGTACGAGTCAGTTAACGGAGCCAATAGAATTTATTTATTTACATATACAGTTCTAGTTATGACCATGAGTTACAAGCCTTACACTACAAGTGTATCTGTACACTGGTTTGTAAAAGTTGCCAACAACCTTTTGGTCTTTTTAGCTCCCGTCTCTAAAGTCGTGCGGATTTGCCTCCAGAAATTCCCCCCAGACTAACTAGCGATATTTTGAAACCGCACAGTTCACAGCGTAGTTACACACGCTTATTCAGGTGGTGGCATTTTCTTCAAAGCTCCACTCGATATTAACTTGGCAGTAATTGGTACACAGAAATAGAAATCATGGTTTTGTCCTTTAAACAGGGCGGCACTTGAATAAAGGGGCACACTGAGAATTTAAGGATGCTCTTTCTGATGTTGTGTTAACAGTTTATGGTTGAGTAAAAATAGAAAGCAGCTCTGAGGATTTCTAAAGAAGTACTCATTTATTTTTCTTGTCGCCAGAGGGAAATTCTATAAGACTGAGGGGAGAAATGCTCTGAAGAGCTGTGATTGTAAAGGTTCGACGGGGTGTTCAAAGAAATCAAAATCTTTAAAGGTAAGAAAAAGACACAGAATGTGTGCGACATCAATAACTCATCTGCTCCATTTTCCTATCATTCTACCAGTTTGTGAATCAATACATAGAAATACCATTTTGTTTGTTTGCTGTAGAACAAAGTGCAATCGGTTCCACGGTGCATCTCCACACAGAGAAAAGATCACAGGGCTGCAGATGCATGTTTCCCTCTTGTCGAAGCCCTGGGCTCTCGCTTTGTAGTTACACATGGTCGCCCTGCACCAAGCAAAGAATCCTGGCCGCTAATCTACACTCAGTCAGCTTGCCTTTTTTAGGAGCTCCTCATAGCTGTGAGAGCAGAGGGCAGCTGGGGTCAATCGGCCGAGGAGGATGTGTACACAGCAAGTGTTCGCACCTGACCAGGCATTAACATCAGTACCGGCTTTGTTTACTGCAATTTCCCCGACACTGCAGAAAAAGGGCCGTCTGAGAGCCTCGTCAGTGGTTGACTTTCCACATATAAAAAGTTACTCTCAATCAATACTATTTCCAGGAGTCCTCCAAGGGTCTCTCCTGTAAACAACAATTAACTTCTCAATCATCTCCCACAGACACGCAGTAATATTGTAGCCTAGTCCTACCCAAGTCTGGGCTTTGCTTCACAAGCAGGATGTCTAAATATGTCCTGCACCTCTATGCAAACGTAGCGGACCCGCCAAGGACATGACTCGGGAATCAGGGTAACCACGGTAATGCGAGGCGTGATGGTGGGGTTAAAGGTGAGGGGATCTCTGGTTTGTGAAAGTGTGGTTAAGCAGCGTACGGACAAACCACTCCGTCGTCCCCATTACGGTCCAAGTACTTCAATTATTAACAGCCTTTTGTCTAGTATTTTTGATGGCTCACATTTGATCATTTTAAATCATTGGATTATATTTACTTTCTCATTGCTTGTATTACCTCCATGGTTATTTTTTACAACGTGTGATATCAATAGTTTGATTGACTTTGCTTGCACAAGAATGTATTACAAAAAAAAAAAAAAAAGGATATTGCCGTTTCCACCCTGATAACTTGCAAGATGTAACTACTCTTTAGGACTAACTGTTAGAAAAGAAATAGATTGTCAAACTCTGCATAAAGTATAGATTAAATTCATGAACACTGTCTTTCTGAATATAACTGAATAGTTTAATCAGATGTGTGTTCTTATGTACTTCTTGCCTTGTTTTCCATCATCATCATGACACCATGTGATATCACGTCCAGAGACATCCTGATGGCGCCGTATGCAAATGCTCTGTTGCAGGTCAAAGGCAAAGTGGCCAGGACTGGAAGGCGGAGAGATGTCAGATATTTAAACATGTTTGACATGTTTGACAGTTGAAACCACCATTGACCTTCCAGGGCTTTAACTGGCTGCGGGGATTGAGCGGTTCAAAAATAATCCCCCCCTGTCAAACGTCACTCAAGCTCAGCAATAACACAAGTCATCATCCAGCTTAGCCTTCCTACAATTTTTGGGGTAGCCGGAGAAACTCGTGGAAACCGGCAGCCATGAAATCGGTTAATTTTTGGGAGCACAACAGAGATCAAACCCTGTTGGATTTGGGTAATTAAGCATCCTTGGAGCTTGTTGATGCGAGGAGCTGCTCTCACACCTGCACTCTACGTGTGGAGTACGGACGCATTGGGGGATCGAGCGCGGGGTGCGTGTGGGTGAGGTGTGTGCGGGGGAGCAGAGCTGGCACGCTAATCAGGACGAGTCCAGATCATAGAATCTCATCCGGGGCCTTCATCACGGACTTCTAATGACGCTGACCTTCTATGAATACCCTCAATTATGTGGGGTGATCTCTTGAATAAAGTCCTCAATCAAAGTCACAGACCTCCCACTGGGAGGGTCTTTGGTATTACATAAAATCAACATGAACTGGAGATGGACAAACATGTAAATGGCTCCTTTAATTGACTATGTTTTGGTTTATTCACACGTCCGATTAAAAGCTGCACAAGCCACGTCTTTAAAGCAGATTTAACACAATTTGTAAGAGGTTACCAACATGCCACGACATCGGCTCAAGCACGGTGATGATCATAAAAGGCAAAGTTGACAGATATTTGCTTCCCGTCTAATCTTGCTTTTATAGTGTCGGGTTTATTTGCGCTTTAGAGAGCTGCTATACGGTTTGGGTCAGAGTCATTTACAGCATCGTGTGTGCATATGCGGCATAAAGTTCCCCCGATATGCTTCAAAGTATTCAAATGAAGCACATTATCTTGCTACAGTATATCCTTGGGAAAGAAAGGCAAATATAAATATATAAGATATATTTATATATATATATACTTATAGCTCACAAGCTACATCTGTGAAAATGAGTGATTTTCTTTTATCTGAAATCAAAGCGATGCTCACAAATCTATTAAACGCCACCTTTTGTTTCTTTAATAATGCATCATACTGGGACCAAAGCCAGCTTTTCAAGCAAAGTGTAGACTTTTGTTCTGAACAAATATAATTAGACTTATTTTTAAGACACTCTCTGCGATGTTGAAGCTAATTTGTATTTAGTAAAGTACAGTCCTTGATGAGCTTTTCCCAGAGGCCGGGAGGCCCAGTTTGTATTTTGAACCAGCATAAAATCCTTGAATTAGAGAAAACTCAAGGGCCTTGCACTTTCCAGAGATTGTCGACTGCTGAATGCATCGAGATTAGAATAGCTGTCTCTGTGGCATACACAACGCTTCTAAGGGATGACAGTGTTTAGGAATTCTTCTCATTCATGTACAGATATATAAAAAGCTCCGACGTCTTGCAATGTGTTTTAAAAGCTTGAGGCCAGGCCTAAGACGGTCCCATGCCAGTCTTGCCAAGATTAGATTTAGTTATTTCGGGTTTGAGTGTAGATCATTTCAACTGCGTTTCATGGTGGTTTTGACAATGGATTCTAAAAAGAAAAATAAAAAACAACTAAATCTGTGTTTTTTTAAACAGGAAAGGGTCTTGAACAGGTACTTGAGGGCCAAATACATCCCATCATGCTGGAAGTTTGCGGCTGCCGGTCTGAAAGAAAAAAGTCTTCATCTTCCACTGGCTGAGGATCCATGTGGAAGGTGTAGCAGTAAGAAATCCACTATTTCTTCTTGCCTGCTCTCAATTGTTTGGGGTCCTAGTTGCATTTTCTAAGCTACGGTGGGACGATTTTGTAAGATAATATTTCTTGACTGACCAAATCATAATAACCGCTCGGAGGTACGGCTGATGAATCCTCCTAAAAAAGAAACCAAATTATTGTTCAGTCATTTTTTTTTCTTCTTTTGTATATTTACTAATGCTTCTTAATTACGGTATTGTTTTACAAAATAAACAAATCACTATTTAAATAATCAAGGGCTGTAGCACTACACACATATAATGGTTGTAACTAGAATATATAAACAAATGATTCATCATTTTTTTTAACCGATATACGCATTTTCAATTTTTACACAATTAAACCAAAAAATAAACAAACTGAACGTAAGAAGCTTAGATATACACGCCGCGCATGAATACAAGCTGCTGTTTATGAGACAAACAGAATCAGATGGTGTAAACCCCCGACGGAGAAGATCTTTGAAAAATTCATAAAGGGTAACACAACTGTTTATTCTGCGCATTTCAATGGAAGATAGCAAGCAGCTCTCTGTTGAATTGCCATCTGATGCTGCACATACTGTATGTATGCTGTGCATGTACACTCAAACCCGCACGAGGAAAAGCCGCACTGACGCACAGTCATGTGTACACACACATACACACACACACACACACACACACTACATTCTCAAGTAGTGTATAACATGACTGAGAAAAGGCCTTGAGGTAGAAGAACTGAGAAGAAATTCTTTTGGCAAACATACCGTGACTCCCTCGGCTCAAGAGATCAGGGTCAACACTTTGTCAACATCTGGATTGATGAAGGGAATTCAGTCATCCAGATATTGCAACGGAGTGAACCTAAGCTTTTTTTTCTCGATCTTATGATTCTATATTGTCAAACCCTCAAATATTCTCACTAGAATTTGAGTAGCAACTAAGAGGTCAGAGTTTTGGATGTAACTCCCATGGTGTCTGGGTGCTGGGCTCAGGTTTTTTGAGATAGGGGAACTCAAAAATCCCACGGAGGTTTGAAGAAGCACTGTTGCCCTTTCATTTCGACAAGAGCAGGTTGAGGTGGTTCAAGCAACCAATCAGGACGCCTCGCAGATCCCTCCCTGTAGAGGTATTCCAGGGATATCTAATTGAGAGGAAGCCCAGAGGCAAACGTAGAACGCGCTGGAGGGATTAAATGTCCCAGCTGCCCTGTGAGCACTGCGGGATTCTCTAGTAGGATCTGGGAGGTGGGGCTGGAGAAACGGATGCCCTGACTGGTCTAACCCAATGCCACCATTCCGGACCATGAAAGGTGGGGGAAGAAAGGAAATGTGAAAACGATGGATAGAAGAAAGGAAGGAAGGATAAAAGGCTGATTGTTGAGTTATCCACTACTGTTCAATTTGTATTTTTTATCCATAACAAAATATGGTAACCGATGGAGGCAACCTCTATATGTGATGAAAACCTTACCTTTGGCGGAATAGCTGGTCCAGCAGTGTAAGGAGCCAGACTTGGTGGTACATCTGAGATGTAGGTCTTTCTGGGCCCTGGAGGTTGGTAAGCCTGGACAGGTGCCGGCTCAGGTCTCCTGGGACTTATGCCGACACCTTGGGGTGCTGTATAGGGATGTTCTTGGTATCCGATTGGAGCCATCTGGGAAAACCCAGGCTGTGGTGGCCCATAGGCAAAGTCAGGACCTTTGGGCTGGGCGGGCATGTACTGCACCTGTGCAGGGCCCCGAATTGGCTGCTGGCCAAAGTTGTGGCCAATTGGGGCTTGATGTTGGGGGCCGGGCTGGGCCGACCTCACTTGGACGTTGAAAGTGGGCTGGCTCGGGGTTGAGGCTGTGGCATAGGAGGCTGGTACGGGCTGAGGGGCGGCATGGCTTTGAGCCTTGACCACAGGGCTGGTAGGAGAAAGAGGGGTGGACGAGACCCCCCCGGGTGCCTGAGATTTGGGCGTAGACTTCTTGGTGGCAGTCAGCGGCGGCTGGTTTGGGATGACCATGCGCTTGTAACCGGTCACTGGAGCGCTGGGGGTGGAGGCTGCCGAGGAGTTCTGAAAAATAGAAGAAAGTTTGGCTCCGGTTAAAACAAACCAAAAAGTGAAAGACTCATGAGCAGGAAAATAACATCTAGGGAACCCGTCGGCCGGTCCGTTAATAGGGGACATCTACTGGGGACCATGAATATGTGCAAAGCCTGTCAGAGACATCCATCAAGATTTCAGTTTGAGACCAAAGTTGGACCCACATCGTCTCCCCGGTGCTCGCATCGGAGTCATTTCTCTATATCCTTTCCCCTCAGACGGTCACGGGGGAGGCTGGAGTCGATGCCAGCTAATATCGGGCGAGAGCCGGGGTACACCGTGGACTGGGGACAACAGGCAGGCCGATTGGTGGTTGTGTGCTAACCATCGTGCCACCCTGAGAACACTGACAGAGGACAGAAACCAATGTATACAACAGCTATCCACCCATGCTGTGGTTTATTATCCGCCCTGCCTTCCTGGAGTCAATTACCTCGACAGCAGAGGCTGCACAGCGTGCTCTGCCACCCAGAAATCTATGGCTAATAAAGCAGGAGGGGAAGGAGATATATCGTTGTGCAGAGGACGCCATGACAGCAGACTGGCAGCGGCACACAACACTTGTGCTGACTCCGGCTCCTTGGCCGGGATGGACGTTAAATCACGGAGATTTGCAACGCGGGTGTTCCTGGGAAGAGCCGGCTGTAAAGCAGCAGACCCAAGCCGCTGCAGGGACCCTCGCTGTGGGAATGGCCGTGGCGTTATGATCCGAGGTCTGGCCGCTTTACCATGGCACGGCACGGGGCGAAACCACGAGGAACACGCGGCAACAGCGCTTCACTCCCATGTCAGAGGCGTGCGCCCTGGGTGTCTGTCATGTAAGTAATAATTGTTTTTCACTACCACCACATATCGGTGTCAGACATTAAGCCAGTCTAAAAAGGGTCTATCATTAACCTTGGATGGCCTTATTAGGTTATTGCCTGAAGCCGAAAATCAAGAGTCAATTACTAAATTTGCAGCACTGGGGGAACAAAAAGGAACACTTGTAGTCTTTAGACCCCTTTGCAGTTTAGTTTGATGAGATGTCTTCTAAATTGGGGCAGAGAAACAATTCCAATCGATTCCCCCTTAAAAGTTGATCAAAGCCCTCAGCGGTGCCCCAAATATCTGTGTTTTGCTGCACTGCTACACGATGCCGTAATCCCGTTTAAACCAAAGGAGGAACACTCGCTTTGTAATTCCGTCAGTGAAACGTACCCTGTGAAATTCTCTTCCCGATAATGTGTTGCAACACACACAAATAATTCCAAGTTATCGGGTGAAGGAGGTGCGTGCTTCAATTTATGGGTCTAAATCCCATCTAATCTAAGTCAGAGGGGAGCCCCTAAGGAACCATTACATGTCTCAGATTCCTACCTCAGTGATTAGTGCTGAGGTTTATTTAACTAGTGTGTCTGTCTGCATATGTATGGAAAATGAAAAATGAAATCTCTCCTATGCCCTTTAGGAGGTAGAATTACTTAATTTAAATGTTTCATGGGTTTTAAATACTCTAGATTGTTAATTGATCTTTGAGGCCTTAGAACATAGACTAGCATTTAGTTCGAGCCGAGCGCTGGAAATGCAAATAGGTCCTCTCCAAATAATTACACTGTCATGGTACGTTTTCCACAAATTACATAAAGAGAATGGATTCGCGCCTTTCTGAGGGCGATGAAACTTATCAAACGCATAATACCCGAACCAAAATGTCTGTGTTATTAACCAAGTTATGGTTTCAGTTGATGTGCGCCTTTGACCTGTTGGCGTTAATAACAAGTTCAGAGGTAATAACGATCATAAAACGGTTTCTGATTATGAACAAAATGTGTATGGATATACAATACAGCAACATTTCCACCACGACAACACATTTATTGATCAGTTTCTCTTTGTTAAGTGATCTGTATGTTTTAACAAGATTTATATATCTATATCTTATATAAGATCATATATCAGGATATTTTTTTATTATTAATATTTCGTTATCACAAAAAATCCAACTACTCAATTCTTTCAAAAAACCTTTCTTAAAATAAATGTACATTGTTATTGGATTTTATTTAATTTTATTATTGTATGTGAGAGTAATGTCATGAAAACAGGTATTTTTATTAACACGTTTTTAACCATACAACTATATATATATATATATATATATATATATATATATATATATATATATATATATATATATATATATATATATTCTAATTTGACTTTTTTGTATCATAAAAACCTCCTTATTACACAATTGTGACATTAATGTATCTCATTATATGAAGATGTCATAACTATAGTACAGTGTTGAGACAACAAACGTCTGTATGTTTTTCCATAACATAACACGGGGCACAAAATGTACACTTCATGACATGGACTCATTGAATGAACGGCTTCCACTCTTTTGATATGTTAACGAAAGTCTTTGCACGCACTTCAAAACCGCCCAAATAACACATGTTGGTGTTTTTCAATAACATTCACATCACTGCAATAAATCTTCACTGAGGGACAGAAGGGAAGTGGTCTTTTTGTATGATCACATACACTGTATTGAAATCCACAAGTCCAACCTGATACAACATCATACTGTGCTGCTGTCTGACACACACACACACACACACACACACACACACACACACACACACACACACACACACTTTTTAAAAAGTTTTTCCCGGCGCCTTCAGGAGTTAACCCTCACCCCACACTGTAATTCAGACTGACTTTGCAAACAACTTAAGTGTGAAAATTCACAGAGGCTCTCAAGAAAGCCTTTTGACACATTAAAAAAGATTAGGAGAGACTATACCAGCCTCAGGGGGCTGAGTAAGACTGTTAACTTTGCGCTTCAAACCACAAGGGTGGGGGGATTTTTTTTATTTATTTAAAAAAGGTCTTTGTTGAAGCAGGCTCGGGGAAAGCCCCCACAGAGGGAGAAGTTGTGCCTCTTCTCAGACTCATCTGAAACCGTGGGTGCTTTTCTCTCTGAACTTTAATCATACAAGTGCATCCATCGACCGGACCACCACCCCCCCCCCTGCATCCGTCCGTTTGCAGCACTCGCGCTACGGCCGTGGAAGAATTCACAGTGCTAACAGCCCCCCCTCCAACCCCCGCACACTTTCAGTCATCTCGTCTCGGCACAATCGGAGCACAATAGTCGCTTTTAACAATCTGCCAGCCTCAATACAGACGCGCAATTGAGGGTATCAATTTGCCTCTCCTAAAATAGTCCGAGATAAGGCACATTAAATATGATTAAACAATGTCTCCGTGGAACATGGCGAGACCTCTAGCTGTTTGGAACTATCTCTCAGTTTTGCAGATAAAAGTGTGCTGTGCGCACGCTGGGAACTTTTCCCGCTCCGCCTATCTCATATCTGCATATCGGGTTCTCTCTTTTTGTGCTCCTTCAAGTGATAGTTGCATGACAACCCTCGCCTTTCATGAGTGAATATTTGCGTACAGTTTTTCACCCACGCCGTTTAGAATGCATGTGTCCTGCATCCCACGCTCAATGTTTTTTCGCCGCGTGTCACCGTGATGTAATCAGTCCTAATAACAGTGTCCCACTTTGTTCACCGCGGTAGATTTACATGCACAGCTCCATTTAGCGGCCTTTCCGTACAACTGCTGTTATGCAATTGAAGAGGATAAATAAAGTTCAAAAAGTTCTATAATATTTTCCCTCACATGGCTTAGATAGAAAATCCATTAAAAAGACTGTTGCAAAGGGTAATATCTGTTTGAATGGGTGCATCTCAGTTGACCTGGATGTGACTTGAGTGCTTCTTTGGATCTGTTACATTCTGCAAATGTTCACGAAAGTACATGGAGGACTTGACACACGAGCGTCGGACTCAAACAGAATGTTAAATACAAAACTATCTGAGGACGTGGGGGGAGTTGGCATTCAGGATTACTAACACAGATGTGGAGGAGAACTCACGTGGGTTTTGAAGGTAAAGTGAAGCTAAACATATGTACAAACATTTATATTTGAATGTTTCAATTTCTCCAAGTAGTTTTTCTCAGCTATGACATTTGTGCTGTGGCTTCAGATGTTCGCACAGTTGATCATTTTTACATCCACCAACTAAAAATGAATACATTGATGCAGGATAAGGATGTTTTTTAATGATATTTGCCAACCGTGACTTTGAAAGTTTAAATAATCAACCAATAATCTATACTTTAAAACATTAAGAAAGCAAGTAAATACAGATCAATTATATATATATATATATATATATATATATATATATATATATATATATATATATAATCTGGACAGGGAATTTTAAAGAATATAATCTTTTTTTCAGTGCGCCGTGGTTTCTTACTCGTCCACGCCGATTCCAAAAGGAGCTTTAATGGGCCAAAATATCGCTGTGGCTCTATATCAAGCAAGAACAAACATCATCACAGTCATGCTGATGGTGGTTCATAATGACTAAATTGGTATCATTGGGGATTGAAATGTTGTGCACTGTTTGATTTGCTGTACGTGGACTTAAAAGAACAGGGAGCATAATGAAGACACGGCATAAGTCAGGTAGCAGTCACCTGTACAGCACACGACATGCACAAAAAACTCTTATGTAATCTCCTCCCCCCCATAAAAAGCTGTTCAAAATTAAAGAAAAATAATTAAAAATCGAATCGAATCATAAAATAACATCATACAAAAGTAGGGCTTATTACACACAGATGCAACTAAAAAGTTTTTTTTGGGCTACTGTCTGAAGACAAAAAATAACAGCACCCTGCAGGCCACCTAAACAAAAAAGAAAAAGGGAAATGTGTGTTTTGTGGTGCACACAGCAGAAACTAACCGTTTCATTCACCACCCGCAGTACTGTGGGACGGCCCATTGCCGCACACGCCTCGACTCATCCCGGCAACGAGGGGAGCTTTGGTTTTTGGGATGCACTTGTGACCAGAGATGCTTCGGGAGGAGAAAGGCTGCTCGCCCGGTCGCTTACGGTGTGTCGATATCATCAATCCCAGAGACGGGAAACCCAAGCGCTCCTCTCGGGGGCTGCGCTCGCCTGTGTGTCTGTGTGCGTGTGGCTGTAGGCTCCCGAAATGTTATTGGGAAGATGGATAATGCGCCA
Source organism: Gasterosteus aculeatus (assembly GCF_964276395.1). Classification (NCBI taxonomy): domain Eukaryota; kingdom Metazoa; phylum Chordata; class Actinopteri; order Perciformes; family Gasterosteidae; genus Gasterosteus; species Gasterosteus aculeatus. Next base: position 4,632,300 of record NC_135695.1, on the reverse strand, counting down.
TGACAGCAGTTGATGGTAAGCCTTTTAGCATCATCACCAGGGACCTCATGATGTAAAGAGGGTGTTTGTTTTGACTATCAGAGCGTCCCTGGCTCAAACTAACCTTGTCATTGGTGCACCCTGTCAATAGAAGACAAAGGGGTGATTGTTAGTCAAATAAACTGAGTGCAAACATTGACGGAACACGGAGGCCTGCTCCTCCCTGCATGGTTGGCTGGCCCCGTCAAAACTCGCAACCTGCTGCCCGATTGACCTGAAGGTCGCCGGTTGCCAGACATCTCTGCTCCGCGCAGCGACAAAGCAATCAGGAGAGAATCGCAGCGTGTGAAGCAAACCGGGAGGGAAAAAGAGTTAAACGCCGCCGACACAGAGCCGCGGTGTCGCGGAGATGAGCAGCGGCACAAACACATCAGGGGGAGCGGAGCGCCGAAGAGTGGAAATATCTACGCCTTTGGCTCGGACCTTTCAGAGAGGAATGCTGGTTAACGTACAGAGGCTGACTGTGCTCAACAGCATGCTTTGAAGTTCGCGCTATACTGTAACCTGTATAACGATAATACATTTCATCTGTAAAAGGAATACGTTTAAAACCATGTTTTAGAACGGTAGAAAAACCTGGAAATTCCTGCGCGGGATATCCAAGTTCCCCTTAAACACTTTGTCGGCTCATGAAGACACAACTACTGTATATCTACAAAGCATTTCCCTCTCACCCATTCGTACGCACCAACATACTTCAACAGAGAACAACAGAACCAAGGACAGTCTGTGGCAGTGAGCATTTGTGAGCATTGATTTAATCCCTTTTCAACGGCATCAAAGAAACACCATTTCCCAAGAGCCCGACGCTACGCTAGGCTAACCCGCTGGTCATAGCTACATATTGAGCCATCAGATGTGAGCTTGATATCAATGTCGTCATCCAGCCGCAGGAAGGTAACCCAGTGTCTTTCCCAAAACTATTCTTTTAATCATTGATTACGCGTACACACCGTTGAACGGGCCCTGGATCGTTCACCGGAAGTGGTTTTTAGAACTTGTGTCTCACATTTGAACACAACTTGTGTCTGTGACTTTAGCTGTATGACCTGTACTTACAATGTTTACCCACTAAATCTCTGAACCACTTCTGAACCCCTCGTCCTCCTGTAGGGAGTGAATTTGAACTGGGGGGGTCATCCCTCGAGAAGCCTTCTGAGTTTGCGCCCCATTAGGGGGGGGGAGCAGCGGAAAGGTCACCGACCCTATCACACTCTCAGGGAGCAGAGACACCGGGGTGGTCCGAGCGGCGAGCGCCCATCATCCTGCCGAGTTGTGACAGCGAGTGCCCTCCGCAGCGCTCTGCCCGTTGAGAGGCGGGAGTGTCACGCCGCGGCTCGACTGCCGCAGTGTGAAGCGAGGGCCTCCTCGGGGCACCCGAGCGCAGCGATCTATCGCAGCAGCATTTCCAGCGCTTGGCTTCAGCTTAACTGTCAGCAGACTTCAATAATGCCCGTTTGTTCCGTGTGGACAGGACAACCTGATACAAACACTTCCAGCTATTTGACGTCGAGCAGGAAGTACAAACAAGCCAACGCAGGCAGAGCTGGATCGCTTTCTGCACCCAACTCACACATGGATCCTAAGCAGAGCAGATGAACTACGGGTTTGGGAAGACCGTTACTTCTGGGGTGTCTTTTACAGTTTCTTCATGTATCCGGTCCAGAAAGGCTGACAGCTATGAGACCTGCAGAGACGGCATTGGACGCCCGGGTTGGGATTCAAAGTGGACAGAGCGGTGACCTCCTGTCGGCTCACAGAGTTCCTGAGATATCGTGTTCACAAGAATGGGACAGGCGTGACGTGCCGGTGACCTTTAACATCCAAAGTTTATACTTGAATCCAAATGGAAATTTGTGCCAAATTTGAAGGAATTAGCTGAAGGCGTTCATGAGATATCGGGGTCACGAGAAAGTCAACGGACAAGCGGAAACACCCAAGAACCCATGTAGGACTCCACAGTCCAACACGCTACACACGAACTGTGACGCTCCGATGTCTCGGGGTCACGACCTCTTCCCTCACAGGCACCCAAGAGCTCAGCAGCCTCGTTCACTTGCCATTAGTTTTTTTCTAGACAGCACTAGCAAATGTGCACGCGAGTCCCCAACATGAACACGCACACAAAGAGACGGCTCGAGTGCGCTTTGCTGCCTCGACTGTTAATTGAGGTGGAACCGCGTCTGTGAGTGAGTCACACATCTCTGGTCCCAGAAGCACTGCCAGGAGGCAGCCCTGTGACAGCCGAGTGGAGTGGCTCTCCCTCCTCACTTAAAAGATCCCCCCCAAAACACACACACACACACACATTATTCTTGATGCAGGTTTATCACAGTGGAAAAGTGTATGGGGCTGAGACATTCAATATTTATTTAGGATGCTGCACATAATCATTGCACAGAGTGGATGGATCAGACAGGAAGAGCTTTTTAATTTCAACTCCGATCTCATCACACCGCATTGAATCAGAGCGGGACGAGGTTTTAATGGAGGTAGTGCATTAGGGTTTAATTGGGACAAAAATGTCACTGCTTAATGTGAAGCTAAATTGTTACTTGGTAACTTCCCGGGTCGCACGGTGGATTGCTGCCTAAGTGCATCAGCACTTGTGTGTACTTTTCTCCACTGCTCAGTGAGAGCAAAGACTGGATCAAACACCACCGGAATAGTTAGTCTCTTTTTCTTAATCTCTACATAAGGAATTTCTTGATGCACAAACACATTTGTTGATTTTTTTTTGCATTTTCATTTGCATACAAGCAGAATATGATTGCCAAAATTATTCAAATCAAATACAGTGAACACATCATGGATGGAAAAGAGCGTGTGTGGATTAAAAAATCGGGACGCGCATTATATAAAACAAAAGACCGTGGCACGGCGACGGGTTCGATTACTAGAAAGGCGGCGGCACTCGCGGTGTGAATCAGAGGTCGCAGCGGCCTCGGCAGCCTCCGCCCAAGCGCCTTTGACGAGCGCACTATTTTGACACTCATCCGGGCCCACTTGTAAACTCCCCCCCCAACAGATGTGATGTGCTCAGACAGGCCTACGCTGCACATTAGTGGGGCTGGTTGGGCGCAGATTGCAGTGCAACACACTTTTAGCATGAGCACGCACTCCTTGTGTTGTCTTCCCCGTGCCAGGCTCACAGTATCGCACCGTTAAAGAGATACCAGGATCTCACAGCCAGATCTCAAAAACAAGACGCGGGCTGATGACGGGCAGAGAAAGGGCCGGCCAGGGGGATCACCAGGTGACCGATTGGCTGATCCTCTCGTCGCTAAACTAGTCATGTGTCAACGCGTCGTGATGACTACTAAGTCATGATGACTGCACGAGTAGTAGTAGTACGAGTAGTACTTCTGATACTTCTCCAGCTCCCTGACACAGCTTCACGTTGTTGAAATAAACTTTCGAAATGTTATAAAAGTGAGTGAAATTTAACTACAATTCAGGGAACAAAAGCACAATGAGAATCGACTCTCACAAAAGAATAACAGCATTCATGACAATTTTGTTCAAACATTTGATATGTAAACGTCATATGAAGAAAAAAATGCATTATCATCACAATCAGGTCCGGCTTTATTTTTCCTTTTTTTTGCTGTCGCAGGATGAAGCTAACAAAGCGCAACGCAAACTTAGTTAACTGTGTCAAACACGTCAAGACGGAAAGTGGAGAGAGAACAAATGGGGGTTATATAATGATCACATTTCATTACCCCCTGTTATGCAACAGAGAATACCAACTAAAGCAAACTGAATTGTTTTGATGTCTGTGAGGCATCAGTGCCGGCTGAGCGTTTGCGGGAATGCTACTTGGAATTTTTATGAATGAGCGACAACGTCCACTGCAATCCTCGTCTGGGAGGCTGGCACATGAACGGCCTCCTCACCGATTCCAGATTTAGAGTTGGAGGGGGGGGTTCTGCTCCAAGAGCTAAGGAAGGGACCTATTGATTTTTGGAGAGCTGGCTCTGTAATTGCTTTGCGCGCCGGAAAGCTGTAAATCAAGACCGCTCGTTGCTCTTTGCTTATACAGGCGGAGGATTGCCGCGCGGCCGTGGCGGCGGGACGGTACGAGGAGCCCGCGACTCTGCTCACTGCTGCGTGTGGGAATAAACATGGAACATGGAAAGAGGCCGAGCACGGACTGACGGGAGCAGCTGGGAACGGGGGGCGGGAAAGGTCAACCTGAGTTAATCAGCTAGAATCAGCATCAGCTGAGGAGAGAGTAACAGCATGTGTGTGTGTGTGTGTGTGTGTGTGTGCGCGTGCATGTTTGTGTGCGTGCATGTGTGCGCGCGCATATGTTCGTGCTGCTAGAAAATAAACAATCAAATGGAAATGTGCAAAAAGCCGTCAGAGAGAAGACACAGCGGCGGCGCCAGAGCGCAGGAACGGGGTTAAGTCAACAAAACGTCCCGCTACATAACGACCCGTGACTTATACATGTCACGGCATGTACGTGCACTCACTGAGACACAGGTGGCACGGCTCCTCGCCCGCAACCCGAGGAAAGGCTCACACCGGGTTCACCGGGATAAAAATAAAGACGCGGGACGACTCCCACCCTGACAGGTAGAGAACGGCGGCGGCGGCCATACATTAGTTAGCGTGAGGCGGGCGCTCAGAGGTGCGCATCAATTTTTCAAGTTGTGTTGACAAAGGCTTTCAGGCTGCTGCTCTGATATAAACTGCACGTGTGTGTGTTTTTTTGTCTTTTAACCCAACAAAGGTGTGCACTTATACTATATTTTATTTAGTGTTTCATCAGCTGGTCGCTGTGCATTCTAATAAAAGTAATAAAAGTACTTCTCTGCGCTCTCAATATGTGGGCGTCTGTGCATTTTCACCGTGTACACTTTGTATGTGTTTTGTTTACATGAAACGTAGAATAAATCCGGAACAGATGCTTTCACATCTGACAGCTGGCAGTACGTAAATATAATAGACATTGTGCAGTCACATACCATAAAAAGGGTGCATGTTTTGCTTTTTCTACTATTAAAGGAAGGCTGCGATATTTTGGGAAACCCTTTGCTTTCTTGCCACGAGTTCGGCGAGAAGGTCGATACTCTGATTCCAGATTCCTGGATATGTTCTACATTGTGGAACTGCAGTCAGACAAACAAGCGTTCCATCGAGCAGCAGTCGCTTTACAGCGGTGCTCTGCGCTCCTATTGGTCAACTATTTAAGGGAACAGGATCACATTTTCTACTGCTTCAAATATAGACAAACAACAACACGCAGGCTCCGCAGTCAGAAACCAGACGGCAAACTTTATCACTCCCCTGAAAAGACACCAGACGTAGCACATCCATTCGTACCTTTTTACTAAAGAAATGAAAAGTTGGATCAAAGCATTTTGCTAAAATAGCTTCCCTGAGGCCGAGGGGGCAATATGTCAGCAGCCACCTGGCAGTTGGTCCTCTGCCTGCACAAATCTATTCAAACTATTTTTTTTTTTTTGAGAAAGTGTTGCAATTATCGCAAATTGGCTGCGGGCATGAATACTTTTGAGGGGAAAGGCCTTGAACTTAATCAAGTTCTCCATCGCAGAGAACGTGCACAGACACCTGTGGGCGGCAGGTCCATGCAGACGGCAAACCCCAAAACGCAATGTCTGTTTTCTACTACGCACCGCTCAACGTGATGAAGGCGTTTTACCATATTTCATGAGAACATGAGGTTATGCTATTACAGTGTGCCGTTTAATTACCAGAGATCACCAGCTCATATTTGACTTGCCTGCAGTGTGTATCGCGTGCACGCTCGGCTCATTTCTTTTTCGCCCTTGATCCGCCATGTTTCCCCTGTGTGGCGCAATAGTTTTCACCTGAGCTGCACCCGTTCTGCTCCCTCTGACCAACAGTCGCTGGACTTAAACCACAAAAGCAACATTTTGTTTACTACTCTGTCCACCTTGGTCCCGCGGCACACTTCCCACGTCATTTTCCACAAAGGTAGCATCGAATATGCATTTTATATTCACAGATGTGTGCACTGAAAGTAGTTTTCCCTCCACGTTAAAGTGGATGTGACGTAGTAGGTCAGTGGATATAAATGTGTGCACGTTGAAGGCGGACGCAGACGCTCATCCGTAGCCGAAGGAACAGCTTCGTCAATAATTGATCACCGTAACGTTTTCAAGCTCACATATGCATCTTTAAATAAATTAATAAAACAGACAGCGTGTAGACATGGTAACTACACAGTAAACAACCCACGGATAAAAACTGGAATATCCTTCAGAGTACTCTGACTATAGCCTTGACAGATAACAGCCTTTCAGGTATTATACCATTGCTTGAATATCTCACTTGAGATACGATCTGTATGGTGTTAAAAGCCCCTCTGAGTCTTCTTACACCAAACACTATTGGTTAGGTTTTTTTATCCGCCTGCCCTACATTTATTGTGTGTCAAACTACTTAGTGAACTGCCCAAGGCTTTGACTTTTTGAAGTTGCTCTTAATACCGTTTAATATCAACTAATGATATAGGTCAAGACTCAGTTTTTCCATCGGTGCAAAACATTTTTAAAAGAAGCAACATATGGGTCCAATTCCTGCGGGAAGCTCATTTGATGCAGTCTGTCTTTTCAATGAAATGCTGTTAAACCAGTCGGTACTTTTTTACAGTTGTTAGGAATTTCAGTCTGCAGTCTTTTCATTTAGCGCAATTACTGTAAGCGCCATAGGATCACTTTGTCACAAGAGAAAGTCCTACAAAACAATACTTGCCTGTACAACTGCTTCCTCTTAAAAACAATGAAATATTAAAGGGGCACTCGGGTCGGGTTCGTCACTTCAATTAAGTAGGAGGGCTTGTGAAAGATGGCCAAAGTACGTTGACTTTTAGCCCCTCGTATAAGCCACACCCCCAAAACCCTGCATCCTACATTTCCTAACGTCCTCCCTGATGACATCACTACCGATTCAGGATCGGCCCATTGCACTCCTTTGACAGCTGTCCGTTGAATGTAAGCAGGGGCAGAGCGTGTGTGGGTGGCGTGCGTCGGGACGTACTTGGGGGGCGCGCGGCTTGTAGGGCGAGCTGCTCTCCAGGTCGGCCAGGATGCTGGTGAGGGAGTCGATCTCAGCGTCCAGGCTGGAGCGCCTCTCCTCCAGGGTCTTCCCCGGGCCGCCGATCTGCCAGCAAACGTCACACAACGCGGTGAGCCAAATGACCAACGGCGGCACGCCGCTCCGCGTAGCCGCAGGCCACGTGTCAAGGGCAGATAATCATCATCGAGGAGCGAAGAGACGTTCTCTTGTGGATTACGGTCTCCGGGTTCGTGCTTCACCTTGACCTGAGACAATCCTGTTGAGAGCCACACATCAATAGCAGAGACTTCCCTCTGAAGCGGCGCATCGTCTGTTCATAAAGCAGTGCACTATTCACCTCCTGCTTTTCAGCACACTTGGATTTACAGCACTTCATTCGTCATGCATTATTCATCTGGATCTCATCCAGAACTATTTCAAACAAAAAGGTCAATTCTTTTCTTTTTTTTTATTATTAAGAATTAAAGTCTGATCATTTCCTGTTTCATATTTGAAGCATGTGCCCTGTGGAAGATGATGACAATTGCTTTGATTTTTATTGGACCGGTTCGTCGAAGCTTGAAAGCGTCAGAAATCGCTGCTCTGAACGTTTCCAGTTTCACCACAGAGAAAACACCACTTCAACATAGAAAAACAAATTTAAAAAAGATATCACAAAAAATCTTACACAAAAATCTGCATCCAAATGATCTGACCGTTCGTGACACTCTGTTTTCTACAAAAAAAATCCCGGGAGTTTCTCCACGGAATGACAGATATATTTTTAGTCCTCTGAACTATGCTGCAACTGCAAGAAGACTTCTTGCAATTGCCTGCGGGGGCTTTTTGAGTTGGCTGGATCAGTGACTGCTTCTTATTCTAATGTTATGTGTTTGGATTACCTGTCACAATCTATTACAGGCAGGGCTTGCTTCCATTTGGAGCAGAGCTGCTGCTGCTTAAAAAACATCTAAGGCTACCATGGGGGGGTAAACAAAGCAAAACACTAATGGCTTGTCTCAAATCAACAAAAGAAGAAAAAGAGGAGGGGAAAAAAGTATTTAACGGGGAATAAGGGGAGGATGAAAGGAAGCGCTGCGGTCTCTGGCGTGTGGCGCTTCATAATGTAAACTAGCGGCTGGAGGGTTCGCCGTGGCCCCGTCCCGATCCACACCTCTGCCTGCCTCATACGCACGAGAAGTAGTTCTCCTTTCATCGGAGGACGCACCGTTTAAACATATTCGCTCATGTGTGAGATTTGTCTGCTGGGGCACAGAGACGAAGATACAAAGACATTTTGATTGATATCTACCCTCTTTTTTCCATGCAGTTAAAGACTTCTGCTCTGGCTACGGGGCACGCAATTAAGATACCAGTGGTGTATTAAGGAATCCCGTTGCATGGCCAGCCAATGTGACAGGAGAAGAAAAGTCAGAGATGAAAAGCGGTGAAGCACTTTGAAAACTAATTAGGCACTTCATTTCTTTTACGTCTGCTGCCGTGGTGCTGAGAAAGAGATGGCAGATATAGCAGTGGGGAAAGACACGAAAGCAAATCCTTCACATTAAAGATCATCAGGAGCATTTTGACTGTACCTGCACATCCAAGTAGACATGGGACAGTATCCCCTAGGAGACAACAAAACATGCATCTGATAGCTGCAAGTAGCCAGGTGAAAGAGGAAATACGAACAGTTGCTATTAAGGGACCATGAGACAGAGCTCTTTCAATGAATCACAGGCACGTGACCTATGCAGGTTCAATTCTGGGATTAGAATACAGATCAACTACATCAAACTTAGACACTTAACAATGTAACACTTGGACAGGACTTGAGAGAAGGTTGGTTCTGATTACCGTGAACACAGGATCTGTACTGTATATGACACATGTACACATGGAGGAAGATACCAACACAGGTGACGTAGGCAACAGGTGTGGTAGCAGAGGAGTGAGACCGGCAGGGACTATCAACACGCTCCTTTTTACTAAACATTATCTGTGGCTTCAGAAAATATGAAATGGCAAAAAGTATTGTTGGGAGTCCAATCTTTAATGTGTAGAATTTAGTTTACGCTTATTTCATTTGTAAATGTTGTTGTCTTTGGGCTGCTGGCAGAGCCATGAGGCGGAGTTTACATTGAGGCCATAACCCCACCCTAATCCCCAGGATGCACCTCTTCACCGTCTACAGTTTGTGTGGAGCACTTGAATTTGCACGGATTGCATAAATATCTAAATATGTCTTCACACGGGAAGCATTCGTTTGGCACAAGGCACTGGTCGGATCATAAACAGGGGGGCGGGGGGTCATGGAGGGGGGCGGGGGGCACTCGGAGGGGTTTCGCAGCAGGGGTCAAGTGCTCAGTGTGTCGGTTAGACAGCAGGGGCCAGATGTCCCCCGGGAGGCTGCAAGCGCCTGTGGGTACTATAACCCGGCTCCACCGATAGGTGTCAGCCTTCTATGCTGCAGCAGAGGGGGACACACACACTTTTCCTCCCTCGTTGGACTGGCGGGTGATCTCAGTGCAGAGCTCCGACACCCCCAGTTCCTGACAACCAAGATCAAATTAGATGCAATGACCCCTCACCTGAAAATCGCAGGAGTTCAACGGTGGAGGAGACGGGAATGAACCAGGGGGCGGCGAGAAACCGGTTGGGTCTTCGGCAGGTGGCGGAGGTGGGGGGTAGTCTGCTGGGATGGACACACACACACACACACACACACACAAGAGGAACAAAAACAGCTTATTAAATACTTCCCCTTTTCCCCCCACATTTCAAACCGCCACGAGACGCCGCGCCAACAAACGGATACACGATAAACAAGTTATTGTTTATATTCTCATTCACCCGAATGGTGGATGCAGAAAACAGAGACATTTCACTTTTAGAAAAAAAAAATGAACGAACTGAATGTGTGCAGCACGTGCAATCATTTCCCCGGCCACTCAAGAAGTCGTACACATGAAGCTGAAGTGTGTGTGTGTGTGTGTGTGTGTGTGTGTGTGTGCGCACCATGTGGGGGCAACACACCGAGCAGCTTCTTGTAAACCTTGTCCCCTTTTGTACTTGCGGAACCTTCAACAAATAAAGAACACGGCTTTGAGTGGGTAAAGTTCCAAAGTGTCTCTTTCAGATGCACTCACATGAATGATGATGTTAATGATGAATTATCATTATTATTTCTTTGCACTGTTCACAACTCTCACAGCAATTTTTTAGGCTAACCAAAATAAACAGACTTACCAACAATTTATCTGCAACGAAAGGATCAAATGCATGAAAAAAAAACTACATGATGGAAAGAAAATTCTTCCAAAGTGTGAAATCCTACTTTTACAATGCTCATATTGTTGAATGGCATGTGAATTAGTCGGGGTTACTCCTTCCGTTAGAAATCAACAATTAAAATGAATATGTAACACACTCATTTTATACAAATATCAACTGGAGTCAGCTTAAATAATGCCGTCATATATGTCAGGATGTTACCGATCCGATTTTAGTAAATAAAACGATCTGTATTCATCCTAGAGTTTTATGAAATATTTAAAGCCCCATCTCTCAAATCCAGACATACAACATTGCGAGCAGCTTGGATTATTCATCATAACTTGTCTTGAACTATGAAACATTGGAAAGAGGGTATACCGTTATCCCAAAAGAGAGACAGGTGGCAAAAGAGACGGAGGGACGGAGCCTCGTCGCGGCCGCCGATTGACACACACAATTGCAGCAATTTGGTTAAGAAGTACTAATCTGTGCTTCTCGTCGCGCAGATTGGAAATGTAAATGCTGCGTTACAAACGGGGTTGGACGAGGTGTTTGTTCTGCCAGAGGAGGAGGAGACGAGCCAAATGTGTAGTTCTAAAGTCCACGCTAATCCAAGGATTGCATCCAACCACATGTTAGAGACGGGATAAGGAGTTACGTGCCAAATTAAATTCAGATTTGGCTTCTCTTTGGTGCAGGACTCACGACTGAATCATTTGACCGTGTACTTCTGAGTACCAAACCAGACATGAGCTTTGCAAATTAAAGGCTTTTATGAGACGTAATGGGAATTTGTTCCAATGCTCAGACTTTGATGAGTCCTGTTTAGAAATTCCATTTGCTTTCCACGGCTTTTATCTGTTTTCATTAGAATTTAATTGATGTCATCAATGTAGTTTATCCAAAGCAGCTGACCAAATTAATTAAGTGTGTGTGTTTTTTTTAAGTTGCCTTTACAAAAACAGCCCAAAAAATAAGAATAAGGAAAAAGGCAAGAAAAAAAGCAGGGAAAACAGGGCGATAATGCAGCATGGTTAAAATTGGATACGTGTCTGCGTCTTGAGCATTACAGCGCTTCACAAATTGTGAGCATTGCATTAAAACGCTCCCTCCGGCTGCTCCAGGGCCTCCGTGTGAATTGTTTATATAATAACCTTGTGGCCTCCGTTAAAACTCCAGAGTGCAACAGCTCCTCCGAACCCAGGGGAGAGGAAATAAAATATGCTGCTCGACAACAAGCCCCCCCCCACCCCCCCTACCACCTCGCCCTGGCACGGATCCGCTGTGCCAGAACATACGAGGCACTTGTAACTCACGGCTTACGCAGAATTAAAACATCAACTTTCATGTACGCGTCCTCCAGAACATCGGCGATGTTTTTGCCGCTCTCATTTCAGGAAACGCGAGGGTTGTAAATGCTGCAGAGGAGCATGTTTTATTGAGCGTGTCTTAAGAGTTCTGAATGTGGAACAGCGGAATGCAAGACTTGGAGGAGGAACGAGATGGGGCGCCGCTTTCAGTCCGCGGGTTGGTTCAGAGAATTGGCTTGCAAGTCTACTTCAGACCAGCGAAAAGAAAACATCCGTAATACACATTTAGCTCGTTCATTTACCACTTTGGAGATTTGGTTGTGTAGATTTCTCCGAAATTCAGCAAGGTTAGAATGCCCTAGTTGCATGTTCATGAATTTCATGGTGATATGGAACGTATTCATTTTCTTCTTTTGAATTGGACTTTTTTACAATACAAAACAAACTTTCCAGCTTCCTCCTTTATATATTCTGAAGTTTAGTGAAAGGTTCGGTTATTTATTACTTAAAGCTCGATTCATAGCACATTTTATTCAAAAAGAGTTCAGCATTATTTACAAATGATTATGGAGGGACACAAAGATATATCCCATTTCGCATTCATATAAAAATAAAATAAAGATGTGGCTTCATTCAATGTGTCCCTAGTAGTCAAAGTCCAAAGGTGGTTTGCAATTATCGATGCTTTGGCTTCACTTGAAAATTTAAAAAAGTTTCTGTGTTTAGGCCACTTACAAACAATCAAAAAAAAAGAATGACATAATGGTAATAGTAAATAAACTCTTATTTCACAATTGTTTCGATGTGGATCTATATTAAAGAAAAACAATAACCACAACCTTACAAAACGTTTTGTGGTTGTTTGAAAGAGGATGAAATGGGTAAAAAAAGAAAGAAATCGGAATACACTAGTTTCAATAACAAAGAAACACAAACTTGCAAACGCAAATTACTTTCATTAAGATGCCATCTGTGTTTTCTCCCCACTTCTCCTTTTAACCACAATCCTTTTCTAGCAAAAAGGGCCCTTTGTTCCCCTTGACTACAGTGAAACAGAGACAGAACTTTTTTTCATTTCAAACTTTCCAAAATGGTGAAGATCAGACGACCTTTATTCATACGTTAGGATGAAAATATAAAAAAACAGAAAGAAACACGACCGCGAGGACCCTCACCGGCCGCCCCCCAGTAAACACGGCCCCCTGCGGCCCCGGAGACGTCCCCCACTCAGTCTGCGTCAGAGAGTCCTCGTCCCTCTAATGGAGGCCTAATCAGCACGGGTTTGGGCTGTTGAGCACTTCCCGCTCTGTGCCGTGAATGAGGCTCGCTCCATTTGTGACCATCGGGAGCCGCAGCGCTAACGAGGGGCAGCGGCGGGAAGGCCGACTTAATGCCGCAACCTCCCCGCCGCCACCCGGCAAACGCTTCTAAGTGGCGCCGTGGAGGAGGAATCCTAATCGGCGATTAAAGTTATTTGAGAGGACGTGACAGTCATCAGGACCCGGAGCGTCACCAATATTAAACTTTGTCTTTCCAGTAAGTGGCATTCGTAAACACTTCAAGAGCAGCACGCATGACTGACTCGGGAGTGGGACAAAGACACAGAGTCGTATTTTGACTCTGTGTCTTTGTCCCACTCCTGAGTCAGTCATGCGTGCTGCTCTTGAAGTGTTTACGAATGGTTGAGCCAGGCGGTGAGAAACGAATGTACTCTGAGAAACTGCAAGTTCTCAGCAAGTGACTCTGCTTCAATTTGGAGAGGCTCTAAACACCTCACAAACTACAAGCCAAAAACCCCCCACTCCATGAATGACCTCCGCCTGGCAGCTCCACCAACCTCCTTGGACTGATCTCTGGTGGGGACGAGTCCGCCTACAGGTGGGAGTCTGACCATCTGGTGTCGTGGTGCAGTCAGAACAACCTGGAGCTCAACGCTCTAAAGACAGTGGGGATGGTTGTGGATTTGCGGCGGAACAGAGCCCCACCCTCCCCCATCACCCTGTGTGACTCCCCCGTCACTATTGTGGACTCCTTCCGTTTCCTGGGCTCCATCATCACCCAGGACCTCAAGTGGGAGCTGAACATCAGCTCCATCACCAAGAAGGCTCAGCAGAGGTTGTTCTTCCTGAGGCAGCTGAAGAAATTCAACCTGCCAAAGACGATGATGGTCCACTTCTACACGGCCATCATGGAGTCCATCCTCTGCTCCTCCATCACCGTCTGGTACGCTGCAGCCACAGCCAAGGACAAGGGCAGGCTTCAGCGTGTCCTCCGCTCTGCAGAGAGGGTGATCGGCTGCAATCTGCCGTCCCTGCAGGACTTGTTCACTTCCAGGTCTCTGAAGCAGCTAAAAAGATCGTGGCCGACCCCTCCCACCCCGGACAAAAACTGTCTGTGCCCCTTCCATCTGGCAGGAGGCTGAGGTCCATCAGGACTACGACCTCCCGCCACACAAACAGTTTCTTCCCGTCGGCAGTCGGGCTCATCAACAGAGCCGGTCCCCCACTGACTGACTATAACACTCCTCCGGTCACTCCCCTTCATACCGCACATGTCACTTGTCACTTTCACATACACTGTTGGAAAAACTGCAAAAACATGATTAAAAGGGAGTCACGTCTGTATTGTTCAATGTTGATGACATGTCAGCGGAAATGAGATTCCGGTGTCCAGGAGGACACTCTGCGTGTTATGATGGTCAGATGTTTGTCTCCAGACAATAACAGGAGGTCTGGGACAATCAGACCTCTGTACGTGCACAACCCTCCCCATGTTTATGATACCATATCTTAAGTATAAATGGTGACCCCGGAAAGAAGACCTTCCAGTAGGCTTGGTGCATGACTTGTTGTGTGTCAACTCTGTCTCCTGTTGGCAAACATTAAATGTCCTGTCCTGATTTTACAGCGGTGTCGAGTATTCATTTTTCTAACTACACAGTTGTGTAGAGTAAGGCAATCTGTGCACTTTTATTTCTTTTTAATTTAATCTCACTATTATCCTTTATTCATCCCTAGCTCATAGCCTTCTATTTTATACTGTGGAATTAAATTGTAAATCTTTACATTACATCGTTTAGCTGAAGCTTTTATCCAAGAGAGCTCATTGCACCATTTAGGAGACAGGACAGCAAAGACATCTGTAAACTGAACGTGCCACTTTTCTTGTTATTTGTCTTGTTGTCCATTGTCGAATTGTCTTACTCTCCGATGTTATGTACCAACCACCATGTCAAATTCCTTGTGTTATGACATACTTTGGCAATAAACGTTCCTGATTCCTGACTAGACAGAGAGAAATACCAGCAGAGAACAGTTGTAAGGTTGAGCATTAGCGTGTGGGGTCTGAAGGTTGAGCATATGTCTACACGTGTTCAATATGATCAGAGTTACACGTGTATGAGCACCGGCCATCTGGCCTTTATCGACTTAGGACAAAGCCCGACCGACTTTAGCATGAATCAGCTCCTGCAAGCAGAGAGCTCGAGTCGTCTCCTCAACCTGTTCACTACTTGGTAGTTTTTATTTGGACAAACAATCGGTTTCCAAAATAAAAGAAAATCACAAAGGGGGATTTGACTTTATCGACTAGCAAAAAGATCTTTAATCCCCTCCAGACAAAACGGACAAGCGCCGGCCCGCGTGCTTCATCTCCACACAGCCCGTTGCCAGATGTTGAGATGCATTGTATCGACGCAGGAGAGCAGCTGAGCCCCGCTGTTCATTAGCATGATACGCACAGGGGAGTGAATTATGACTTCATTGGGTTTAGAGAGGGGCGGCAGGGATCTGGGCTCTGGGAGATATACTTGTCTTTAAGTGTAAAGCGGCAGACCCAAATTGGCTTCTGTTGCTCTGAGGAGGATTCCCGCGGGAGCACAAATTCAGATCAGGAACAATAGACGGATTTACGTCTCCGTATGAAAGCGGAGAAACAAACGCAGGCGATAGGTGAAGAGTTTGAGAGTTTTTTCTCTTTTTTTTCCTTAAACCTCAAAGTCATGAAACGGGCCGAACAATTAGTGCCTCAAAATGTGATGTGAGGAAGGTGAGAGGCTGAGCTTCATCTGTCCTTTTTTAAGCAAACCGAAGAAAAGCCAGTCGAAGGTCTCTGCTGCGTGCGGAAGTTGGTGACTAAGCCTTTCCCAGCAGCCTCGACTGTAAACCAGCACAGCCAGGTGTGCGTGTGTGGTAAATTCACATTAAACCTGTATTCAATGGCTTCATGAGCTAATAAAACGGCTGAGAGGATATCCTGTGCCAACAAGTGCATTTCCACGGAGCAATTATTACTGTGACATTCGAACCGTATTATCATCTAATGGATGCTTAATTTATTAAGTGATGTCTCGTTGAAGGGGAACTCGTCACAAGGCCTGTTAACGGTACTGAATAGCACGAGATCGTTAATGGAGGGAAAAAACTTAATGTGATTCAGTATAAATTATTTACTGAATAAAGTAATAGAGAAGAGGGGCTAATAAATCAGCTGGTTAGTTACTCATATTTCAGCGCAAATATTTTAGTTTTTTCACTCAGCAGCTTTTTAGGATATTGTCCATCGTATTCTCCATTTCAGTTTCATACATATTTTTGGAAACAGCTGTCCAAGCTCTGAGCCGTTACCATGGCAGCTGCTGACTGACATTGGAGAGTGTTGCCAGGTGACGTGCCGGCAACTTTGGTGGTGTGGTACTCACGACAGCATGCAGGCGCTTCCATGGCGCTTCAGCTCAAGCACCCATATAATAACATTTAACAACGTTAAACATTAAAAGCTGATGCTAGCTAGCCTAGCTTTCTCACAGCAACACCAATTCCTACTGGACGGTATTCAAAGTATAACGATTATCTAATAAAAGTAATAATCTATGTAGATATACAGTGCATCCCGAAAGAATTCACTGGGCTTCACTTTTTTCACATTTTGTAATATTACAGGCTTACTTCAAAATAATAAATTCTACCCACAACAACCCATTAGGACAAAGGGCAAAAAGTTTTGGGGAAATCGTTGTGAATCGATTAGAAATAAATAAACGCGTACATTAGTACTCACAGCCTTTGCCATGACACTGAAGTCCCAAGGAATTGTCTGTAGACCTCAGAGACTTGTATTGAGGCACGGATCTGAAGGAGGCTACAGAAACATGTCTGCAGCATTAAAGGTGCCAATGAGCACAGCGGCCTCCATCATCCAGAAATGAAGGGAGTAGAACCACCGGGACTCTTCCTCGCATTGGCCGCCCAGCATCACTGAGCGATCGGGGGGGAAGAGGTGACCAAGAACCGCTATCATAGATAGCGTTGCTCTATGAAGAGAGGAGAACCATCTCTGCCGCCCTCCGCAGATCAGGCCTGTGTGGTGGAGGGGCCAGACAGAGGCCCACCAGGAGTTTGCTAAAAGGCACCTGAAGGACTTTCAGATCATGAGAAACAGAATTCTCTGGTCTGATGAAACAAAGTGCCAAGCGGCATGTCTGGAGGAAAGCAGGCACTGCTCATCACCTGGACAATACCACAGCTACAGTGAAGCATGGTGGCAGCATCCTGCTGTGGGATGTTCTTCAGCGGGAGGAACTGTGAGGCTAGTCAGGCGGTGCAGCGACGGCCCCATCCAACCTGATGGAACCGGAGAGGTTCTGCAAAGAATGGGACAAACTGCCCAGACACAGGTGTTGAGGGTGTAATTGCTGCCAAAGATACTATATTTTTATTCTTTATTTTTAATACATGAATCCCTTTTGGAATAAGGCTGTAACCTAACAAAATGTATATAGATTTGTATAGAATATATTTACATATAGCTATATAAAATATGTAATATGTATAGTGGAGCGGCTCATGCCATCATGACCAGTTTTTCCAGTGCACAAATTACTTTCGGAAATCTTCAAACTTGCTTTGATTATGTAGACAACACTCCAAGGACCCAGAGGATGTGAGGAAAAATATGTTGGCATATAGAGTAAAGTGTCTGCATTTACCAACAGATACTAGCAGACACGAGGTTGGACAAAGAAAACTTAAAGCTTTAGCACACAACACACACGGCGACGGGAAGGTACGTGTTCCACTTAGATAAAAGTGGCCTTCTGTGGGCCTCTGGGCTCTGTTGGGACAGACACACTCATCGGTGGAGTTCCTGTGGATCCTCATGGCGACACCCACGAGGGACTCTGACATAACAACCGGTAGTCAGTTTGCCTCTGGCCAGTCAAGCAGGGAGGGAAAAAAAACAGCTTATGCACACGCTTGACACTTTTGAACTGCTCTGAGCAAACAATTAGCGGGTTTCTGGTAACTTCAGCGCGTGAAGTTTGATTAGGAGCAGCACTTCTCGGGATGTTTTACACTGTTTAGCAAAGAAGAAAAGAAAGGCAGCGTCCTGAGACATCTCTGGGTACCACCTCGGCCCTCGCCATCCCTTCCCACGAGGGCTTCCCACCGACAAAGAGAAGTCCCAGAGAGCTACTACGCCGTGTGTTGATCTGTGGAAACAGCTGCACATAAATCCAACGGAACATTCCACGCAGCACTGTAGCACGCCACGGCGTCCCCCGGGGAAGCTCGTTTTGGATTAAACGCAGTCGTCAACGGCAAGACGTTTTCAAAATTTTCATTTGTCAATTTAAAAGCATTTCAATAGTCAAGGAGTCGTACCAAACCTTCTTTGATTAAAGCTTTTCAGAAAAAAAGTCATCAGATGGTTACAGCAAATACAAGTTTATGGGGAAACATTTTAGGTGACTTTTCTGGTTGTCAAGTGAAATCCGGTTGTATAAAAGTCTATTGGAAAATGATTACTTCTCTCTTGAGTCATTTATTCACTCTGTGAACATTGTAAATACACGTTTGTCTGCTTCACTACAGCATGATGTTCATTTTTTAAATTATTAGACCAGAAAGCAGGATAGGCTTTAGGGCGGGCTCACTGTGATTGACAGGTTGTAGAACCGTAACTTGTGTTTTTTCACTTCATGAGAATTCATTGTAACATTTTGCTGCCTTAACATGTCTTGTGCTTAGCTTTATTTTGTCTCGTTTATATTTAACTCGGAAATGTGTACCTCACTTCAATTTGACCAGTCAAGGATGGATATTTAAAAAGTATTAACTTTGGTACAATAATTCTAATTATTAAAATGCCTTATTTTCGGACTGTCCTATTTTTCATTGCCAAAATGTGTTTTGTCTTTTCAAACCAAAAAGAAGAAATCTGTTCTTTATTTATCCATTATTTCTATGATCTTTCAGGTTTTTACTGTGCAGAGGTATCAAGTCGATTATAAAAAACATTACCCAGAATACATTTCGTTTTCTATCAAATCTAAAAATGCAAAAACTCTTAGACCTGCAGAAGCAGTTTAAATGCTGCAGCCAAGGACGTGCGCAGAAAGAAGGCTTCTCTGTGCAAAAAGCAATCAGGAGTGACCTTCCTACAGCTCGTGTAGTGTCTCAGATCAACTTAAAGCCTCAAATCTGTTGTAAGGGGTTGCAAGTGACGGGTCTCTGTCTGAGACCTATATGTCATTCACTTCCTCCGGCCGGGGGGGGGGCTTTAATCACAACAAGTTCAACCTATAAAAGAAATGGAAAAAAAAAAAAAAAAAAAAAAAGACATGGGAGGGCGGAGCCCTCTAACCGCCTGCGGCGGCTTCCTTTGTCCGCGCGGTAAATACGGCCTCAGCCGGCCCGCTGCTGGCCCCCGCTACACAAGGGGGCCGCGAGGCGCTGTGCCAAATTGACTTGTCCCTAATTTTTATGCTAATCCTCAATCTTTTACATCAGACGCTCCCCACATTTGATATAAAAGATATTAAATAAATAAACAGAGGGAGACCCAGATAATCTATTTTCGTAAAGACGTCTTATCCTTTGACAAGTGAAGATTTCTGCAGATGGCTTCGCTTATTTGCATGTTCAAAATGCTGACAACGACTAATCACCAGTGTCATCATCAAATGTTAATGTCTTAATGTGAAATAACGCTGTGGCCCAAAAGGCAGAACATTTTTACCTTCAACTGTCCCTCCAACTCGCAGGAAGGAAGATAAAGTCATTTAAATCAGCTGCGAGGACTTTGCAACCAGTATTAATTAGTCCATTTCTGTCGTTGACCTCAACGCAATCTTCATCACAGAGAAAAGATTCAACGGCGAGTTTGTGTAATTACTGTCACGGTAAACGTGAGCAGGGGGACAGATAATAGAATAATAGAGGGAAGACAAAAGTGAGATGAAGTCACGGAGGTTATGAGATATAAACGATGTCGCTTTGGTGTGACTGGATTCATGCGAGAGGCATAGAACCTTTACATTAGAACAATTCCATCTTTTCAAATCGCCCCCCTCCCCCCCCCCCCCCCCGCTTTATATTGCTGCATTAATCCTCTTAACCCCAGTCAGTGATTAATTGTGTAAAATAAGTCAGTCTAGATTAAATGTTTTGCGGTCAAATTACATTTTGGAATTATGAGGTTTTCACTGATGGGAACTGACAGAAAAGAAGTCATAAATCTGCACAGCGTGATAATCAACACCAAAGGCCAAAGAGCACGCCTTTCTTTTTAAAATGGCGGAGCCAAAAGTGCCATTAGTGTACGTTAGAGGACTGCAGCAGTTTCCTGTTCGAAACAAATGATTAATAAACAACAACGACATCACAGCTGTCACTTTTTAGCGGCGTGACCTACGCGCGCAGGCTACTTCCTGGAGACGCATCATGCAGCGCCGCTCCACAACCCCGACAGAGCGGGACTCATTCCGTCCAGCGTGACAAAGATGAGGTGCGACGCGTCCAATCAGCAGCCTCCTCCTAGACCGCCGCCGGGCCGCGGGAGGACTGGCTGACTGCGTCAGACGAGGCTTCGGGGGCCTTCACGCATCCCGTTTTTTTTTTCTTCTTCTTCTGCGTCACTAGAAATGGAGCTAAAGCCACTGGAACATTGGTCGATTGAATACAAACGATCCTTATTCCCAAGTGAGCGTGATGGCGTGAAGTTATGTCGTTTTCTTTTCTCGAACAGGAGCCGTCTAAGAACATTCGTCACACAGGCAACATCTGGAGCAGCCGACGTTCCACCCTTCAAACCACAAACCCCCCGCGGGCTGCAGCCCGACAGGGTGCTCGCTCGGTTTCATAACCGTTTCCCCTGTTTCTCGGGCTCTCGGGGGGGTTTGAGGCTAATGGTTTACATAATATCCACACAGATGGGGAGGTGGGAGCGCTGTGGTGTGATGAAACCTTCAAGTGTCCCCTTTTACCTCGGTTCATGACAACGGCACTCCGCTGGGATGAGAAACAACAAATACATGAACGCTTCCATTACCAAGTTTCTTTTGTAACAAATAGAGATGGGCAATATCTCGATATGATCAGTATAAAATCAGATACTGAGATATGGTGATAAACACTCATCGAAAAGTACAGATTATGTGTGAATATCATTTTGATATTGATATATCATGATGATATGATATCATGTATTTTTTGGATCACACTTTACGATACAATGTTCAATGAGTCAGAACGCCAGGAGTCTTTTTATATCACAAATCTCTAAACGTGTATTAATAATCAAAAGGCGATTATTGCCGCGCTGTTTGGAGTCGGATCTGTCTCAAGTTAAACAGATAGAACAGAGTTCTGCCTCGCCGCTCTACGTTATCTTTATCTGGGGGAATCTTAATAATTCTAGACAGTCGCCCTGTACACTAAAACTCTGTTTATTGAATATTAACTTGCAGTATTCAAACACTTTTATGCAAAACAAAACCATCAGCTCCCAAGGGGCCTAAAAAGGCGTCCTGCCCTCGCACACGATTGCAGCGCTCTTACACTCAAAGTGTGTTAGACACAAGGCCTCCGACATAACGCGCGCCAAGGCCGCGGAGGAGCGCTGACAGCGGGGGTATCGGAGCGCGAGGCGCCACGCGGATGGTCCATCGACACCGAGCCGGAGCCGAGCCGCGGTTATCAAACGGACGAGTCCGCCGGTTGGGTGTCGCGCTGGCTTGTCCGGCCGGCTGAATAATCATCCAAAGCCACGCTGACGTTTGGCGAGGGAAAGCTTGCGTTGCAATATTCAAAAGGGTATCTTTGACCTCTCATCTTAAGATATTTAAATACCAGTGGGTCCTCCGGGTACCCACGGGTGTTCCCTTCTACAGGCGAGCCCTTTTTATGATGATCCCGTGCCGTTTAGGCTAAAGAACGTGCCCTTTGTTTGCACGCAGTGTAAACGGCTTGTCTTTGTGTATTCTTGAATTAATTCTTGAATGTATTAGAACATTCTGGGCTTCCTAATCCCACCTGGTATTTAAAAATGGGATGTGACGGGAAAGCTGAGACCCCTGCGGATCCAACGACTTCTGCAGTATTTATATATGGAAGTTACTTGTGAGACCGTTTCTGTTGTGACCTCACAGAGTCACAGCCTCATGACAATACGGCCGTCCAACTGCCAGAAAAGATGCGATTCTTGCAGGAATTTAGTAGCGTTGTGATATCAAACCACAGCGTGAGACCTTGATGTGGTTTGATATGATAAAAGAGGGTCTTATTAGTGTGTTGATGAGATTTTTTTTAATTATTCAATTAAATCCAGCACCAAATGTGTGTATGCAACAAAAGGTATCAACCCCCAGACCACAAAGTTGTTGCAACAATTTATGAGACATAATCGAGCATGGGGAATTGCCATCATGTACTTCCGTCATAAAGCTCCAGGCCTCCCACACTTTATTTCAATTAGTTAATTAATCCATTCGTTCTAGTCGTGATTTATGAGTAGAGCAACTTGTCGCACGGTGCTGAAATTAATCTCCAGGTTCCAGACTTGCAGATGATGTGGACCACTGTTGATCTGCCATCTTTCCCTAAAGATCTGGAGCCAGCGTGCGACTACCAACCATCAACACAGTGACATTGCCACTCAAGTTCACTTGTTTCTAAGGAAAACTGCTGCTGAGTTCATTGTAGAGACAAATAAACTATTTAAACTGAAGTGGAACAGTAATGCAGACTGACACTTAGTATGGGAGAGGGGAACACGAGGTGTGTGTGTGTGTGTGTGTGTGTGAGTGAATGGGATAACAGCAAAGTGACGCTCAGGATAAACCTCCCCAGTGACGGGAAACAAAGGCTCCTGGTGCGTTTGTATTTCTGATGCCGTCTAAAGGGTTCATCGTCTGCCATTTGCTGGCTCGTTACCTGAGGGGTCAGGGAAGGAGGACTCTCCTGCAGCTTTGTAAGGGTTGAACTTAGGCTTGGGTGCCACCACGGGCGCAAATTTCTTGGGCGCTTGCTGCTGGGAGATGGAGATGCTCGCGCTGCCCAAAGTGGTCTCCATCCTGGCGGCCACTTGTCCCGTCTGGTCGTTGCTGTTCCACATGGTTCTGAGGGGGGAAAGGCGGGAGGGGTTAAAACCACAAAACGGCCGAAAGAATCCAGCTGCAGAGTTCAACTTTAATAAAGAAACAACATGTCAGCAGGAAGCACCAGTGATCTCTAAGGGGGAGGTGGGGTCATAGGTCAAACTGCAGCAGTCCTTGTACTGTGGCCTAACCTAATCTTTACAATATAGATCAAAAGCATACACTGAAGTTGTCACACAAATGGTGTGTCAAATACCATTTTATATGAAATATGGTCACGCTACGTAGGAATCATTTTACAGTTATGTGGAAAAAGAAATCCCACCATTCATTTAAATATTTTGTTGAAGAATAAGGATAGTGATTTGTTAATTATAGGCATAATTTTTCCTCCGATGCACACGCTTCTCGTGTGCATCTCATAAGCGGTCCACACTACTTCCTGTATTTCAACTATTGAGTCAGACTATCACAGCAGGTTATTTCACGTGTGGGAAAATGATGTGAAGTGATAAGCGCTGTGTGCTGACATGCATTCACGTGTCCAATTCAATTAAAAAGTAACAAAAGTATCAAAGGGGAGAAGGAAACACGTTGAACTCTGACACGTTTGCAATGAGAAGACGTGAGAGACATGAGTGTCTCATTCATTCATGCCGCTTTGTTGGTTTGTTTTAATGTATGATTAAAATGGCAAGATGCAGCCGAGCTTGACAGCTAACCAACTAAATAACTGCGATGAATAGGATGTTCCTGCATTTGTGGATGTGTACGGCCATCATACAGTTACAGTGAAAACAACAGTCAAAGACTTTGCCGTGGCTGAGGACACAAACATCCAGTATTTCACCATCGCATTCTGAAATCACTTGAAATATTTGAACTATTTATACGCCATGCTGTTCCCCATCCTTCTTTTTTGTGTGTTTGTTATGCTGCGTTCTGATGTTTTTATGCTGTTTATTATCCTCAGTCTGACTGATACAGGGTTTACATTCTTTCTCCGGAGCACGGGAGAAGAAAAAAAAAAGCCCACGCACAATCATCTTTTAATATCTGCTGAAATCCCTGTTCCTCCTGCCGCCTGAATGCTTCTTACTTTTGATACACCCCCCCGCCCCCCGCCCTCCACCCCTCCACCCCGCTCTTAATGCTGCAATTCAAACACGCTGGTGTCTCACACCCACCTGTCCTTTCAATGCAAAATGCTTTCATTTCTCGAAGCTCAACTGGCTAACAAAATAAAAGATGAATTAAAAAGAAGGCGAGAGAGGAGAAATGATCTTAGAGTGTGTGAGCAGGATTCAATGGGTGACGAACTGAATGGAAAACGGCTGTTTCGCTGTGTGGTTACTGTCTTTTTTTTTGATGGTGGCAAATAATTCACAGGGGGTGTTTTAATGCTTGCTCGGCCTTAAAGTGAACAATCAAATCCACTAAAAGTCGTTTTTTCCTGCAAAAAAGGATTAATGTGGCACCCTGGCCGATGACCTCAGCTTACCATCGCCGAATAATTCAGAGCAACTTGTGTCAATGAAACCCGACCAAAAAAAGATTGACATATCTGCGGTTTGAAAAAAAAAAAAAAAAAATGAATGAAGGAATGCAATAAAAAGGAAGCAATACAAATACAAATATGACAAAAAATGTTGCAGTGGATTTTTTAGAAAAGTTTCTCCGTTTTGAGAACAACAATCCTCTGTTGTTGTTCGGTGGAGGCAGAAGTTGCACACAGATATTTGTGTAAAAGCCAGCGACTCGCTGCATTATCAGACATCTACTGCAATGGCTAAGTGGGACATATATGGGCTTTCTATTTTAATGTGTCAACCTTTTAACAAGTTATGGGCCGAGCCTGCTGTTTCAAGAAGAAATGTTGTATTGTTGCCGGAATACATTAGAGGAGCCAAACGTTTAGTCAATCTCTTAATACTTCCTAAAAAAAAGCAGGACATAGTAAACCAACAGCGGGCAGTTCACACGAGACTTCTTTTGAAATCATAAATCAAATCACAGTGCGCTTGTGTTCCCTTTTTATTTTGAGGGTGTGACGGGCACGGCAAAAAAAAAAAAAAGAAATTAAAAAGTTCAACTCGGCCAGAGTGACAGAGAGACAAAACCAAAGAGTAACGGTTTTGGTTGCTAAGTGACGGCAGGCGTGACTTCTCCCAGCACCTGTTGTAAAAGCGCCCGGCGGTTTTTGACACGACCGCAGCATGTTCCTTCAGGTCCCGACTACTTGTCGAATGCACACGACGACACATCGGTCAGGACAGAGAATCTACTGCTGTTAGATGCGAAGCTCGTGCACCTCCAGGAGGTTCTGCAGGATACCTGCTGTCCATCTGCCATCTGCCCCCAAACGGGTCAGCGACCTGCGAGGGCGCAGTTCACGCCGCGGAGGACTCCGCAGTGTTGTCCGAAGAAGCCGATGTGCGTCGGATCACAGCGTTTCAGCTTCGTCCTGTGACGCTTCGCGTCGTCCTTTAGCTGCAGAAGATTGACAGGCACACAAGTGCAAACCCCGGATGGCCGTGCCTTTTATTCTGGAATTCTTTTCTTGTTAACGATTCAAGTTCTACTCTGCAAATGAGTCAGGTTTCTCAGGCTGATCCGAAGTTACTGCAACCGCACCTCATTTTGTACACTCATCAAAAGGGCGTTTACTTTTCAAATGCTTTAAACAAAGAAACATTACTGGGAAGTTGTTGAGGACGCAGGTTTACAGTCCTTCCTTCTACGAACCGGACCGCTACAGAGAGACTGGCTCACACGTTAGTGGTCAGACGTTTAGGGAAACAATGAATTGCTCATTTTGTTCCAGCGCCTATGAAGTCCTCACTAAGAGCTGGAGGTTGTGACGCATGTGGGGGAACAACTGCTTCTTCAACCGCCCACCGAGGCTCAACTAGAGAACGCGCGTTCATGTGACCCACTTCCTGTTTGACGTTGGCCTCATGCTTGCTCGGATGACTTTCATTTCTTTTAATAAAGTCGCTTTGCTGTTCCGGCAGCATCGATAGCTGCCAATGAAACGAGGGCCTCCGCTTGAGATCTCCGTAACGTCGTGCTTTGGGTTCAAGACCTCCTGGATGGTTTGGAGACCAGCATGCAGCAGTGAGAGGGCGCGACAAGGACGCCGCGTCAGTCCATTGCGGTCGCAGCTTCACAGTTTCCACTTTGCCCCGTGTGTGTGTGTGTGTGTGTGTCTGTGGGAGGAAACCAGAAACCATGCGGAGAAAAAGGCCCACGCAATCAACAACGCGTGCACCAAACTGCAGCTTCGCCGCTAACGCGTTCTGACTCGACAGACCGTTCAGAGGCCTGACGAGACAAACCGCGGCGTGCGCTCATGCCAATTTAACTTTGACTCCATGTTCCTGTGATCTCCTGCTACTTAATAGGATGAAGAATGCATTTGGTTACCACTCGTGTGGATTGGCTTTGATGTGTGGAGTGATAAAACACTCACAGGAGGGATTGATACGTGAGGCGTATGACACGGGTCCAACGTGCACGCGTACTTGCAAGAAGAACAAAAAGCTGCGTCCCCATTGAAGCCTCATGAAAGGAAAGTGGGTTGTGATTGGCGGGCGAGCGGTGACACCGGGTGTTTAACGGCGTGCGTTATGGGGGGGGGGGAGGTGTCTTCTCAAGCTGTTCCGCTGCACTTCTACAGCTGTCATTGAGGAACCGCTGCAGGTGTTTCTGCTGCATTAATCTTTCATATCCACCAAGGAAACTATCAAACAAAAACCATCCAAAGAGGACCACAGAGAGTACAGAGAACATGAAATGGCAGGGTTCACAGATTTTTTATTTTTTTTGGGGGGGGGGGGGGGGGGGCAGGGGGAGTGCTCTCTACACGCTTTCTAGCAAAGTCTTCTTAGTCAGAACTTGATCTGGCAAAAAAAGCTGACGTAGCTTTAACAGATTCTGTTCCTTTTCCTTTTCTTCACAGGCGATTGATTCCTGTTGCAGCCGCCACAGGAGTGTTTCTGCTTTCTACCTTAACAACTGTCAAAAACAATCAATTTAGCAGTTAAAATCAAAGAAACTGCTTTTGTTATGTGTGTTGAAATTCTCTTTACATCCTGAGAGCGATCTGTAAATAAAAAGGAGCGATGAGACGCGTGTGCCGGTCCGACCTCTGTAAAGGCTTTATTGGGGTAGCAGCCCGAGGTCGGGGGTCAAAACCAAGGCGGCATAAGATTTTGGCAACACTGGCTGCGATCTTTCAGGTGGATCATTTTCTCAGTCTAAGAATGTGAAACAGGAACGCTGAGCTCTGTAGTTTTCAGGTTTCAGCAAAGCTCTCATAACCAAGAGAAAATAGGGCATTTGTTGGGCACTATTTTCAGCCACAGATTAATACACATTTAGTGCTCTGGCGTGTTTGCCGACAACAATGGAGCTCGATGGCGCAGAGCATGAAGATATACGAGGCTTTGATTTAAACACAATACTTGTTAGTGGGATCACTTTATTGTTGCATTTGGTCTTTTCATGGGATTTGCTGACGAATACAGACTTTTAGAATAGCACCGAAAAACTGGTGCATCTGCAGGTTGGCTTTACACAACAGTACGAAACTGCAAATGACAATGATCAAATGTCCTCACGTACGCCACAAACATTAAAGGGCCATCATGCTCTAAGTGCCCCGAAGATTATAAAAGAACAGTGAAATAAGATGTGAAAAGTCCAATTATGCTGCTTTTCCTCCCACTTTGTGCTCTGTCCCATGAGTGGAGTTCAGTTAAACCTACACAGCCCCTGGTTCACTGAGCACCGATCAAAACATTCAAAAAGACACGGCGAGATGAATGTGAAGATACACTCTAGCTGGCAGATTTTTTTATCGCAACGAGAGGAGTGGGAGGCATCTGGGATTAGCACTCACGGGTCGTGATGCAACGCGCGGAGGGTCGGCCATGCGGATGAAAACGCTTTAAGAATTAAAAAGGTTTCCATCTGCAGGAGTCGTCCCAGCATTGGACTCGCTCTGCTTTAGGGGGCCGGTCGAATGGCTGAACAGGTTAACGCGACATTACACAAACAAGAGCTCGCTGCCTGCGTTCTGCCGCTCGGAAGCGGGGAAGAGCCGAGGGTTCAAGTGGTCATTACGGATCTTGAAATGTTTTGTGCAAAAGGGGTAAATATTTGAAAGTGCCGGAAGTCTGACACCACGCGATGTGTCGACATATTAATAATAGCAAAAGGCTGTTTTGGACCTCTTTCGTGTGCTGAAATTTTTATATTGAAAGTGCAACAGCGGCATCGTAGGACCGGAGGGCCGGGCGAGTCAAACGCGATGTTCTGAAACGGCCACAGCAAACAGCCGAGCGCCACGGCGACATCATCGCGACGCCAACAGCAGAGAACGGGATCCGTTTCACCAACACCAGCTGTACCGCACACAATGACCTAGATCTAATACAAACTAATATTTAAGCGCATGAGAATGTGAAAAAGTAAGATTTTACTTCTTTATCCCTTTAAGACAGAACTTGTGCGTGAATGTGAGACTGTAATTTGTTATTTGACTTATTATCCCTATGAAACATGTAGGGTATGGATTAAGTAACGGAAAACATCGCTGTTAAGTCCCAACACAGTGAGAGGTCTTGTTAAATCCCCAGAGGGATAAAAGAAAGAGGACAACTTAAAAAAAGACATTTGGTACATATCCAGACAAGGTTTTTTGCATATGTTTAGGCCCTGGATAATATTTTTTTAATTTGTGTCTCGGGCTAAGGTCAGAGCCAGCACAAGCAGTTTAAGAGGCAAATGCCAGACTTCTTTTTAACAAAACGTTTGCTGTTGCAAAATGACTGCATTCTGTTTAGTTACACAGAAGGATTTCACAAGGCTAAATGTGAGCAAACAATTGTGAATTTTCCAGAGTCCAAGGTGATGTCTTCTTTTGTCTCAAAAATAATCCCGAAACCCTCTTAAATTCATTTTACAGAAATATAAAAACAGAGAAAATACGCACAATTGAGCGGGCTGGCAGCAGATAATTGTTGTCCTTTCCGCTTGAAAAGGGATTAAAATGACTGCGAAATTATGGACAATTAACTATAAAATGAATCAGAAAAATAGCTGACATTCCTTTTTCCATCAATTGACTCTCCTCTGTCCCTTCTGTCATCTTCTGTGTGTGTGTGTGATTTGATCGAAACAAAAGTAATTTCATTAATTCAGCTGGTTCAGCTCTTTTTTTTTTAGACCACTTCTGAATGAGGCGCAGTATTGGCCACATACACACACACACACACACACACACACACACACACGTGTGTACGTACATAAGTACGTTCAGAGGGCGTTTGTGAGCCACATGGTTCTTGTTATGTCAACAGTCTTTTATTTGCTGATCACTAAACTCTAACCTTCCATCAAGAGGAGAACAGCAGCGGTCACAAAGAAGTGAAACCAGAAAGTCGGACTGGTCTGCAGGGGGGAGGAGAGGGGAGGCGGGGGAGCCAGGCGACACAGACAGCGGTCCGGCCCGTTTCAACACTCGCTGGGAGTCGGCGGTCGCGTCGGCCACTTCACACAAACCGGCCGTGACAACGAGAGGTGAGAAAGCTAGCAGGCAAAATCACCTCTGTGTTGTGTCAGGGACGGTGTCTCGGAGCGGTGTGAAGAAGAGGGTCTCAATCGCAACTCATCGCGTCTACACTCGGACCGCAAACCCGACAAGGGGGGGGGGGGAGGCGGGGGAGGGCGCCTCCAACTCTGACAGCAAGTGTTCCCCAGAGAGGAGGGAGCAAAACTTGTTGGGCCGGGTCGTGTGCATCCTCGCCGCCCTCCATCACCCGCTGCCAGCTGCTTTTAATTGCAAACGGATTATTCTTCATGGTCGGCGACGGCGTGACTGCGTGTTTTACAGCGACAGGCAAAAATCACGTTTTGAAAAAATAAAAAAAAACACGGGCGGCGCTCCATTTAGTTATGGAGCGGAACGACGGAACGTTTGAGACCAGAGGAAAGCGCCTCATAATGAGGCTAATTACACAGAGGGATAATAATAAGGTTAATCAAGTGATAATCATTGCAAATACAGATCTGCTTCCCACATTCGCTATTGTGAGGGGCCCCAACCAGATGATAAGCATTGCAAATGAGATTTGGAGCTGTGACTACTACAAAGTAAGAACAACCCCCAACACCCCAAGCAAAGCAGAGGGGCAAAAACAAAACAGGAACAGGTTAGATTAATGCTTAAATGTAACCATAAAGACGTCCAATGGAAATGGTTCTGAAGGGGACAAAAGCTTCAGGTGTGATGTGGCTCTGTAAGTCGGGGTGCATTAGATGCAGCAGATCAGTTTGTGGCATTGATTGCTTATAGGTGGATCACTGAGCAG
Source organism: Gasterosteus aculeatus (assembly GCF_964276395.1). Classification (NCBI taxonomy): domain Eukaryota; kingdom Metazoa; phylum Chordata; class Actinopteri; order Perciformes; family Gasterosteidae; genus Gasterosteus; species Gasterosteus aculeatus. The sequence continues at coordinate 4,601,869 of NC_135695.1, read as the reverse complement.
GAACAGAGGTCCAAGATGAGATGACCACAAAGACAAAACCAAACAACACTAAGGAGATGCAGAATGGCCACAGAGGAGACCAAATCTAATCTCTTTTTTGGGGGGTGAAAAATAGTTTATTTCTAAAAAATGGCTACAGAAGTAAGCAATATTAAACTGTTTTTTTTCCATCATTGGCTGAACTCTGTTCTTGATAAATGTCTGACCTCTTGTTTCCACAAGAGCTTGTACATAATTTGGGATCCTGCTGCTGACGGACGTATTTTACCTGCTTCAGAGTGCTGTTATAAATGGGTCTCCCTCCCTCCCCTGTGCGCATATTCATGAAGTCATTTATAATAGCAAATCTCCATGGGAAACGAACACAACGTCAAACCTCCTCCTCTTTTTGGGGCTTCCATTGTGTCGGGAAGTTTTTTGAATTTCTTTTCAAACTGAATCGGTTGTTGTAAAATTCACTCACAAAAAGAGAAAGTCGGAAGGGTCAAAAAAAAAAAAGAAATCCACGGTTTGATTTTTCTCTCTGCGCTTCTCTTGTGCTCAAAAGTGTCCGTGTTCATTTCTGACAGACGCAACAAGAATCACATCCCTGCATCACTCAGGCAAAACCTCCCAGAATACCACTTATTCCTCCAAATGATCGAAAAAAAACTTCCTAACGAGAGTTGGATGACTTTCCTGCACATCTGTGGAGTAGTTTACTCTTATTTGATGGCCTTTGCTCCCTAATGACAGAAGCAACAACTTTCCTGTAAATATGGGAATGACGTCCATGCTGACTGACAGCTCGTTTTGGCTTGGGATGCATCAAATGGAATCGGGTGGCTTGCATGACTGCAGTATGTGCTCCTCGATACTGCGAGTGGTAAGACGCGCCGTCTCAGGAGCTTCATCTAATCCGAGTCTCAGGAGGTTGCTGACTGACAGCTGTAAATATATCTCACCGCAACTTTCACCATCTCCCGCGTACCTCTGTGCTACATGGCACACTTGAAAAAAAAATAATAATGTCAAAATAACAACATTTGCATCAACAATAAGCAAAGAAAGGACCTGCGTACTTCACACTTTCAGCGAATCATTATCAAACGACAGGAGGTCGCCCGGCTATTAAAAACACACACACACTGAAGTCATATTGTGTAAACAGTATTTGTGGTTCGCAAAACACCATCTAGAGGCTTTAGCGCAGTTCCCATGATGCGTTTTTTGTTTTTGTTTTTAGAAGTCCAGCTGTGGTCCGATTTGCCCGGTCCAACCTTTCCAGTCATCTGATCCTTTTGGATCCAAAGCGCGTTGAGCGTAAAGTGACGCCGATAGCGAGGGGTGACACTCCCCTCTGAAAGTCCCCCTGCGGAACCATCCTAGTTTGAAAACATGGGGGAATCTTTTCAGAGACGCACGGTAAGTGGCTGTGGGCAGATTTCAGTCTAAAAAAAATGATTTCCAATAAATTTGGCCTGGAATATCGCCGTAGTCACCGTGGACGCTCCTGCTGTTTTGAGCACTGATTTACATCAGACGTTTTCTTACTTTTATTACTGTTAATGGAGTTGTGTTTGGAGCAGTATTTGAACGCATCACGTTTATGTTGTAGCCGAGACTCTAGCGTCCCTGGGGGTATGAGGCGTCGTTACGTTCCTTGATTGTGATGAGTGTGAGACGGTACGTGGCAGAATGATCAGGTCTCATTGGGGTTAGTCCCCCTAATAAAAGGGGCTCTGGGGCTAAAGTTCTGCTATAGAAACCTATGACGAGTGACACACCTGTAAATGAAAATGTCTGTGCGGCCACAGTGACGTGGCTGCTTTCCATCCTGGATAAAAATGCCGTTATTTTGTATCTGACTTGTAAGATGACAATGCAAGGACATGGCAAAAACTTTTAAAAATGGAGAGGCGGTTAAGAAATGGCCAAAAGGATGATAAATAATGTTCAAATCGTGAAGTATCAAACTGCTAGAGGCGCTGTGAGGCTGCACAAGAGCTCCATGTGCTTATCAGCATTCTAATACTCTTTAAATGACAAATGTGCCCGAGTCTAAAGCCCACGCAGGCAGGAAACATGCCGACATCCACTTAGGGTTTCTTATCTGCGGTTGGTTCTCCGGTGGGAACGGACTCTTAAGGGGATTTACGGGTTGAAATGACTACATTACCTGTGATATTCTGTACTCTTGTTTGAGCGGGGCGGTAACAGTTAACACGAATCACAAGACTTGGGACGAAATCACTCCGGTTCAAATGAACTATTACAACCAAGTAGTGTGTTTATAGTGTTCGTTGGAAAACGGTTGAAACCTACAATAAAATGTTGGTGTGAGGTAACTCTTATTACGATCTATTCATTTAATAAATATAGAAATGTGAATTAGCTGTTGATCTGCATCAGAAATTGTATTTGTCTGCTTATTTTAATGAAACTGAGCCAGACAACCTAATCATTAAAAGGAGGCTTCCATTGTATTTTACAAACCAAGATGGTCTTTTAAAGTAAAGGAACACTGAAGGACTCATATCGTCCGTTGCATCTTTTGTTTCATTCTATTTTACACGCATTAGTGTCTGTCGCTCACTTCCTGCGGGAGTCTTTTACTTGTGCCCTCATGAGGGGGTTGGCAGAGCGTTGACCTACGCGAACTAGGATCATTGGCACACGCCTTTGATTACAGAGGACAGGCCGAGTCATCATGATGAGATCTTCATCCTGTGGTTTAAGAAGGCCTCATCAATCTGACGAAGGCTCTTCTCAGGAACAAGTTTACGGAAACGTTTTGGTCCATGAGGCCCGTTGCACGTTAGAATATGTTGGTTCAGCATGTTATGAATGCAAACATCCTGATGCCATGTCATGTGTTTTTCCATTATTATTCTTGCTATGAATGTAATGGTTACCTATCAGCATGTTAGAAGATGCTGCAGCACAGGAAAACGTTTGCCAATCAACCCGAGAGCAGTGTCGAGTTTATTGCTGAGAAACAGAAAATGTAAGTCTCGCAAATATGTTCACTATGTGAGTGGTGACCACCTTAATGAACGAGCAGTTTTCAGTTGTTGAAGAAGATCATCTTTTGAGTGTTAGCCTCCAAAGTATAACTTAAAATTATAAAATAAAAGTAATATGCTTATGAAATGATATGTGCAGGGGCTTTAAAACAAAAAAAACCTGATATCAAGTCAAAATTTGTCTTTGGATTACGCCCTTTTAAAACAGTTTCCATTCCCCTAATTAAGCATCTCTTACTTCCCGTTTGAGCATAAACGCCCTTCAGTGCACATCAAACCAGACAGTGTGTGTGATTAGTGATTTAACATCCAAACCGCTGCTGGGAGAACATTGGTCGCTTGCTTCCAAAAACGCCGCGCCTGTGCCCACGTCGGCTGAGCGTGAAATCGGCGTTAATCCAATCAATTTTGCAGAGGTGACCATGAAGGGCCATTACCCGACGCCGGCCTGCAGCTACGCATGTCACTCTCGGATAGGTAGCTAACAAGCGCCCTCGGGTTTCCCAACGCATCGGGGCAAAGTCAACAAAGTAGAGCTCGTCTGGGAGCGAAGAACAGCGAGCGGCGTGGAGCTGCGGACTCGCCTTGAACTGAAACATCTCCCCCGGGCCCGTCATTAATTGGCCTCATTTGACAGCCATTGTCCCGGGGCCTGTCATCAGCAGAGGAGACGCGTGTCATTCAACGGAAACACTCTTCTTTGGCTGTAGCTACCTGATCAACCTTGATGGGTTTCATTGCTGCCCGGCATTTGTGAAAGGAGCGCCCTCAGCGCGGCCCGCCGGTCGGCTCAAACGAACGCGGCAGCTGCTCCGCTCATCAGCGGGAATCTGTGGCGGAAGCCGTCGTGGGTGGAACGTGAGAAAAGCGTTGGATTGCAGCACATATGCGCGGGCAGCACGGCGGTAGACGAGGTGATAATTAAGTTAACTGGGGTTCCTCTATTATAAATTACAATAAAAGACAGCTGAAATGTAACTCATGAGGACAAGGACAGACAGGAATCCTGGTGCACATTGCACCTCCCCCTGTAGTTGGGCAAAGGGACGGTCTGCCGTGTGTATCGTTATAATGGTGTGTGAGGAGTTGTAAATCAGTTTTGAATCTGGTTTAAAATGCATCAGTCTCATTTGTTTTAATGGTCATTTGCATCCTTACTAATTTATGCAACAAATGGCAGTAGTATTGGTACAGGATTATTTGTTAACAGTGGTGACTTATATACAAATAAGAAAGAAGCTTATTTCGGAGGGAGGTGCGGGGGTGGGTGGGGTGGGGGGTGCCCCCCAGTATTGGTTTGTTGACATATAACGCGTAAACACAATAAAGCTGTGAAGTCTCAATGCTGATAACGTATAATCTCTCAGACACCCCAAACGCTGGGAGATCTGAGTCAGACTGAACTGACACTAACCTCCCGAGCAGTGTGTGTGGGACGGGACCGGTGGGGGGGGCCTGAAATTACCAGACTCCCTTCATCACTCTCTACTTCGGCCCTTGTTGTCTTTTTGTAACAGCTGTTGCTGCAGCAACAGTTCGAGGCGTCACCTTAAGGTGAGAAGCCTGCTGACCAGGTGCAAGAACGATCGGGAACAGAGGAACGCTCGGGGCGGAACAACGGGCCGTTAAACTGAACTGTGGACGTAGAAAAACAGAGGGGGGGGGGGGGGGGGGTGAGAAAAAGTCACAGAAGGTTTAATCCCAATGCTGCGGGATCGGTGGATTAGCGGATTTCTGGCTTCCTCACAGTCTCTGCCATATGCTGCTGTAGCTACACCTTTACAGGCGCTCCCCAAAGAGGTGCTTAAATCCTTCAGTCAACTAAACCTCACCAAAGAGTTTTTATTTTTTAAAAAGCTCATTCAATCGCGAGCCCCTCTGCGAGACGTTGTCCACCTCAAACACGGGACTCGGCCCACGAGCAAGCTTTCACGGTTGTGACCGCTTGTGATCCCGTGACAGCGAGCGCACGCGTCTCCCACTTAGGAGAGTCGGAGACTCCCGGACCTTTTCTTTATTCGGATGTCTCCATATCGCAGGTATTGAGCGGTTATGTGAACGTCTAACGCAGCTTATCCTCTGCGCCTGGCGTCTATCCTCCCATTCGAACCTCCACTGGGTTCTGGCTCAGGGGACGTAATCCCCCCACAACCCGCTCGCTGGCAAAGCCACATAGAATCAGCTCATCAACAACACTTTGTTTACCGGGTGCACATGACTTCGCCTGAGAATCTCCTTAGCAAAAGGCACGAATGCTTGTGAGCTCGTGACAATTTCATCTGGAGCCTATTTTAAATACTTGAGCTGCTGTTTAAGCAATTGCAGCAGACAGAGACTCTGTGTTGCCCATTGTGTCCGAAATCATCTGGGCTCGGCCTCGACGAGAGAGGCGGACAAAAGAGCCGGGGGCCCTTCACCCCCCCCCCTCCACTGTCTCGACTTACAGGTAGCGCTCCAATTGTGCGCCCTCGTCTCCAGAGCGTCCAGCGCTTCCTCCCCGCTCTTTGTGCATTCTGCAGGACCGCGGATACACAGCGATGAGCAGCTTTAGGAGGTGAAGAAGCAAACTGATGCAGACTGGGTTAACTTAACCTGGGAGCAATGGGTTGTTTTTTATCTATCTAATATCTATAAACAACTTTAGCTGGAGAGGAGAGAAATTCTCAGCCGAGTCTCCTTCACTTCACTACTGTGTTTTCTTTCTGAACGATGCATTTGCATTCTGGGCCGATATTTGCTGAAATGCAGGCGCATGAGATCACAAACCGCACACGTGCACGACAACGGCATACATTGGTTACAAAGCGCAGCACTTCCTTAAAACAGTTTAATTAGATTATTGAGGTCCACACCAGAGTGAATCAATCAGAGGTTTTCCTCCACTGTAGCTCAGGGGTTTCTTGCACATGGCTTTGGCAAACATATCACACCATGATTCATTTTCAGATCCCGTCTAGAAAATAAATGTTTTATCAAGCTCCTAAAGAAAAACAGGTGCTGAAATCTAATCCATCTAACCGTTCGCTTCTTCGCACCGTGACCTCGGCGACACCCGAAGATGCTTATTTGAAAAGCAAAGTTAAACTACTTGTTTTCTTTACCGAGAGCTTTATCCTTAATTGATTGATAGCTGTTGATGTTTACGTGCTGCTGCTTCAAAACTAAATCCAGGAGCGCTCACTGGTCCAGCTGAATATCCAGGGGTATCTATGTCGGCCCTCTTAATCACTCCGGGGTCGCCTTAATCCTCTCGTCTTAAGCGTGTCTTATTTACTTGTTTTCGGCTCCTCACTCTCCCTGCAGAAAGTGATCGCGGGGCGGCTCAGCAGAGTATCCGCTCGCACTGCGCTTTCTCATGCAAAAGCTGCAGTAATTGCTTAGGAATAGTCCTTCATCCTCAGTGTGAAAACATGTGGCTGGATAGCCGCCATCAAACACATCTACCGAGCTGCAAACTAAAGCCGCAACAGCTCCTTCAGACGCCGGTTCAATAGACCGTTATTCCTCCATTCAAATAGTTACGGCATGTGGCTCCCGCTCAGGCGGCAGAGATTCAATGGACCGGATTCACGCTGGGTCTTTGCATTGTAAATGTGCGCTGCAGTCAGTAACAGTGTCCCCGCGCCAGACACCAAGTTCACCTGGTGCTTTCCCTCCACGTGAAATTAAAACGAATGGAAGAAAGCAAACTAAGATGCACAAACCATCACGTGCCAGCTGGTCTGATCAATCTGAAGCGTTTACCTTCAGTACTTGAAGTAAGGACAATACAAAATGCTTTGTAATTCTCTAGCTGGGTTCAGATTAAAAAAGTACTCCAGCTGAGTTTGTTACATTTTTGTTTTTACAATTAAAAATCTCGAGGGCTCCTAACAGAAACAGTATATTCAGAGATGTTTTGGTGAACATGTTTGGAAGGCCGAGGTTACCAATAAAAGTGAGGGAGAGGTTATGTCTCATCTGCTGCCATAAACGGGGCAAAAGAGGCTATTTATTCACCATCTATTTAACCATTTATTGCTGCTTTGTGTTGAATTTATTTTCTAACCTCTAAGTAATGTTCAAAGTTTTCACAGAGTAATTATTTGAGTAATGAAATATAAATGTATGGGTGCTGGAATCAGCTTTTAATAAACCACTGGTGTGCGAGTGTTTTAATCGTGAAAGTGTTGCTTAAACAAAAAACATGCCAACAATTGTTACCAATCAACAATAAAAAAAGACATTTTAACAGGCATATTTCAGGCCTCCAAGGAGAGTGGGGGAGTGTTTTTAATACTGAATGCAGTTTTTTTGGATGGGGGTGTGGTGTTGGGGGAGACAATGAAAGGAAGTATAGAGAAATGAAGAAAAAGGAGGGGGGAAGAGAGCCTGTGGCACGACTGCACAGCCAAATGTGATGTTAATGAGTTGCACAATCCCATGATAAAAGATGCCACAACACAGCGTTGTGCGTTGTTTCCTTTATGAAGGTAGAACTCTACCCTTCATTCACTGGCCTCGTTATGATTATTTCTGGACCGTCTAATCGGGACACGCGTTATATTTTATGCTTAGAGCAAACGCTAATCACTTTTAATAAGGAATCAGATACAAAACGACAAAACCTAGCTACATTAGACAATACAAAGCACTGCTCTCAAAAGGTCTTTGATACCTCAATGCAATATATATAATGAAAACGCCACCAATGTAAAAGACGATGCTCCTGCTTTTCAATGATTGTAACATTGAATACAAGCCTACTCTGCTTACCTGGAACAATGCCGTTCCCTGATTTCACAGTTACGTTTTGATCGCCCCGTGACGTGTGTCACTCTTCCTCTTTGATTTGTAGCTATAGATTCTTTATCGAACCCGTTTTCACTGCTGAAACAGTTTGGTCCGTCAAACGTACCCGTCAAACACATATGATAGACCCTTTTTCCAAAATTGCAATTGGGCCAGTTTGGGCTCAAAGGTATCGTAGCTCTGACAGCTCAACGGAGTTAACAGCAGCCAATTTCACGTCTATCTTACCAACATTAAAAAGGCATCTAATGTGATGTAGAAATCATGCTTCTTAAAGCATAGTTTGTGGATTATCATTAGTAACCACTGGTGCTTTACCTGTGGTGACGAGCCTCCCCAATGTCCCACACTGTGTCTTTGCTTGAAACATTATGTGGGTAAACATTAAGAGCTATGAAAATCCTTATGCTACGGTCTCAGAGGCACGACAGAGAGCAGGCCTGGTGGAACGCAGCACAAGGTAAATGTAAAGAACAGTTAGGATGTTTTGTCTGTACGTTTCAATATGAGAACCTAAACTAGACCCTCTTAAACTTGAGGATTATCTATCACAAATGTGTGTATTTTCTTCATGGGAACAGTTCGGATGGAATTTTGCAATGCCGGCAAAACCCAAACAAAGCTTACTTTGGCGAAGATTCTACGTGGATTTATAATTTCACTCTTGAAAGCGGGTTTAACACCAACATGCTATTGAGATTATCAGGTGGGAAAAGCTGTGAAGAAAATGTGGAGTACACTATGGAGTAATACCTTACATGCAGTACACTGGTATCGGGTTGGACTCAAATGCATGGCTATTGAATGGTAAAGAATGAAAAGCAAAAAGCAAATAAATCTCTAACAGTCCAGCAAACACCGAAAGGATTTGTCCACTAACATGAGGCCCTTATATCCCGATGTGAGTCAAGGAAAGTCTTTTGGCTAAAGCTCGAGTCGAGCAGAACAAAGAGTTGAGTATTTTAAATTCTACAGTGAAGCTAAACTGTTCTTGAAATTCAGCTGGCAGCCAGTCATGCGTCGATTTGATGCGTGCTTCAAGAATCTGGCCCGGACCGACATGCTGCGAGCCAAGAACCCAAACAAACCGTGTGAGAAACCGAGAAGCATCCTTGGCAAATGAAGTTTCGATCATCACTGTGGCCCCAGCGCGTGAGGTTTTCCCCAGCGGCCCCGCCTCTGTGATCCACTGTGGTAAACCAAACTTCTGTTTTCTACTGTTCAACCTTAAAACGGGTTTAATTCACAGCATCAGTGCTGTACTTTAACGCAGTGCGCTTGTGCATACGGTGTGAGCTATTGTATAAACATGTGCACAAAGCGGTGGTGTGGACAGTTGGTGGTTAATAGTTTCTCTCAAAAGTCTTAGAGGCTGAAATATTAAAAAAATAAAAGAACCTCACTGAACTTGTTTTAAAGATCCTCTTGGCAAACACACTTCCCTGGAATGTTGTTGATAATTTCCTCTTTATAGAAACGTTGAGGGGAATTGATTTAATTCTTGATTATAGAAAGTATATTAGATATGATTAAATCAACATTTATGAGAGTACATACAGTGCATCCGGAAAGTATTCACAGCGCTTCACTATTTTTGTTATGTTACAGCCTTATTCCAAAATGGATTAAATTCATTATTTTCCTCAACATTCTACACACAATAACCCATAATGACAAAATGAACTGTTTTTCTGTGTTATTCTGTTAAAAATAAAGAACGAAAACATAACATGTACATAAGTATTCACAATCCGGGGTTCTGTAAATTGATCCAAACATTGTGTAATGTTTACATTGAAAATGGCACTTGATTCAAATAAAAAGGTTAAAACATTTGCCATTAATTGTTTGCGTGTTTATAATATCCATAATTAATTTAAACCTTATTTCCTTTCAAGAAACAACAGGGATCTCGAAACCTTTCCTGCACTGTCCAGTAAAGTTACTGAATCGATTTCAAGTCACTGAATCAAATCGTTCTAAATTAACCCAGATCGTCAATGAATCGAATCGGCAACCATGAATCACGATTCGAATCATTGTTAAAATGAATCGTTACATCCTAATTGATTCACATTACTGGTACTGAAAATTGGCTTTGCATTATCCCAATGATTACAAAAAAACGAGAAAGACACGTATTACAGTTTTTCTTTAAAGAATTCAGAGCATATGTACTGCTTCCACACAGCTCGACAGCTGACGGCTAAAGCTAACGGCGCTAACAGTAGCCACTGCGTTAGCAGAGCTAACGGTGTTTAGCTGAGGGCGAACCGCAGGATGTGCACCAAGCTTCTCAAGCTAGCAGCTTCATTTCTGGTCAGCTCGACATTCTTCGACCATTTTTACACACAACCATATAAAGCTCAGGAGTATGTCCATAGAAACTTTAATAATGCCGTAATTAAGTCACAAGATTCATTTGATTAAAACGTTGATGTGACATAACTGACTGATTCAAATTGTTTAGGATTAAAAGTAGAACTAGAAAAGGCATTTCCTGCTGAAAATGCGTTGGAATGCAAAAAGCTGAAAGCTGAAATGAACTTTTTAAAATAGCTGAAAATACAGAAAGTTGAAGGGAATTTGAATACATTTGCTGAAATTATAGATATTAGAAAAGCTGAAATGAATTTGAAATTGCTGAAAATACAGAAATGGGAGAAGCTGAAAGGAATTTCAATAGATTTGCTGAAAAAGCAGAAATGAAAACAGCTGAAATAAATTTGAAATATTGCAAAAAAATACAGAAATGAATATTGAAAAATTGCTGTTGATAGAGGCATAAGAATAGCTGAAATTATTTTAAAGAACTGCTGAAAATACAGGAAGTGGGGAAGCTGAATTTCAATAGATTTTCTAAAAACAGAAGTTGCAGGAGCTTAAATTTGTTTAAAATTGTTTGTAGTAATATTAGTAGTAGTATTTGTTATAATTGTGGTATTAGTAGTACTAGCAGTAATAGTAGGTTTAGTATCAATAGCAGTAGAAACAGCTGTAATACTATTAGCCATAGTCGTATTTGTAATAACATTAGTAGTAGTTGTAGTATTAATAGCAGTAGAAATACTAGTAGTATGGTAGTAGAAGTATCAGTTGTAGTACTAGAAGTACGAGTAATATTCGTAGTGGGAGACAGAATGTTTGTTATTCAAACTAAGAAGTTTTTAATTAATAGGCCTCATCACAAACATTACAGTAAAAATTCCCTCCATGTGGCTTTTATTTTGAAATTATTGGATTGGGTGGGTTGGGGGGGTGTAGATAGAGGGAGGGAGGGTGAGAGGGTGAGGAAGGGAGGGGTGGTGAGGAAGAGATAGAGGGAGAGAGAGAGGAGGAGAAATAGACAGACATACTGACTGACTGAGTGATTAACAGTGAGAAGAGGTCAGGGTGGAGGGGGGAGGGGGGGCGAGTGTCTTTATCATATTGGTCTGTTGACAGAAAGCATAGCTGCGTCATGTGACTCCACTAATCACGTCATTGGAGCAGCTGTGAGTCACACACAGAGATACTGCAGCGTGTTTACGAGTAACCACGGCAACGGCGCACCTATTGCATTGGGTGGGGTGGGGGGGTGTAGATAGAGGGAGGGAGGGTGAGAGGGTGAGGAAGGGAATGGTGGTGAGGAAGAGAGGGAGAGGGGAGGAGAATTAGACTGACTGACTGACTGAGAGTGATTAACAGTAAGTAGAGGTCAGGGGGGAGGGGGGAGGGGGGGCTAGTGTCTTTATCATATTGGTCTGTTGACAGAAAGCATAGCTGCGTCATGTGACTCCACTAATTACGTCATTGGAGCAGCTGTGAGTCACACAGAGATACTGCAGCGTGTTTACGAGTAACCACGGCAACGGCGCACCTATTGGATTGGGTGGGGTGGGGGGGTGTAGATAGAGGGAGGGAGGGTGAGAGGGTGAGGAAGGGAATGGTGGTGAGGAAGAGAGGGAGAGGGGAGGAGAATTAGACTGACTGACTGACTGACAGTGATTAACAGTAAGTAGAGGTCAGGGTGGAGGGGGGAGGGGGGCGAGTGTCTTTATCATATTGGTCTGTTGACAAAAAGCATAGCTGCGTCATGTGACTCCACTAATCAGGTCATAGGAGCGAGCAGCTGTGAGCCACAGACAGATCCTGCAGCATGTGAGTGCTCGTAACCACGACAACGACGCACCTGTGCGGCTGCAAAAGTGCAGACACAGGACAGCGAGTTACACAGAATCCACACCTCAAACAAATGGGAACCAGCGCAAAACTATAACAGCTATCTAAAAAATACTACGTTTGTATGAGAACCAAGACTCTACCGAACGCGTGGATGTGTGTTTTATGTCTGTCCGGTAATAAATACGGCTCCTATGGCCGTTCACAAAACGTGTACCTTGTGGATTTTTGTGAGAAATATGTCGGCAGATTTGTATTGGAGCCTATGGGGCTTTTGGCAGAGGTTGTGTCACTCAAACACTCCTTGCGCCAAAACTAAAGAACTCTGGGATTCCATGAACACATTAATCCAATCAGCACAACCATACCCTCATTAATCTGAAGAAATGAAGCCTCTAGAGTGTATACTTTGGCTGCAAGGACAGAAGTTCCATCTTTTTTTAACCAGATTCCTGCGATGCCCCACACTCTAGCCGTCGAGCTCTCCACTCTAGCAGACGCAATACACACTCATGTAAAAGTCAGAAACGGAGCGAAGAACTAGTGAAACATAATCAGTGATTATGAAAAAAGTACAATAGATATCAAGAAGCAGTTTTTTTCATAAAATAGTTAAGACTTGTGTCAACATTTGAAAGTTTAAATGGTGTCTGTAGCTGAAAGATTTGCGAAGCTGAAAAATCTGAAAGTTGAAGAAGTTTAGGAGGATTTGAATACAAACTCCATTTGAAAACCATGTTAAACTAGAAAATGCATTTCCTGCTGAAAATGCGTTGGAATGCAAAAAGCTGAAAGCTGAAATGAACTTTTTAAAATAGCTGAAAATACAGAAAGTTGAAGGGAATTTGAATACATTTGCTGAAATTATAGATATTAGAAAAGCTGAAATGAATTTGAAATTGCTGAAAATACAGAAATGGGAGAAGCTGAAAGGAATTTCAATAGATTTGCTGAAAAAGCAGAAATGAAAACAGCTGAAATAAATTTGAAATATTGCAAAAAAATACAGAAATGAATAGTGAAAAATTGCTGTTGATAGAGGCATAAGAATAGCTGAAATTATTTTAAAGAACTGCTGAAAATACAGGAAGTGGGGAAGCTGAATTTCAATAGATTTTCTAAAAACAGAAGTTGCAGGAGCTTAAATTTGTTTTAAATTGTTTGTAGTAATATTAGTAGTAGTATTAGTTGAAATTGTGGTGTTAGTAGTACTAGCAGTATAAGCAGTAATAGTAGGTTTAGTATCAATAGCAGTAGAAACAGCTGTAATACTATTAGCCATAGTAGTATTTGTAATAACATTAGTAGTAGTTGTAGTATTAATAGCAGTAGAAATACTAGTAGTATGGTAGTAGAAGTATCAGTTGTAGTACTAGAAGTACGAGTAATATTCGTAGAGGGAGACAGAATGTTTGTTATTCACACTTAAAAGTTTTTAATTAATAGGCCTCATCACAAACATTACAGTAAAAATTCCCTCCATGGGGCTTTTATTTTGAAATTATTGGATTGGGTGGGGTGGGGGGGTGTAGATAGAGGGAGGGAGGGTGAGAGGGTGAGGAAGGGAGGGGTGGTGAGGAAGAGATAGAGGGAGAGAGAGAGGAGGAGAAATAGACAGACAGACTGGCTGATTAACAGTGAGAATAGGTCAGGGTGGAGGGGGGAGGGGGGGCGAGTGTCTTTATCATATTGGTCTGTTGACAGAAAGCATAGCTGCGTCATGTGACTCCACTAATCAGGTCACAAGGAGCAGCTGTGAGCCACAGACAGATCCTGCAGCGTGTGAGTGCTCGTAACCACGACAACGCCGCACCTGTGCTCATTAACGGCTGCAAAATGCAGAGACATGGCAGCGAGTTACACAGAATCCACACCTCAAACAAATGAGAACCAGCGCAAAACTATAACAGCTATCTAAAAAATACGGCGTTTGTTTGAGACCCAAGACTCTACCGAACGCGTGGATGTGCTTTTTATGTCTGTCCGGTAATAAATACGGCTCATATGGCCGTTTACAAAACGTGTACCTTGTGGATTTTTGTGAGAAATATGTCGGCAGATTTGTATTGGAGCCTATGGGGCTTTTGGCAGAGGTTGTGTCACTCAAACACTCCTTGCGCCAAAACTAAAAAACTCTGGGATTCCATGAACACATTAATCCAATCAGCACAACCATACCCTCATTAATCTGAAGAAATGAAGCCTCTAGAGTGTATACTTTGGCTGCAAGGACAGAAGTTCCATACTTTTTTAACCAGATTTCTGCGATGCCCCACACTCTAGCCTCGAGCTCTCCACTCTAGCAGACGCAATACACACTCATGTAAAAGTCAGAAACGGAGCGAAAAGCTAGTGAAACATAATCAGTGATTATGAAAAAAGTACAATAGATATCAAGAAGCAGTTTTTTTCATAAAATAGTTGAGACCTGTGTCAACATTTGAAAGTTGAAATGGTGTCTGTAGCTGAAAGATTGGCGGAGCTGAAATATCTGAAAGTTGAAGAAGTTTAAGGAGGATTTGAAAACAATCTCCATTTGAAAACCATGTTTAAATATTAGTGATTATTGATTTATATAAATTCAAGCTTAAGAGGTAGAAAGCTGAAAAGTCATAGCCCTCAAGCCAGAAAGGAGCTGAACATTTTAATATTTGAAGGATTTTAATAGCTGAAAGTGTGAAGGAGTTGAAAGGTGCCGCGGAAGAAATAGAAGAAGATGAAGTTGAAGAATAAAGATTCGAAGAACAATACTTGGAATGCATCGTTAATGCATTCCAACAAATATTAATGATTATTGATTTATATAAATTCAAGCATAAGAGGTAGAAAGCTGAAAAGTCATAGCCCTCAAGCCAGAAAGGAGCTGAACATTTTAATATTTGAACGGTTTTAATAGCTGAAAGTGTGAAGGAGTTGAAAGGTGCCGCGGAAGAAATAGAAGAAGTTGAAATAAAGATTCGAAGAACAATACTTGGAATGCATCGTTAATGCATTCCAACAAATAGGCGATTATAAGCATTAGTATTCGACCGCTATCTTGCTAACCAATAGGGACACTCAAAAAATATTTTTACTTCCTTAACCCAGATTTGTGAAATCGGGCGCCCAGAAGACCAAGGGCGTTACCGCGGCGCTTGATTGAAAGAATCCGACATCATTCTGAATGGTTGCCATTGAAAGGATTTGGCATGGGTTGAGGGGGAGTCCCGGCGGTTATCCAAATTTGATCGTAATGTGATTTCATCAAATAAAGGAGTTAATAAAAAACATGATATATAAACCCATGCTCTAAAAGACAGAATTGTTTACCTTAAATCAGTTGATCAAGTCCTTTCTGGTGTATTTAGAGGTGTTGGTGGAGAGGGTTGTGTCTATTAATACTTATCAAGGCCGCGGTTTTGCCGGCTCTTTAGCCTGCCCTACATCTCACGGCACAAGTAAGCTTATTATTACCAGAAGAACAAAAGTGTGCTAATGAAAGCCGTAGCGGGGTAAAGAAGCTTCTTGGACCACCTGTTCAACGATTTCATATTCGGATGAAGAAGAGCTCATATTCCCATTTGAGGACCTTGCCATCTGTTTTAAAAAAATATATCACATTTTGGTATTCAACTACTGTGCATGCTTTGCTTAACACAAACACCTCAGAGCTCACCAACTTCAGCGTATGCCTCGGCAGTTTCTTCAATATGCCGTGTACCTTAAATCTGATTCTAGGTTTCAATACAAGTGAGGACATTTTAAAGAGAGTATGCAGACACATGACTGATCAGAGTTAGTCCAAAAAGTGCAAACAATAATCAAGACTACGCCTCGTTAGAACACACACACGTATCAAAAATCAATTAGAACAAGGACCATTAGTGTTATCACGGCGTACAAACACAATTTTGGCGGTTATGGGAGTACTCAGCCGCTTATCAGAAATAATGCCAACAAAGCGTCGGCTAATCAGGAAAAAAAAGACAAAAGAATCGCTGCAGGCTTAACTAATGCCCCAAATGCATACCTAATATTCAGCAATAAGCTGAAGCGTCATTTCATTATAAACACAAACGTTTATTTCCTATAAACACCTTCATGATATTTAAAAACTAAAAAGATTAGAGTGGTCTCCCCCTTTTCCTGTTCTTGTTGCTGATGACCAGAAGGCGGTAATAGCTTACTGTTGCCATCACAGGGAGAGATTACACTATTGTGATCGGATGTTAACCTCAGCTGTGTCCTCTTATGTGGGTTTCTAGAACACCCGACCCTTCAAATCAACTCTTCACCATAACTGTCCATTTATGCTCATTACGCTCACTGCAGTATCTGAAGATCCTATAGAGCGCCGCTAATTTGGGGATGAATACGTTTCTTCACAATAAACAGTTGCCCTTTAACTTAATATTTTAAAGCATTTATTGTGAAAATCAGAGGTTAATGCTAGTGTGTTAGTGTTTTCACATAAATTTCAACATAATTGATTTACAGCTGTTCCTTTTGGTCAATGAGATTTAAATTACATTACTTGTACTTGCGATTGTATGTACGACTAATTGGTTCCTATGCTTGAGACAGTGGGAACACTTCCAGGGAGATCTAACTTGGGTCGATCTGCTAAACAGCAAACTGGACACATAAGTTTTGTAAGATTAGAGAGCAGTTGTGTTTTTTCCCCCTATTTTCCATCGAGAACACATGGCTCGCTTCTCTCATAACCAAAGCTAACTGAATAAATTAGGAATGCATCACGGAAACACTTACTGTGCGTCATTAGGACAAGCTCCTGCCCTTTGGCCGAGTTTCTCTGACGCAAACGCAGCAACACGGCAGAAGGAACCCAACAGATATCTGCTAATATGGATGGTCAACATTTTATTCAGTTACCAAATGTAGAAATCCATATTAAAGTTCACAAATAATCAAAAATGTAATAAAATACAAATTCATTTTGGGCTAAAATCCAATGAAAAGTAGTTTGTATTTAACTATAATGTAATTTTATATTGTGCAAAAGCAGTGTATAAATGCATGGTTCAAATACAGTTCAATACATCAATATGGTTAAATTTAATGTCTATATTAGAAGCCTGGAGGAAATGGCCTTTAACATAAATCATTCCCACTGAATAGTTCCCATTGAGCTGCCTTTGACGATGTGGGAAGCAACAAATTCTTGATCAAATTGACCCGTTTCTGAACAGAACTGTATGGTAATAATGTTATTTATGGCCTCCACGGTCATCAGCGACCCATACTGTTTGTGCTTACTTCATACACATTCACACTAGCGCAGAGGTAGGCTGCTTTCAGGCATCATTTTGTTTCTCAAGAGATTTTGAGAAAAGCGAAGTTTAGGTGGAACTACTAGTTTAAAAACTAGTAGTTCAAATCTGGGAGACAAAAAAATAAAATAAAATAAAAAGACGCCTCTTGGCTCTCACAAAAGTTATTTTATAAGGTCAAATATAAATGATACTATCTACAGGGGATAAACATGGATAAACTAAAGAGACAAACAGCGGTGCTTTGCAGCCGCAGTGTATCGTGCTGTACGAGGGGAAGAATTAGGTCGAGTACTTACCCAAATTGTAACACACTTCAGGATCAGACACCTGAAAAGAAACGAGACATAATTATACAGCCGTCGAAGCAAAGCAGCACAATTGGTAAATGAGAATACGACTCAAATCCAATACGTTCTGTCCATCCCGCCTCCTTTCTCGCAAAATTGTTTACTTCAACAAAAGTTGGCATTAAAAGTGCAGCTGTAACTCCCAAAGTGAAACCCCAACTTTTGACTGCAGGGGATACACTCAAAAATGATAATTGTGAGTGAGGTTTCTATTTCTGGTGTTGTGAATGTCCTACATTCTGTTTGGATACAGGTAAGGGTGGGGGTGGAATGATTCATGTCTCCAGGGCCCCCGTACTCCTCTTGCTGAGGAATTTGTTTGTTCTGATAAATTGACATTGTCAGTTTCCCCACATTGCCACGGTGTGGCATATACTGTGGGGAGCAGTGGTGGGAACACAGATGCTACATGCGACTGGCGTCAGTCAATGTGACAGCTCTTGTTTCGTCTTTTCTTTTGAGGGAGGGAGGGTGGGTGCGAGGGGGGGGGGGGGGGGGGGGGGGTCTGTTATTCTAAATCTGAACTTCCAAGTAGAGGAAGCAGGAAGGAGAAGGAATAAACACACCTACACTCCCCTTCTCCCTTTAGAGGGGCAAAAATCTCTTTGTACCCACCTCATAATTACTGGTGGGCGCCCGTTTGGGATCGTTACCTCGGCCTCCTTTCACTTTTTGGGGCGGAATTGTTTGCAAGTATAATCCGATGTTTTGAGAACATGAAGCTGACAACCAAAGTATTTTCTCAACTTCCCTCCGGTTTCAAATGTTAAGGAACAACAGTTTCTTGAAGTGGCGCTCCTTGTTCTTGCACATTACGCTCCTTTGTATTTTTTAAGAGGCGACGCTTTAAAAAAAAAAAAAAGGAGCTCAGCGAGATCGCCGGGCGCACGATCCTCCACTGACATTATTTTCATCCATTTTGGTGAACTTTATTTCTTTTTATGCAGTCTCAATTACTTTATTGTTACATCTTAAAACAGTTGGATTTTTTAAACTAAGCTCATAGGTAATCAAAACAACCAGATGAAATACAAAATACTGTAAACAATCAGCACATACTTTAATCTTTAGCAAACTTTTCTGTTTTGATCACACAAAAACAAGAAAAAAAACATTATTCCCCATTGATTTTTTATAAAAGGTTACATGAAAAGCAACAATAGAGTTTTTCATCTGGAAAAATAAAATGGGTAAAAAAAAAATTCAACACAAACATATTCTTCTCCTTAATTAATCTGTTTTTATCTGCTGACTCGTTGGGATATCAGCCAATTAGACTTCTGCCCCAATGCAGAAGATAACAGAATTTAATTTGCGTTTCACAAAAGGGTAGAAAGGTGACATTAGATAACCCCGCAGACATTTTCTATTTCAGGGACAACGGGCCTCGCGCAGGAAGCCATTTCCGAAATGAAAGTCCTCGGAATTTTGTCTGTATCAAGGATTTGTTAGTTGTGATTTCTGGGATCCACTCGTGTTTTTCTTTACGACGGCTCCAGACAGACGGGGAGAAAACGTTGTTTTCACACATACCAAGAGTTTGTCCACCACAATTTGAGGAAGATAACGAATGCATGACTATCATATAATCAGCTCAAGTGGGTTATTATATTTGTGTTCTAAAACAATTTATTTGATTTTCCTGTCATCCCCATACGGACACTAACTCCCATGTTTACTGTACGTAACCCAGTGCAGTGGCTTGGTGGCATCTCTCCCATTAATGGCCCTGTGCCAGTACTGACACACATATACAGTGTGTAGGCAGCGTGACCAGTGCTGATAGTGCACAATCTGCCACACGCCTCCAATTGGCATTCCTCATTTGGCACACCTGGGCCCGGCCCGATGCCAGCAGTCTTTACTGGGACTCACTGAGGATCCCCCACCGGCGAGACCTGAGCGAGAGACCTGAGCGAGCTTCAACAGAGACCTGAGCGAGCACGACGTAACAGAGACCTGAGCGAGAGACCGGAGCGAGCTTCAACAGAGACCTGAGCGAGCACGACGCAACAGAGACCTGAGCGAGAGATCGGAGCGAGCTTCAACAGAGACCTGAGCGAGCACGACGCAACAGAGACCTGAGCGAGAGACCGGAGCGAGCTTCAACAGAGACCTGAGCGAGCACGACGCAACAGAGACCTGAGCGAGAGACCTGAGCGAGCTTCAACAGAGACCTGAGCGAGAGACCGGAGCGAGCTTCAACAGAGACCTGAGCGAGAGACCGGAGCGAGCTTCAACAGAGACCTGAGCGAGAGACCGGAGCGAGCTTCAACAGAGACCTGAGCGAGAGACCGGAGCGAGCTTCAACAGAGACCTGAGCGAGCTTCAACAGAGACCTGAGCGAGAGACCTGAGCGAGCTTCAACAGAGACCTGAGCGAGAGACCGGAGCGAGCTTCAACAGAGACCTGAGCGAGAGACCGGAGCGAGCTTCAACAGAGACCTGAGCGAGCTTCAACAGAGACCTGAGCGAGAGACCGGAGCGAGCTTCAACAGAGACCTGAGCGAGAGACCGGAGCGAGCTTCAACAGAGACCTGAGCGAGCTTCAACAGAGACCTGAGCGAGAGACCGGAGCGAGCTTCAACAGAGACCTGAGCGAGAGACCGGAGCGAGCTTCAACAGAGACCTGAGCGAGCACGACGCAACAGAGACCTGAGCGAGAGACCGGAGCGAGCTTCAACAGAGACCTGAGCGAGAGACCGGAGCGAGCTTCAACAGAGACCTGAGCGAGAGACCTGAGCGAGCTTCAACAGAGACCTGAGCGAGAGACCGGAGCGAGCTTCAACAGAGACCTGAGCGAGCTTCAACAGAGACCTGAGCGAGAGACCTGAGCGAGCTTCAACAGAGACCTGAGCGAGAGACCGGAGCGAGCTTCAACAGAGACCTGAGCGAGAGACCGGAGCGAGCTTCAACAGAGACCTGAGCGAGAGACCGGAGCGAGCTTCAACAGAGACCTGAGCGAGAGACCGGAGCGAGCTTCAACAGAGACCTGAGCGAGCTTCAACAGAGACCTGAGCGAGAGACCGGAGCGAGCTTCAACAGAGACCTGAGCGAGAGACCGGAGCGAGCTTCAACAGAGACCTGAGCGAGAGACCTGAGCGAGCTTCAACAGAGACCTGAGCGAGAGACCGGAGCGAGCTTCAACAGAGACCTGAGCGAGCTTCAACAGAGACCTGAGCGAGCACGACGCAACAGAGACCTGAGCGAGAGACCGGAGCGAGCTTCAACAGAGACCTGAGCGAGCTTCAACAGAGACCTGAGCGAGAGACCTGAGCGAGCTTCAACAGAGACCTGAGCGAGAGACCGGAGCGAGCTTCAACAGAGAGCATCACATTTTTAATCATGGAAATCAACATCAGAACCAGCAATGATCTATTTTACAGCTAAGAAATCTGAGTAAAAATAAATTAACAAACATGAAAGAATATCATAAGCCCCCCGTGAAATATATGAACTATTTTTGATTGATCTTAAACGTAGTCTCTGCGCTACACATCCAAACACAAACAGAAGGGCTCCAGCACATTCTTTGCTACAACATCTGGGGACAAAGCCAGCGCAGAAGGAGTTGTGTAATAATGATGATCCAGCCAAAAATGGTGGAAAGCACAGGTCAGAAGGGCTCATGGGGTTCAGGTTTGCCTCACAGCGGAAGGCAGAATTCTCCCTTTAAAACGTGGATAAAGTTGGTACTCTACAGCAGCGGTAAAAGCAGCTGTGCAGAGATCTGGCCCTGGAGCAAAAAAACATTTGCCCTCTTGAAGCAAACATCAAAATGTAAATGTTTTTACATAAATCGACCGTAGATGAGTAAATACAAGGCTTGTGTTAATACCAATACATGCGATGCCCAGTGCTCAGGTGAAAAGTCCTCACCTTTACTTTGAAGGTGCTCAGAGTCTCAGCAGAGCTGCAGCTTTCTGAGAGTTTGTTCCAGTTATTTTGAGCAGAAGAACCGAACGCTGCTTCTTCATGTTGTTTGGTTCTAACAGCAGCAGGGTTTTAAAGGAAATCCTTTGTTGGACAGAGAGCCAGTGTAAAGGCCTGAGGTCACCGTTACAAATAGTCCAGTCTACTGAAGATGAATGCATGGACCGCCTTTATATATCCTGAGACACAGGTCCTCTAATCCGTGACATATTCTTCAGGTCAGAGTAGGCTCCTTGGACCCAGAAACAATCACTGTTATCTTTGTTTAATTGAAGACAATTCTGGCCCATCCAGTTGTTTATTGTTCAATGCATTGCACTAGCAGAGTCGGGGATCCTCTGATTGAAGGACAAGCCTGTTCTCCAATGTCCCACATCACCCCCCCCCCCCCCCCCCCCCCCCCCAAACACACACACATAGCTATGAGTTCAGCTGTACCAAAGACACGTGGAGCATTCTCGAGTTCAAAAAACGGACCTTTACTAAATCTAAGCAACCATGCATTTCCTGCAGACAGTATTTCACAATGCAGTAAATAGGATGTGTGAAATATCTATAAACATTCACAGCTAGTGCTCATGCATGAAAAAATAAAATAAAAAAGTCAAATATAATGAACCAATTACTCTCAATGTTAAATCCATTACGATAACTTAGGTGAAGCTACTTTCAGCCACACAATGAGTTAAATACTCAAATTATCAGAGCCATTTTACATTCAGATGGAGCAATTTGCTATCAAACACAAGTGATCATCCAAGTACATTAGACCATTAAAACATTTCTAAAGACCTCCCATCCGTCAAAGAAACGCAATTTAGCCGCTGAAAGGGGTCTTTACTTATCCGGTTGTGATGGACAGGCTTAAAAGGGGACAAAACACAAGAGGACAGGCGTCCCCCTCTTCTTCTAACCTTCATCACGTTCCTCATGCTCATCATTCGGCTATTTTATCAGAGGCTTTACATGATGTATTTGAATACTCGCAATGCCCTTTGTTCTTTTTACAAGAGTCGACTCAAACATCGGCCCCAAAAAGATCCGCCAAAGCCGGAGCAGCGCGTCCCGTTTCCTCCGTGGAGGTGCCCTTACAACGGGCCACTGGATGACAGACAGAAAACGGCTCGTCAACGCTTTTATCATCACCAGCGAGCTGTCACAGACCGAAGCACGCAGCACAGCGGCGGGACAACACACGGCCTCCCTGAAAGGTGGCAAAAACAAATGCAGGGCTTTGCTTTGGCCGTTTCTTACTAAAGAGACAAATGTTGCAGGGTTTTAAGAGATTAATGAGTCAATATACTGGATCCTCCGTCCGTTATTAACGAGAGTGACCTCAAACCGGACACGTAAGGTTCCCTGAGCTTAAAGGCAACACATGCAACCTAGAAACACAAAGCATGCTGGGAGCTCGGACAACGAGCCGGCCGCTACGCAGCGCGCCTGCACTCCGTGCCTGATCCACAGTGCACGCGACATTGTGTACACTTGGATAATCCATTAATGAAGCACATTCTAGGGCAAGTCACTAAGACCTAGACCGAGACCTTTAACCCCCCCCGATGTATATGGCCGTGACACGTGACAACAGTGAAAGCAAACGCACATGTGGAGACACAAAGAAGCTTTTCTCTCTCCGCTGTGACGAAGCGACAGTGGGAGAACTGCACCTCTTCCTACACACTTGTAATAGCATCAGCAGTGCTTTTAACAGCACCAACAGAAAAAGGCTTCCATATCCTGCTTGGAATCCAATTCAGGTTTAATCAGTAGGAGCAACCAGGTGAGGTCAAACACAACATCACGCATGAGAAAGGATCCGTGTGGAGGTCCATTGCCGTTTGTCCAAACACTGCTGGCCGATGAACTAAACAGCACAGCGCCGAGGGGGGATTTAATCATCAGCTCACACCTCTTATTCATTTGGACTAATTTAATGTCATAACAGAGAAACAACAGGAATATCCTATGAACAATTCTATTGTCCACCCAGCAGATCTTTTATTTTAGCAGTAAAACTCAAAAACTGTAACATGACTGTGTCATGGATGGATTTC
Organism: Gasterosteus aculeatus; assembly: GCF_964276395.1. NCBI lineage: Eukaryota > Metazoa > Chordata > Actinopteri > Perciformes > Gasterosteidae > Gasterosteus > Gasterosteus aculeatus. Next base: position 4,578,303 of record NC_135695.1, on the reverse strand, counting down.
TTCACTCAAGATTCATTTTTCTTACTTGTTACGTGTAAAAAAATAAATAAAAATAAAACGTTTTTTACAATTGGATCCCGGGAGCAAAGCAACGTGTTGCTGTGGATGTATTTAAGACACCTCCATAGAAAGTATACTGTCATTGTACACCGTATTTAGGGAATATTCACACCGGGTTACTTTGCCCTCACACAGTCCCTTTTTAAGAGCTACACAATTAGGGAACTTTTGGGGCTTTGGTGAATCCAAACTAACCCTTAAATCACACATTGCTCCTGCACACTACACTAACCACATATATCCTTATAGCAGCGCACACAAACCCGTATCAAAAGACAGGAACCGCCTATTTAAGATAGCGCAGACTTTGAACAAGCCCTGCTACCCTGGAACTTAAATCGTACACGTCGTATTCCTGTATCCACATTTCTGGAGAATTCCGTTGGCTCCGAGGTGCTGTGAAGGGGTCAGGGCCGTCCTGAATGAGGAGCCCTGGTGAGGAAAGCCGCCTTCACACAGATGTGGCCCAGCTCAAAGTAAATCTACATATTTTCCTGAAAAGAGGGCGCAACATGAACACCTCGACTCCCAACTCCGAGGCAAAGACATCAGAAACATGGACCGCATGGCGGGTGAGGTGAAGTCTTTGTCCCAAGTGTAACGCTGCCAGAACACACAGTGACTTCCAGCCAAGAGGATGATTTGCCAATGAGCCCCGTGGAATACGCACACGTATGCAGCGTGCCAGCAGACGGATGAACGCAGGCCCTTCCAGGAGCGATGGGGTAGGAAACCTGCTGCCAACACCGGACGCTCACGGCTACCATCCCACAATAAGAACGTGCGTAACTAAAGGTTGTGCCCGCCGTTGCATTAACCTGATGACATTGTTTTTGCCTCTTTACATTTAAACACTTGTAACACGGCGCCACAGAGCGTGACATCACGAGACAACACGTCTTCAGCAAAGGAGACACGCGGTCGACAGTAATCGCAGGGGGAGACGCCGAGTCGTGTAATGGACCACTGCTGTCCCCCCCCCCACCGCTCACGGACATGGTCATCCACCGATGTTCAGTAAAACGTGTGATCGGGACATGTGATAATGCTGCATTGTGAACAAGCCGTCAGCAACGTCGCTAACGGACAACAGTTCTTTCACTTTAAAGATGCCTTCAGGCGCTAACAACGTTAGCGTTGTGTTCACCCATGTGATCTTATATAATGTTTGTCTGAAACCTAAATGAATTCAGTTCTTTCTCCGTACCATGAATTATATACTACAGATTCATTATTATTACTACTACTGATGACAAGATTATTTTTTTTTAATTAATTCCATATCATTATAATTGTGTGCCTCACTGAGAATACTGCAACTTACTCTAACAAAGTAAAAGGACAACCTTTAGAAAGTTACGGTCCACCAACCTCGGGGCGGTTTTTGGGGGGGTGGCTGAAGACCAGCTGCTTTAGTCAAACAAGAAAGTGACTGAAAAAAGCATCATCAGATCAGGAATCGTTATAGCTCTTTTTTTCTTTGTGCTGATGCGCCAAAAATTGCATTGCAAAAGTTTTTTTTTTTAAATAAATACATAATTGAATCTGCCAAGGAAATTGTGAATTGCATCTGATGAACACCGGTCTCACTTCTTGCTGCTGACATTTTAAAGTAGAACAATAGATTGATGTCCATTGACATACTCCTTTTTGCCATTGTAAACTGAATTGTGTTTTTTTGCAGTCCCATTTGTTTTGAACATCAATAATGGCTCCGTGTTTTTCCCGCTACATGCTTCAGTAATTTGAGCACTTGAGTCACCGCATGCAGCGCTAGTGTATCAGTCACCTCGTGTGACGTGTCCCATTAGCCTCCAGCTTCTGCCTAATCTGAGATGAATCAGTTGCCATCTGATCCTAAGCGATCGGGGCAGCGAGCGAATGTCACTTTTAGTGCACAATCACTTCACCCTCATGATGACAATGTTGAGGACTACACTTGTTTACGGGGAAACGTTGATGAGCAGGTCAAAAATCATTTTCAACAAGCAGAATGTAAAAAGCGATGGCAGTTTGGACTCATCATTTCTGCAGAAAGCGGACCCGACCTAGCGGCAGGGTGGGCTCCTCCTCCGGTAAAAGGCTCATAATAATCATGTGCCTATTTGACCCGGACACATGTGATCACTATAAGTGGTTTCCACTGTATGCAGAGTTTTGCAGGGGGAGGGAAAGCGAGAAAGGCAAAAAGGAACAAAATGTAACTTGATTTGTTCATGATTCTATTTAGCTATAAATGCCACTAAAGTAGAGGAAGGTTCCAGAGCGTGAACACTTTGTATGACGAGCAGCACAGGAAAAGGTCTCCTGACACACGCTGACCCAGTGTCTTTGTTTAGGAGCTTCCTGACTGCATCACTTTAGCTTGAAGTCATGGTTTGGGACTCGTTTTCTTCTAAATAGTTAGAAGAAAACGCCAGCCAGCGATGAGACCACCAAGTTTGAAGTTAGAATATGGCTGGCAACATTAGAATGGTTTGAACAGTACATTCAGCAATGGCTTTTTCAGGGAGGAAGAATAATTGCCTGAGCAAAGTTTCTCTCATTTGTATGACAGGTTCTTCAAACTGATTAACAGAAACTTAAGGAATGGAAAGAACTACACATTTCACTGGCACATCCAGAGGAACGGCCACGCAAAATAGGATTCATTCCTCTGAAATTAAAACGCGATTGTTCCAATATGATAAAAGTGGGAAGGATGGTCCTGACATCATGCGCTGGGTGATGAGTTGAACTGGTTCCCAGCAGGCTGCCAGATCAAAGCTCAAATAAAGCCAAAGAAATCTCAGATCTGTTAAAAATTATCTGAAAAAATAATGCGTCTCAGAATGTTGTTTATGGATCACACATTCCAGCTTGACTGGGAATAAAAAAAACAGAAAACCCCCCAAAAATACATAATTGCATAGATACGGACATCTAAAGAGTAATTAAAGCTCTCATTGTTACCAAATATGCTACCAGACAGCACTTTAATACGTCACAATACTTAAATTCCAATCAAGCAGCAGCTATTGCAAAGCCCGAATCATCCTTTCAGTGTTGGTGCAGTGCCCAAGTTCAAAACCCTCTACAACCTGTGCTCAAGCCGCACCCATAAACCCTAAGCAGACGAGAAAAACAGAAGGCATCATTTCAGTAATCAAGAGTCACCAAAACAGAAAGTAATCAAACCGGTAAAGTGATGCTCCCTAATAACAAGCAAAACCTCCTCCCTCTTCAGCTGGATTCTCCTCCGCTCAGTTGGATTCCGTGTAATTGCTCTTGTTAATCATGCCTTAATTTGTTGACGAGATTCATTTGGGAGGCTCGTCTTGAAAACATCACAATCTCTCCCAATCTGGGGATGGCAACACTCTTGAAATTAAGGGCCAGATTAAGTGATTTGAGGAGCTAAGGAGATGTCGCCCGGGAACGGTGCAGCCGACGATCAGCAGAGCTTATCAAACCAGTAGAGCCAATGAGCCGCTTGTTGACGCCGCATTTGTTAAGAAACAGCTCGCTCCCATATTGTTGATACTGTGGTGATGAATAACACTCGTATGAATAATAACGACTTTACCTTTATTTGAAGGCGTTTTATGAAAGATTGCAACGGTCTGTTGTAGCTCCTGAAGGGCTCCGAACATGACAAAGGCTGAGCTGGTGGCGAGCGGCAGACAGCGCCAGTAGAGTAGCAGTGTTTACCTGTGGGCCTGGAGAGTCTGGGCCCCCGGTGAATGTGCCGGTACCCATCAACACTTAGTTCATTTAACCACCTGATCTGTGTGAACTGTGCTTAGTATTTCACTGAAGAGACGCGTGAATAGAACAGAAGCAGCGAGGACGTATTTCACACTATACAGCTGCTTTTTGTCTTATTTGTGAAGGATTACCGGCCGTATCCAACACACAATTCACAGTGTTCTGAACTGATCGACATTTTACTGCTTTTGAACTTTTTTTTTTTTTTGCTTCTTTCGAATTTAAACTCTGCACCAATTCTAATAGACTCTTTTATTCTGTCTGCTGGAGTGACCTGATGAAATTGTGTGCACCGGAATGTTGAATATCTCTGACTGACAGTGAAGGGGACAGTCTGCACGAGTCCTTTTGTTCCATCAACCGTCCAAACCTTTACATTTCTTTCTCCGAATGTTACAACGTTTTACTTCGCCTGGGCCAGTAGAGACCACCGTTTCACCCCAAAAGCCCCCAGAGCCCGAGGCAGGCATGTCCGATAAGGTCGGCATGCTTTCACGCTCACAGTGACACAGACCTATGCCGTGCAAATCTATAACGTAAAACATGTTTAGAAGTCATTGCAGGCAAAGACAATATATATTTAAAGGTGTATTGAGTATCCTGGTTTAGTCTTTGGTGAGTACGATAGAAAATACAGAGGATCCAGCGTGGCTGAAGCTGAACGGAACATTTTACAGACCGATGAATGACGTTGCAATTTGTTAATGAGTGTGTAAGCACTAGAGAATCAGCGTCAAATAAAACAATACGGGAAACATTTGAGACCGGGATGCAAACAGGGTGGCCAGCTCTGAGGCTCGGGTACAGTCCCAACATCCTTTTAAGATACAAGGGAGAGATTATCACTCAGCCCTTAAAGCTCAGTCAAATCATCTCGCTCTCCCTCCACCACCGGGCACCTGCCACAAGACTGTTTGAAGTGGGAGAGTGGGAGGAGGAAGGGCACACCTGTTAAGGTGGAGATATCAGCCCGAGCGGATGTTTGTGTATATATATATAAAAAATAAAAAAAGAATAAAAATGGCACATGCACGAGCGCACACACACACACACACACACACACTCTTGAGTTTTGTCCAGATGCTGTTCTTCTGCATCTATGACCTCCTTATATTCCTGGCAGAAGGTTGCATGAGAGGTCGGTCTCTGTCAAGAACGTTCTCACTGCACTGCTGAGTTGGTCTGAACTTTTAAAACAACAACAAAAAATAGGAACCATAACTTTTCCCCAAATAGCCGGTGATCGGTCGATATCCAGTCGCTGTCTTTTCCCCTCTGGAGGAGGTGAACGGAAACATTTAGTGTCCGTGTTGCAAGGATAAAATGCAAGGAAATCTCCACGATGCCTCTAAAGCTTCAATCATCAAGCTCCATTATACTATAGTCCAAATGAAGCACAGAAGGATACTCACGGTTTCTCTTCGGATCACTGAAGCAGAGGAAACCAGCTCAACTAAATGGCAGTCACTCGGAAAGGCTGCTCTCACCCCTAGAAAGCCTTATCCAGCCAAAATGACTCACATCCCCTTCTCCCAACCTCTGTCAACCGTCGGGGGGAGGTAAACATTTCCAAATATGGAGAAAGTATGGAGACGGCATTGAGGGCAATATCAGTTTGGTTTGCTTTTTGAACACACGCCGCACAGAGCCAGCGCTGTGGTGCATACCTTAGTAATAGTAACGACAACCCCACACCAAGTCCGGCACAAGACGGCTGACACACTGAGCCGCAGTACCAAACCAACAGACAACGCGACCAAAGCTTGCAAAGCTGTAAATGTGTATCACCGTAAATTTGGCAAACGGCGCGAAGAAAGACGCCATTCACTTCCTATTTGTTCATCGGGCGGCCGAGGCCAGATAAGAAAGCGAAGAGGAGGAGCCGTCTCGTCACACTGACTGTACCCGAGTGATTAAGAAAGTATAATTAAAGGGTGAAAGTCTGATTGCTCCCCGGCGGTGCCGTGGGTCAGCGGAGCTCCTGGTTACACTAGCAGCAGCGAGGGGGGGGAACAGCTCTCTGTCCCGCTGGTGACTTTCCCGCTGTGTGATGGTCGGGTAACACTGACATAATCCCTGTAGGCCTGAATCTGGGGGATAATCTGATTTGTAGCGATGCCAAAACAAGAAAACAGTGATCCGTCGTCGTGGTGATCTGTCGGAGGAGCGGATGCCACTTTTGGAACGTTTTCTAAATTAAAGTCAAACTCCAAGATCATAGTCAATGTAGCGTGAACACACAGCGGAGTTAGCAAGGTAGCTAGCTAAGTAGCCAGTCGGGAAAATGAGTAGAAACGTGACAAACTGAACCTCCCATGTGTGCTGGAATACCCGCAGGACAGCGGCAGCACTTCTGTGATGGGTCACGTCCTCGTCGGGGCGTCGCCTGTAACAAAAGGTCCACGCAGCCTCGTTCACATATGCGGCAACGCGTCTTCCCTTCATGGGAATGCAGTACTCAACTCGCACTGAGGGTTAGGGAGCATCAAGTGCTCGCACTGAGAATCAGGCAGGCATATTTGGGCTTTTTCTTGAGCTACTTCCAAGTTCCCCGACCATCCTCATGGGAAAGTCTGTGACGGCCTCAGAGAGACTTTGTGCTTCAACTGCAAAACATGACCTTCCAAACGCAAGTTCCCCTGCTGCCCAAAACAAAAGACAACAGCAGAGAGAAGTAATAAACAGACACGCACTAGAAGATTAAAAAAAACTATCTTACCTTGTCTCCACTCTGGATGTGCAGGATTGCTGGAAGGTTGTCGAAGCGATGCCCTTTGCCTCGTAATGAAATCTGTTGAGATTGAGAAGCTCTGGATCATTCAAACAGAACACGTGAATAGAATTCAGCTACGCAGGACAATGAGTGCGTCGGTTTATCAGAGGACAGACGAGCCACAGGCTGCGTCCCATAAATCCTGCACGGACCCGAGTGTTGGTCTTCAGTTTGAGTGTCATTTCTCTGTCACCCTTCACCGCAAAGACACGGCTCGGGGGAAAAACAAGGCTGCGGTGCGACGATTATTCAGTGAAGAGAACGAAGACTGCGACAACCTCGCGAGGCCCAGGTCGACCGCGGCTTTCCAACAACTGCAACACCAAGTATAAAGTATAGTACGCACTGCCAGAGACACACACACATTTATACACAGAAATGTGCGTGTGTCTCAAATGCCAGACAAAGTGAAGTAGACTAGAAGGTCTCTAAAAGTAACACGTCATAAGAAACCAAGAAAGACTTTTTCACAGCACTGTATACGGCTGAAGGGAGTATAGAAGCACTCAACGGAAATGATGGAAATCATTTTACTTTTATGTCGTTATCCTGAGAATGATAATTTCATGTTTTTTAGAAGACGTTGAGTGCGGCTTTTGGCTTAAACCATTAATATACCTGCTCGAGTTGGTGTCTAATAACCATGGAAACTCGGTCGCTACATAATTAGAACGTCTGCGTCCTCGTTGCCGATAAAATCCAACGTGCATCAAGCACACGAGCAGAAAGAGAAGAAGGTTCCTTGAGACGTTAAAAGCAAAAAAGGAGAGAAGTGCTTTTTGAAAGACAACACTCGCCTCTACTCTGACTCGAGCATTAGACGTGCTACGAGTACCGTGAAACACCTTTTCTCCAACGCACATGGACTCAAGGCAACCGCGTTGTTGTACAACGCAGCCTCCCACACGTCACACCCCGACGGAGAGCGCAGCGGGCGCCGACGCGTCCACGCCTCCTGTGAGTTTGGTGTCATTATCTCAACGCACACCTTTTACTCCAACACGACGCCCCCCCCCCATTCTGCAAAAAAATACCTTACAAAAAGCAAAAAGGCGTTTGCCCGTTGGGTGCGTCACTTGCCCTTCGGCTGTGTTACAAACACCACTTCGCTTTTAGTTTATCAGCCCTTCCTCAAAACTTGCCACCGTGAACTTTGACCCTCTTGATTACATATTTGACGCGCAAAGGACTGTGGGTGGGAATGGCCTCAGACGCGTCCTGATGTTTTGGCACGCTTCATTTGAAATACTTTATATTGGGAGATGATATTATTTTCCTGCATGAGAGTCCTGGAAACATCAGTGTGGCCCAGATTCACGCAGATGTGCCGAACAAATACACGGAACCCGTAGCAGGTGACATGGAGGTGGGGGTGACATTTCCATTCTGATCTAAAACGGTTCACTTTGGGGTCCCGAGGAAACCGCGGCTGTTCCTTCCATAAAAAGGGACGCCCTCATTAGAAGAACACAAACAGCGGAGCAGCTCGACCAACCCTACCAGGGGGGCCCGGGCTCAAAGACAGCCGAGGCGCTCGTCTTTTAACTTTAACATCATCGACGCTGTCAAACGGGGGCTTTTTAACCCGAGGATTTTAAAGACAGTTCCGTTTAATGTTGCCGGAGTGAAAAATGTGTCGCGGCGATGCAGATGTATGCGGTTTGATGGCAGCACTCTCGGGGGGACCTTGGTGTTATTGATTTGAAACATCTGAGACCAAGTTTCAGTCTTTTGGAGAAGAAAGTGAAACTTATTTTTCACGTTAGGGACATTCTACGGCAGGACAATATTGTCTGGACCCGGGCTCTTATTTATCTTCACAAAAGATGAAGGCACCTAACAAGGTCAATCTACATTGGGGGGTCCTCAGTTTAACATCTATGTGGGACGGACACGAGTAGAACACAAAACTAAAGTAACATTTGATGCCAATAAACATGGATAGAATTTCCCTCCATTCCTGAATGGGATTAGTAAGACTGTCCTTTATGAAGAGTAGGCGGACAATAGGACACAAACTGACACTTTGACGGACTCATTGTCCTCCAGGGAGGACAGTCCCTTCATTTAGCACCGATGGTTCACGTGTTGTTGGGGAAGGGGTCACGGGACAGAACCGGCACCGTGCAGGGTGCGGGACTTCCGGTGGCACCAGGTTTGACCTGTTCAGTAGCGCTGTCTCGTCCTCTCATTCACACGTGACACCGTTCACGGGCCGCGACAACGTAAGCAAAGACGTCGTCACGTGCGAATGTATGAAGAAAACACGACTATTGGACACAACTATTTCAAACTGTGTCTCAAACACCGCCTACACAAGGTGTGCGAACGGCGAGGCGAATCACTGCCGCCGCGCGGTTAATTCGCTTCTAACGACGAGGCCGAGGCCAGCGGACGGTCCCCCCCCCTCCTCCTCCCCGGCTCACGGGCAGCCTGCGGCGGGGGGGACGGGAGGCTCGGGACCCCCGCCGAGGCGTTGTCCCCGGTGGACATGTCGGTCTTCCGCATTGCTCGGCAGCTCAGCACTCGGCTATAAACAGAAACAGCCGAGACGCCCAGAGTCCCGTCTGGGGGGGGGAGTGGGGGGGGGGGGGGAGAAACTTGACGGCGTCTTTTCGGAAGCGAACGCGTGACTGAGACGAGTTAGCGGCGGCGTCGGTGCCCTCGTGTAACGTCCGCGTCTACCGCGAGAGTCCACGCCCTCAACCGGGACCTCCGCGCCACACCAACGCTCATATCGGAGCCCGACAAGGCCGAACAAACTACCGCCGCACCTCAAACTACACGCGCGGGGTTAAACGCGGCCGAAAACCACACGCACGCTCGAGGCTCGTCGCGAGCGCTCGACGGTTCCGCTTACCTCGCTTTCCAGGGAATGAAACGAGAGGCTCCAATCCCGGGGAGAAACAAGCGAAACTTCTTGATCCAAATTCTGGGAGAGTTTGTAGGCGGTGACGTCACGCGCTGAAATTCCAGCCGTCTCCGTGAGTCGAGAGGTTTGCCCATGTAAGGCAGCAGGCCAGCGGTGTCCCCGAGACGGGACACCGCGGGACAGGAAAGGGGCTAGAGACGAGTCATCCTGTAACGTGTCCCCGTATAGTTCTGATTCGATGTGTATATTTATGCACACCGGCAAAAGGGGATCCTGTTTAACGACATTCAATAGTGTACATTAAGGTACGCTTTTGCACGGGGATTTTAAAATATATGTTTTACAAATGCATCTCAACAGAGAACTTAACACTTCTCTGACCATGACGATAATAAAAACTTACAAGATACTCTTAAAGAAGACCCACTTCAGACTAATTAACGCCAATTAATTCAGACGAGGACTATTATTTATAGCAACGGTAACTGACCTTATTTGTGTATTATACATTTATATTGAATAATCAACATGAATATTGCAGGGATTTTTTTATTTATAGAAATGGAGGATTTCCCACCAACGTATCCAGCCGAATGGAGGCCCGAAAATTGGACAAAGGGCTTTCAAAAAATATGCAGCTGAAAATGAAGTAGCTTAGCAAGAGTTTTAGTGCTAACAAAGCCAAAGCCTTCTGAGCAATAAGGTGTGAATAGGCACATGCTGTAGGTTGAACAGTTATAAAATCATACACAGCGTGCAGCACTACCTTTCTTCTTTGTCGAAGCTGCAAAAGCTTGATACACGTGCAGGCCAGGATCAGATGTCCAGCAGAGCTGTGGCTTCATGTGGCCCCGGTGCTTTTTGCTATGCAAACCAGACAGAGTGCCTGCTTGTTATTGCATGCAAATAGGATAACAGCTTTTTGTCACCTCTGATTCTGTCCTCATGGTTTATCACCCAAGTGTTGTCGATCGTAGCATTGACATTGTGTGTGTGTGTGTGTGTGTCATGTGCATGCAAATACATCCAGACACAGTTTATCTCTGCGAGAAATTACTCCTTAATTACTAATTAGTTTCTATGTCGTAGTTTAATGAAAATCTTTTTAGAGGCTGAACAGAAAAATGAAAATAGAGAAAGAAGAGGAAGAAGAAGAATTCACTCTGAGCACATTTTTACCGATGATTCTTACTTTACTGCAAACTGATTACATTGTGCTCCGAGCAGTTAATATCGTTTTTTCCACCATGCATGAGGAAAGCATAAACAGCGCTTTCAGATCGAGCACACTGATAAAAAAACAAGAAGCGATTTGTGCTATTTTAGTGTTACTCCGTGCATCCCCTGCATCTACAAGTTCCGGGGCACGCAGAAAAAAAGAAGCTAATCTCATTTGTAATGTGTGACAGCTTATTTGCAAGTGTGCACACTGGCAATTCTTTAATGGGCCCGCCAGTGATTATTCTTCTACTGATTTTCAAAAAAACACCCTGGAACAGTTTAGGCGAAACACGCTGTCGCCTATGAACTTCAACTTATCAATCAAGCGCCAATTAACATGCTCGGTTAGAGGATATCAGGGTCCCTTTGATGTTCGGCAGTTTAGGCAGCGCAGCTACGCATCTCATTGATATGATGGGGCTAAATTCTATCCTCGCTGCTCGGAAACATATAAAAAAGAAATACTCTTACAGGTTCCACCACAACAGACAGCTGAGGCTGAGGCACGCCTGGGTGCTAGATCTTTGTCATGTTTAACTTTGCAGATTGTAATGACTATGGCGGTCGACGGGGCACAGGAAATAAGAGAAAACAACACTGTCTATCGTGTTTTTTGTGTCTAAATTGTTGGATATCCTGTTTTATTTGCTGGTTGAAACACAGCCTTCTCCCCCACACCACTTCCTCTGAAGTAGGTAAACCTCAAACACTACGCGGGAGCAGCTGCACGAGTCGATGTGTACTTCCTCTTCGACATGCCAGTGCAAGCAAGTGTTTTGGTAAGTTTTTTTGCACGAGAAAAAGACAAGCCGAGGCTTGTTTAGAAAAAGAAATCGATGGCGGACGGCGACCGTGCTGACAAGGCCAGGTTACGTGACGTGACACGTGACATCTGTAGGCAACGTGGTCCCACTGTAACCCTGCAGCCAGGTCCATGTGCACAAAAACAACTTGGAGATCTTTGTTGGAATAAAAACCCAGAAACAACAAATGTAGGAACTATGTATGCTCTGTTAATTAGAGCTGAGATAGCACAGATTAGTCTTCAAGCACAACCACATTACTGAGAGTCATGCCAAATGAGGGGAGACAAAACTAGGAGAGAGGCAGACTCTGTACAAAAACAATGTCCCAAAGCTACTAATCAAACAACTCCCAATTTAGATCCAGACCTCAGATTACACTAATGAATTCTAATTCCTATGTTTTAGCATGTAAATATGTATCAAAGTGGTAGACAGAGACAATCCCTGCCTGCAGCAAAGGTTTTAGCAGGAACGAGATGCACTTGAAGTTGCACCTTTGAAGCGTTGAAAGCGGCAGGGTTTTGTCACTATGTCCTGATGTCCTTATTTTTTCAGTAAACATGATCAACTTTCTTACCTCTGAGGAAATTGGATTCAGCAGCCTCTGTTTCTCATCAACAAGCGGGTCTTCAGCTTGTTAGCGCTCCATCTGGTTGATGTTATTGAACAAAAACCCGGAGAACACGTGAAGGACAGCACGTCTTCAGCAACAACATGAAGCATATCTAAAAGATCATTAAAACGGTTTATGTGTTCTGCACCAAAACCGCTAAGTGAGCTCACTCCAAAGTTGTTCAAATTCAAAAAAGGTTTGATGCCTAAAGTCTGCCAACACCAGATTAGTCATAAAACCTCTGGGTGCATTAAGTTGCTTATGAATTAAAGCAGCTTTTTTAGACAGAATGTGTTCTTGCTATTTTTAAAATGTCATTGTCCGAATTTAAACTACGAATTAAGAGCATATGAGCCTCTCCTGTCATTATGTAAAGTAAAAAACTAATTTTGATCGAATAAATTCATATTTCTACGTCTCTACTAATTGTGCTCTCAATGTCTTTATCACGCTGTGTGAAGAATGCCGAAATATGAAAAAGCGACCAGTGGTCAATGTTCAAAGGTGATGTAATCTACTCCGTTGGGTTCATATATTCGTTAATCTGACAGAAAGAGCGACGATCTGCCCCGGACGTCACTGGAGGGAAGTCGGCCTGCAGCGCGCCAGGCCCAGCTATGTAAACTCAGCACAGAGAAACTCAGAACACACAGAGGGAGGGTGGGGCTTCACTCTCTGCACAGGTTGACATTTCTGCACAGATGGGGGCACCTTTAAGTTACAGCGATTATACAACACAAAAATCTCCATCAATCACCAGTCATTTTTATATTTTTGTCCATTGTTTTCATTGCATTATGAGAAACGAGGTACTGGTCCTCCTCACACAGAGGTCTCCTGTGTGCATGGAGAGAAAGGCGCAGAGCTACACAGCCCTAACAAGTCAATCAACGACAGGTTCCCCACAAGGATCATTCTCTCCAGCACAAACTGAGGCTTTCAATTCAGAGAATAAGTCTCGGAGGTATTTTTTTTGTTTTAACTGCTCTGGACGCAGACATCCCTGTCTGTTCCCGTATCAGGGGAAAAAACAAGTGGACCAGTGTCTTCGGACCATAAACCATGCTGACATTCCTGTGTTGTGAAACTACAAACATGCAGGGGAGACATTCCTAAAAACGAGAGGCGCCGCCGCTCTAGACCTCACTCGACCTGCAGAGAGGGTCACGATGAAGTCCTGTGCAGCGGCTTAAAAACACAGAATTAAAGATAAAGTGCAAGTTACTAAAAGAGCTCCTTTGCTTACCTTTAATGGGCAAAGCGGAAGTTAATCCACCAAAACGTTCTAACAAGATGTCACCGCTCGGTTAGTAAGCCTGCAAGGATGTGATGGTTTCCTCAGAGCAGCAAACATTGTTAATTATTCATGCACTGTTTGTCTACAGCAAAAGAATGGCAGCGCTGGTACAAGTGTGCAAAATCAAGTCATTTGCAAATAATTGATGAGACTGTACAAAATCAGTTGCAGTGTGTAGGTTTTTTTAAAGGCTTCTAGTGTAAAAGAACATTTTCTTTGGGCAAAACACACATCATTGTATGCACACACATGTTAAAATATCTGTCCCAAGCAGCGCATTACCTTTGTCCCTGTGAAAAGGGTGGCACCGATGAGGAGACAGCTTTTGGAGCGTTTATAGAGATTTTCTTCCATACTTGTGTTGTGTGTAGCCTGCTGAAGTGGAGGGTTGGAGCTGAGCACCTTTTGGTGGAGGCTATAGGCAGCGTGGTGTGTGTGACAAATAGAGGCATCAGATACGGATACGGGCCGGAGACGGATTGACACATTGGCTTTGTGCAAAACCAAATACTCACATAGCATTTATATTAATTATAGTAGGCTGGATGTAAAATCGTATTTAGTGCATTCCAACTTTATGCATACATGGTGCATCGAGCAAAAGCTTCTTAGAATGAGACGTGTGCTCATCGGACATCCTCAACCGCCGCGAAAAGGCCTCGTGGTTCCTTAGCGGATCCTTAAATGATGTTAATCAGCCTTAAAACTGCTGCAAGGGACTTTTATTTTGTGTGCGTTGGTTTTCTCAGGCCTCCCGTCCCCCCAGCGGTGAGGGAGTGCAGTAGGTGGCATTGTCATTGTGCTGAGAACTTCATGAAAAATAGCAGAGCGAACAAATAAACACACCATTAAACACCGAATTTAATATTTCAAACTGTTCCATATAACATCTGGCAACTAACTAGCTAGAATAGCGACACAATGAAACTTTGCAACTGAACGCCTCGAGCCCATTTCGGCGGTGATGCTGAAGATCCCACTTTCCAAACACCCACAGACTGCTCGGTGTTTTGCTGAAGAAAGACAATCCTGGAACGCCTGTGACAAAGCTTTCACTTTACATCATCTGTTGTACAGTTTGTCTTTCTCAGAAGTGCAGTTTCTCTTCACTGCGTAAATGCCAGCTAATGCAAAGCACCGGATTAGGCACTTGTGACCTTTATTGGAGCTGATAGCAGCTGCCGTGGGTGCCGGGAGCTCCGCGTTGGCACAACAAAGGGCTCGTAGCGGAGCTAGATTACAGATCTACGTGATGGCAAGTAAGTGATAATGACGAGGAGGCATTATCCTCCTCCTCCTCATGCGATAATTGCCTGCAGTCGACTGCCTCCAAAGGTTATCACGCGCACGTCCTGGAGACGCTCCAGGAAACTGCACCGATGCCGCTTGTTTAAATCTGCCGGTTATGTGTGTTTTTTGTTTTGTGTCTTGCTTGAATGACTCGTCTACTTAATTAATTGATTAATGATCACTAAATACAGGCTGCATCACTCAATGAGAGGGCCACATTTTAATGAAAGGTTCATGCGCTCAGCATATTAACACACTCAACAATTAAAGTAGGTGTGGAATTCCTTTGAAAACATTGCAGGGACTATTTTCAACTTGCAGACAACAGTTGCTGCAGAGCGTGAGGCAATATAAATCTTCTATTTCCAAGGAGGAAAAGGCACATTCAGAAATACAAAGTCGATCTGGGCTTTTGAAAAAAGAAATAATCACTGTCATGAAATCAAGTTTGCATCTAGAAATTCCCCTTTTTATTTTTCTTATTTGGTTGATCCCTCTTTTGTTAATTTGATGCGGTGCGAAATTACATCAGATGACAGCGTTAATCCGACTTCCTTATCAACATAAAAAAAAAATGTAAAAAGTATTTGCCGCTGTTTGGCCCCCGGGGGGCCGGCAGCGGGGCAGCCTCTGTAACGGAATGATATGGATTACACAAACCTTGCCCTCCCCCTTCCCAAAATTCCTTACGCCTGCCAGTCAAACACATACGATGGCCGTATAAAACCCAAAGATCCCTCTGATGATTAAGGTCACTCATACGCTGCTCTGTGGAAGCCATCCTCTTATAAGCCCAGCAGAGCAGGATGCAGAGCAGGATGCAGGGCAGGGTAGAGGGCAGGGTAGAGGGGGTGGGGGGGGGGGGGACGATGACGCTATGTTGTCATTAATCTTCAGGTTCTTTCGGCCTGGAGGCTGCTGGTGACGGAGAGACGGCACAGCGATCAGAAGTTCTTTCCTGTAGTTATTTCGCCCTCTGAGACGCTGTGACCTGTTGTGGGCTTTCATCTGTGTGTTAGTCCCGAGGTCTAAGCTTCTTCACCAGGAGTTTATCCCTGGATCACACGGATCCCAGGGCTCACCGGCCATTTGCCCCCCCGTCCCGTCCCGTCCTGCCCCAACAGCTCAGTTTGTTAGGGGGGCGCTTTATGATGGAAATGTGTTGGGCCTAATTTGGCTTTTGGGGTTGGATTGGCTGATTTCTAGTCGCACTCATCCGAATAGATTATCCTGAGCAATCACACTGTCCAGATCTGTCATACATTCATATATGGATACATGTGTATTAATCCCCCCCCCCCCGACCCCCCAGTGGTGTTTGCTTCTGTGTGTAGAGTGCTGTGATGACAGCAGCGCAGTGCTGATGCACCTGTGATGCATTTCATCAGCCGTGGAGGCCTCGACACACTGGGACTTGTACATAACCGCTGTGGACGGGTGCATTGTCACTGGTCAACTTCTCTTTTCTAAATGATAAACATGCAGTTCCACAAAAAAAAGCAACAGTGACATTATCATTCTCTGTTTTCAGGATTTTCCTCCCTAATTTCCTCTGAGGCTTCCACATTGCTGACCTTCCCATTGACGGTGCCAGGTTGAACGGACAGCTGGTGTGATGTAATAACCCCCCCCCTTACAGTAGACAAGTTATAAAGAGCAATATCTAGTTCCATGGATTGAGATAAGCTTAGGTAGATTAATGCTCCAGGACACTGAAATGTTTGTTGTATAAAGCTCTGTTTATAAAACAATGTGTTGCCGTATATGAAAAAAGAGTCTAATCTGGCAGATGGCATGAGCTCCAAGAGTTCCCTCCACATTAAAGGCACTGCTGCTCCATGGTTTGTGCTCCTGTGGCTTAATGGGATTTTAGACTCTTCGTTCAAATGAATTATATATATAGGAAAACTGGGATTATTTTACAGGCTGCTTAATCTCCTTTTCCTCTTTTTTTCTACCCCTCCCTACACTCTCCAAAAACCGAGCCTGCCCCACGGTTTTCAGCATTCGTGGAAAAGAGGAGCGCCACAATCAATGAACGCTAGAGCGCAGGCGGCCTATCAGCCGGGAGAGCCGGAGATGCCCCGTGGACCCGGCTGGCTGCCGTCGGAGCGCTCGGTCGACTTTCCCGCCAGCGTCCCCAATCCCGCTCAACGCTAACGGAGGCTCCGCCAGAGCTGCTCCACCGCGGCCAGATACACACCGCGTGCCCTTTTGAACTAAAGGCAGCTTGGCCCCCCCCTCCCCCCCCAATCCCCCACCCCTACCCACTCATCCAGCACTGGCTGCCACTCAGGAGGAGGAGGAGGAGGAGGAGGCTTGGGCACCAGTTCAGACTCGGCATCGTGGAACGTCCAGCTGCTTGCCAGTGTTGTGTTGATGCTCCGGACGTTAACACAGAGGAAAGGTTGATTGATCTGTGGGCGCCGCTCACCGAGGAAGACTTCTGGATCTGCAGGAGAGGCCCTCGCCGCTTCCTCAACTGGGCTCCCGGCTTTTTGAGTTCAAGGCACAGCGCTTCCTCCCGACTTCCCACTACAGCTCCCATCATGCCTCACTCCTTCCAGCAGAAAAAAGGTGAGACATCCTTCTTCGGTTCTTAGACACCTGCGCGGGGGCAAGTTGGTCGACGCCGGCAAGATGAATGAATGTGCAGCATAGTGAAAAATCCTTGAATTGCATATATGGGAGATTTGAAATAAGTGACTAGAAATGTCCTTTTGGATTTCTATATTTCCAGTTTCTGTCATATCTTTCGTTGCAGTGAAACCTGTGAAAATATCAAGTTTGCATATATCCTAGATAATCATAATTTGAGTATATCAAACCCCACATTATAATGTGTACACATTCTTTTGCACCCCACACACAAGCTGCATCCACAGGAAGAGCGACAGCTGAAAACATTCCTCCACAGACAAAGGTCAGAGTCCCCGGCTGCCTCACTGCTGCATTGAAACTAATCATTATGGTTCCACGCCGGCTTTATGAGGGTCACCTCATCTTAGACATCAAATCAATGCACTTGCTCGTTCACAACGTTAACAAGGTCGGGCATGCATGCAAAGCAGTGCTCCCGGGGGTGGAGGGGTCACGATAAGTACAACTGATGTCTGATAGGCAAATGGGATTACAATATCCTGGCAGGGTCATCCACAGTATGTAGAAAGCATGTATTCAACTTGCTGATGTGAGGGACCTTCCACAATCTTCAATCATGTTTGCACTAGATGCATGTTTTGTACTTTATCCTTAACACTAAACAATCAGATCATTGATGGACAATAACGTACCAGTTGGCAAGTGATGATCACTAGGAATGCTGGGGGTTCCATGCAACCGGTGAACCAACCGAGTGCAGCAGATATGTAGCGTGTCTGCGTGCGAGATGCAGAACGGATAACACCTAGAAACGACAAACGTGTCGAGCAGAGCAGGTGCCAGTCTGCTCTCTGTGCGTCCGCACTTCCGCCAGAGATGCAGTGGCTGCTGACTGTGATACATTAGTGGGAGTGAATCATATATATATATATATATATGATTTCTTATTCTCTTCATTTTAAAACGTGCGCAAATGCAGATTAATGAGGCCCGGCGGTTATGGGAGTTGATTTGTTTCTGGCAAACATAAAGAGTGGGAGGTTTTCTAGAACTTAGAGGAAGAGACAGCACCGTCTGGCTCCATGAAGTAAAGGCTGTGGGCGCTCGCGAGACAAAGAAGAAAATTCAATCAGAAATGATACATTTTAACTAAAACTAACTCTGATTATTCAGAAATTGGGGTAAAAAAAGGAGAGAGAACCAGTATTTCTCCTTTCTAATATATTTTCTTTGTTTGCAAATTAACAATTTAAATGTACTTGTGCGTGCTATGCATTATGCATGTATTTTCTTGAATATTTCATAGAAATGTTTGAGTGATCACTTCCTGAATCCATGTCAGTACCGTACGTTTTTCTTTTTTTTTTTTTTTGGTAAAGCAGTTGACTTCTGGGTTTTAGTGGGATTGCTTTCATCCTCCCCAATCCCATGTTGGATTTAAATCCATATACTGCTTTGGCTGGAGGACACCCAAAACAAAAGGTGAAAATACACCAATACAGTATTGGAGACTCTGATGATGATATCTACAGAAATATACAGAGGTCTGATGCCAGATTCCTCTCGGAAAAGCATATGATAGAAAGTCTTTATTGCACTGGACCTTTTTGGAAAGTTTTTAACATGACGTCCAACAATGTTCTACACAGAACAACCCAGTTTTTTTCCAAGGCAGCAGCCGTAGAGACGCAGAGAGCTGCAGGTGGTGGGTGCGCCGGGTGCATGTTCTTCCAGTTTTACCAGCCCTGCAGACCAGCACCAGCAGTTACCTCTTCAGAGGCCGGCCGCCACTTTTGACTCGGCAGTGGACCCAATGTCACACAGGAGAATTTGATATTGCTGAATGTGAAACTGGAACGGAGAGGAAAGAGAGATAAGCAGGACGTACGGAGTCAACCGAGTGGAATGACTTTCTGCAAACCCTGATGCTATTTTACGTCTATGTTTCACGTCTATGATTCATACAGTGCTTGCGTGTAACCAGTCCCGTGCATGCAGTCATAAGACACAAATAAGTGAAACCAGTTCAGCAGCATTTATGTTCGTGGCCATAAACATGTTGACAATGACAGATTCCACCTGTGCACTGGAAAAATACAGAAGAAATGCCCCACGTATTGACTAAACACAGCTAATGGAGAGCTTATGCGTGCTCCGTTGGGCACAACTTTCTATTTGTGCGAGTCGCATCAGCTAGACCCTTCAAATCACTGGGTGTCGGTTCTGGAAAAACACAGAGTTGTCCAAACGTCCCAAAAGTGGTCAATCGCATTGGAAACGAATCTGAGAATCTGAGCAGGCAAATCTACATAGACACAACTGAGAGAATTGTATATTATTATACGATTTTCAAAATAGAATTTAATTGCTACTGACATGGTCCATTGGGTTCTGTATGTGTTCTGACCATCACCCATTGAGGCGACAGAAGAGGAATCAATCATATTTCCGATATTTTGGAACCACATGGAGCTTAGCTTGTGATGCTTGAGGCGACTATAAAAGAAAGCGATGTCTCTTTCGGGAAATCATGATCCAGTTAATCATTTTAATTCACACACCTTTTTGTGAGCTTCAGGAAGGAACCATTTTCTCTTCTTTTGGGGAGAAATGTTCCTTTTAAAATAGTTTGCTGGGAGAGCGTAAGAACTTGAAAACACAAATCCATTACTTGGGTTACACTATATTGGACCACTGTCTGCTCATCAGTGCTTACATGTGTAAGCAGAGGAAAACGTGCTCCTTAAGCCAAATAAAACGAATGAGCCAACACAAACCCTGATATCTCCAGCCTGACGGTAACCAGGGTCGGGACAGCGCTTCAGGAACAGTGGGCTTGATGTAGAATTCTTATTGGATCATCACTGAGGGAGGTGCAGAGAGGAATAAGACCCACTTGCATACCGCTCGAACGCTATCACCAGGACCGCTGGGTGCATGTGCTGTCCGTGATAGTAACCCACCCCGTCATCCAGCAGATGGCACACTGCCCAGCGACCGTTTCTGGAATGCGTGGAAAATTTCACAGATTCCGCCGGGCTGCATTTCTGCTCTCAGCCGGCCTTGGGAGAGTCCCAAATCGACATGCTTTGATTTCCACCAAATTGGAATTCTAGCCCACTAACGCTCCTCTGACCTCAGCGCGTAGAGCATGCACGGGGACGCCGCCGAGCTCAAGGTCACCCACACAGGCACGCTGCAGGAAGTTACTCCTAAGTCGTTTTTGAAATTGTTCTATTTGGTGTGTGCGTGTTTTCTTTCGTCGAAATGACTGATTGAGCATTATGGGAAAAGGGAAGCTTTTACAGCTTTTTAGGTTGCTGCTGCTTCACAACACATGCAGAACTTTCAAGTAAACCCTTGACGTGTTCAGAAAGAGGGAAACGATCTAAAGAGACGCCATCGGCAAAAAGGTCACGCTTGGTTATACAAACAGCATCCGTTGTTCACTAGTGCTGGTGTGCTGAAGCAGAGACACCACAGGTGAACAAGGGATGCATTGAACTCACAGACCTCACCGTGAAACTTCCCCGGTGGATTGTCTATGTTAAGACAATGGCTTTCTGTACTACACGTGTTCCGAAATTGCGCGTTTATATATGCAAATGACGAAGTATCTCATTAAATATGCATGCATCTGCATATATTTCCAGAACAGAAATCTGAACATCAGATGAAACCGAAATAGAGGGACGCCTAGTTTTTTACAAATAAGATGTACGAATCAAGCTATGAATGATGTACAAACAAATCTTTTTAGAAAATCCTTCAGAATATAAAGAGGAATGAAAGTGGAAAGTTTGGTGGAGATTAGTTGCATCAGTCTGACAAAACACTTATTTCAAGAAGACGCCCTTTAAAGGAATGTTCTGTGAAATGCCTTACATTACATCAAGACACTACAGGTGAAAAACGTCACTAACATGTTACACTTTCCCAGTAAATCACTTATATTGAGATCATTAGTTTTATCAACAATATGGAACTGACGCATTATTATATGTCAAGTTGTTGGTGAATTTAGAAAAAGCGGTTAAACCATCAGCTGAATGTGTATTCAGGATTGTTTTATTCCCACCGGTCTGAGAGGAGACAAAAGCAAAACAGCCTCGCGTCTCTGAATTGACCAGAGTCGTTTTGCCTGTAGTGCCTCGCCTTAACCCCGTCAAGCGGGATGAAAGCCATCTTCCAAACCCGGAGTGTGTCATCGCAGAGACACGCAGCGGCTTTGTTACAAAACCGACATGATTGTCATGTCGGAGTAGAACTTGCCAGTTTGCTTGTTAATTAAAAGAAAGGGAAAAAAGGAGAGGCACGCTTCCAAGTGAAGTGCTCTCATCATTACCTGCTCGGAAGAATCTTTTGATGTGGCATCAGTGAATTCTTCTATTTATTATTACACGTCGGGTTCTTTAACTGAAGTAATAAATGATGTATGCCATTAGTCTTCTGCACAAATAGACGATTTGAGGAAACAGCGTGAATACATACAATAAGACAGAGGAACAGATCTTTTGTTCAAACACACACTGCCTTTCACGGACCTATTTTAGCAGGGTGGATCTGCAGGGAAAGGTGTTTGAAATAAGGCGACTTTTGTCGTGGACAAAAGGACAAAACGAAATGCTGCCGGGATGCACGGAGTTAAAAAAAGAGAAAAGAAAAAGTAAAACTTAACAATACAAGAAGAAAATTCTTTTAAAGAATGGGAACTAAAAAAGACCTCTGTAGCTAACAGCATTATCTGTTTGGTGTTACAGCGCGCTTGCATCATGCCTCTCAGAACAAAACTCCACACTCACATCTTTGCTGACAATGAACACTGAAGTTGGCAGAAATTTGCTGTGAAACGAGACAAAAGTGTGCAGTTTATGAAGAAAGAAAAAAAGAAAGAAGTGAGGCAACCTCCGGGCCTCGGGGCTTTTGTCAGTGGGCATTTTCTATTCAATGACCTATCGTGCAGCGAGTGTAGGCAATGATACGGCTTTAGAGATCTCTTCACACTCTATCAGCCTCTCTTTTTCGACCGTGCAGCTGGGGCTTGGATCCCTGTCACAAGCTGCTCTGGGATTGTCCCTGAACGCCACGGCCCCTCTGGTTAATCACGCAGCCTGTTCACAGTGTGTCAAATGTCCCGATCGCTTCTGACGGACCGATATCGATCACCTCTTCCTCTGTCCCGTCCTCTGCTAAGAATCGGGTGAGTTAAAGTTAGCCACGGATTTAGGGTAATTATCTCATCCTTCTACAGGGCCTCGGTTAAATTACACATCTCTCCCCCCAACTCCTGGATGCTTTATGGCCGTGCATAATGCATAACGGCGCCGGAGCCGCCTTAAACATCCCCCGAGTGGATTGGAATAAAGTTGACGCTGCTCTTTGTTTGGAACTCAACGCAGTCTTTATCTGGCAGTGCTGAATCGGGGGGGTTGCTGTGAAAGCGCGTCTTAATTATTTTGGAGACTTCTCTCCTCCCAATGGTTTGTCAACACCTGGAGTGCTTTTTTTTTTTTTGTTCTTTAATGTGGGATGCTGGATCCAGATGGGCGGATGCTGCTCACATTTCCCTAATCACACTCCATTTTACTTCAGTAGAGAAGTGACACTGGTATCAAGTATATATTTTATATGTTAGTGTAAATCTCTCACCTAGTCGGACGAACATCTCTGTCGATTAACTGGGAAATAACAAACATCTTCAGCTTTATCAAAACACAATCAGATGTATTTTCTCAAAGACTCGATCAAACCAAATAAACATCGAGGTGTGGAGGGTTTTAAAGTCCTATGTAGGCTGATATATATATAAATATCAAATATATTTGTGTAGGCTGATCTAAATATGATATGAACTATATTATTAAAAAATGTAATAATAAAACGTTGTTATAAGTGGGAGAAAATAAATCCAGAGTTCCTTTGTGTGTCATTTTGCAACACTAACTGCTGGAGATCAAATAAATGGAGTGTGTATTTTTGCCTTTGCGATATGCACCAATAAATCTTCTAGCGACATGTGTAAACTTTGTTTGTGTCGTGTGCCACCAGCTCAGCAAATGCTCCTCCTGTGCCAGGGGGTGAGCGGGATGAGAAAAGACGGGGAGTCCGTGGTCTGGAATCAACACAAGCACAGTTTCCAAAGTGAGTCACCGATAGTGAACCGTTACCCACAAAGCGAGTCAGATGCTGCAGCCTGACCAGGCACCCCTCACCGATGTGCATATCCAAACCAGCTCTCATTTACACACACTGGGAAGTAAGGAAACGTCTCCTCACTGCCAAAAAAAGATAACAGACCAAGCGGGTGAAGTTTTTTTAAACTGAAAGAGAATAAAGTAAAACACATCAGTGAATTGAAAAGTAAAAAAATAAAAAGTTTAACTCTGAGAAATGATGCAACAGGGAGTACACATGCCTTGAATTAAATAGTATGCACAGGTAGTATTGTAATAAATATTTAAAAAAGAAACGCAGTCAATTCATTTTCCAGGAAACTTTTACTATGCATTTCAATGTTATTTGTTAAGTGTGAATATTATCTGACATGGACAATTATACAGGCGTGCTCCCTTCAATACAAAACATAAGAGGTCCACGGAACAAGATAAACCGGGCCAAATGGGCTACGAGGGAAAAGTACATTATGGCACCCAAAACACCAAGAAGATGTCCACAATGGCATGTATAAGCATTAATAACCCCAAAACCAAAATCACGTGATTCTGATTGATGTGCAGGCTACACATCCTCTGCTCAGGTCATGTTTTTGGGTTGGTGACGCGCTCAAGAAGTGAAGTTAGTGTCTGCGGATCGCTCCTACACTAAACACTAAACACTATAGTGCGAGCAAAATAAAAAACAAACAGTAGCTTTGACGAATGAAACCGTTAAAATGCACAGATGAGAATATAAAACTGGACCTAATAAGTACTGATCCAACCATGCACTAACAACCGGAACACCAACACCGCTCAACAATTCCTTCCACACAATATATATATATATATATATATATATATATATATATATATATATATATATATATATATATATATATATATATATATATATATATTGATAATAAATCTATTAAATCTTTAATTTTTTAACAAACCGCCAGTGGTGATTCGCAGTATTCTCCCGTCTATGAAGTCAGCATACCTGCAGGAAAACTAGCTACAAAAGAGGGTTCCGAATAAGCGGAACAGCTCGCGGCCACCTCGACCCGTCCGCGCGGGCCTGATTGAGGCGCGCGCCTGTGTGCTGTAGGTTAACGTGTACGGGGGGTGTGTTTAATGCCACGAAACGCCATCCAGTCGGCACATTGCTCAAATCACGGAATATAAATTAGTTCTCAGAATTTCGGGGGCTGGGTTTAAGGAACTCGTGACGTAGCCAACCCGACGTGCCGTGGCTGTGGATTCAACCAAACGCAGGGGGGTGGATCGAGCCAACGTTAAACTACTTCCTACATTATTTTACAAAATAATCTCCATTTGTGTGCATATAAACGCTGTCATTAAGCAATGCTTGCTTTAAAGCACTCTGTGTGGAAAGCAAGTTATGAAATAAGCCTTATAAGAGGGTCGTTCTTGCTGCGAGGGAGAGAAACGTCCCACCCCTGCCACGGGAAAGTGGAACGGTCTCGGACTCAAATTCCGAGAATTGAGCTCGTCTGATTCTTAGAACTGGGGTTCTTAGAAGTGGCGATGCAAGAAGTTTCTAGGAAAGCGCTACCAGGTGATTTTTAAATTCCTTTTTTGCCTCTAATTTGGCGCGAAGTTGTTGTCTCCCGTCTATGTGTTTCAATGAGCTGTTTGTGTGTCCGCGCCGCGTGAGTGCGTGTGACCGGGGTCGGCCGGTAGTTTGCGCGGAGGCTCGCGCGGTGACAGCCGGCGCGCGGCTCTCCTTGACACATCATGTGCGGACCCGAGTCGCGTCGCGGAGCCGTAATAGCGCCCGGCTCGCGGTCGTTACACCGAGGGGGACACCGGGGAGCGCGCGCGGTGCGAACGGCTGCCGAGAGCCGGACACGTGCACGTCGCGCCGCGCGGCCGCTCGGACGCTCACTTTGACGGCTGCGCCGAACGCGCGCCCGTCACCGAAACACCGTGCCGGAAACACTCGCACGCAACCACATGTTGTGCGCGAGTGTTGTTTTCCAAGGTCGTCGCGTCAAAGTTGCGTTTCCACTGACAGCGGTGTGCGCGCGCGGCGTGGGTCGCCCCGCGCGGCTCCCCCGCAGATGCGCTCGCAGTTGTGTTCGTGCAAAGTGTTGTTCTGTTGTTTCTGGTGAGGAGTGTGTGTGACCGTGGCCGCTCCTGGACGTAAACACATGTTTGGGTGCATGAAATGAGGAGCCGCTGCTCGTGAGGCGCGTGGCGTCGGACTGTGACGGGACAGATCGAAGTTCTAAACTCTCAGTCCTCATTAGAGCCATTACTCCGTATAGTAATAACTGCTTTTTTGACCCCGCCAGGAGGTGACAATTCAGCACCTCTTTTTAAAAATGGATTTAGTAGACCGGCATATATTTAGGATGTACTTTCCTTGTACTATCGGACGTGTCTGGTTACATACTTGACATTGAAAATAAACTCATAACTCCGCGCGAAGCCAAATTCGCCTTGAGTTAGTTAATGATAATACTAATAATTACCACTCTGTTAAAAGTGATTGGTCTAAACAAGCAACAAAGCACACTGGCTCAATAATACTAATACTAATAATAATTATTATTATTTTTATTAATAATAAGTAGTGGGAGCTGTCACGAGTTTACAGCGGAGATCTAGTCGAGGACATTCTGCGGTCGAAATGAACATTTAGAGTTTGGACGTTACTTGTGTGCCAAAAATGGAAAAACGAAAAGTTGTTATTGTGGAAACAGTTGGCTGATCAGCGCGCGCGCCGCAGACCCGCCAAACTTTTCTCCCGTTGACCGAATTCAGACCGAGTCTGATGTGCGCGCAATGAATCCGCCAAATTATGGATTTAAAAATGACACATAAAATGGCTTTTTATTGATTTATTATGGGCTATTTTATTTAAAGGAGTCTGTACTTTTGTGTTTCTGAAAAAAATGTGTAATTAAACATTCCGTTATTACAAGATTATACCGTCAATACTTGAATCTGCTCCAATCTGTTTAGAATATGATAGAAATTTCCGTTAATCTTTATTTGTTGTATTCACTCGTCAACCGGTGGTTAAGAAGGAGAGAAAGTGAGGGGGAGAGAAATTATTCCAAAGGGTTGAAATTTAAATGTCTAGACGGTGTTTGTTTAATATATGGCGCCGCCTTGTGGAGGAACGGAGGTATCTTTGTAAGTCTGCCCCATTGCTGAATGAATGATAACTTTACCTGTACTTCAGCATTGATGCGGGCGGGTGCATTGTGGCAGGGTGATGTCTTTTTCTGTGTGCAATAATCTTTATTCTTTTGGATTTTGCAGAACTCGACAAAATGGCTTGTGCAGCAGACAGCTGCATACAATTCACACGGCATGCCAGTGATGTCCTGCTCAACCTGAACCGGCTGCGCAGCAGAGATATTCTCACCGACGTCACCATCTTGGTCAACAGACAGCAGTTTCGCGCACACAAGACCGTTCTCATGGCTTGCAGGTGCGTGTTGTTCCGTTTTAGAAGACAAGTCAAATGGTCCTCCTGCAGTCTAGAGATGAAGTGACTGATCCGTGTCTCTTTTTACTTTTGCGGCAGTGGGCTGTTTTACAGCATTTTCACCGACTCCCACAAGTGCAACCTTAACGCCATCAGCCTGGACCCAAAGGTGGATCCAGAGGGCTTCGCCATCCTGCTGGAGTTCATGTACACCTCCCGTCTCACGCTGAAGGAGAGTCTCATCATGGCGATCATGAACACGGCCATCTACCTGCAGATGGACCACGTCGTGGACACCTGCCACAGATTCATCAAATCGAGGTTGGCCGAAGGCGCTTCCGCTGCATCTGTCAAATTCCCCGTCAGCCCCGTCTGTCGTGTATTTCTCACCCGCCTCATTCCTTCCGCAGCGATCCGGCTAAGCTGCCCAGAGACGAGTTCCTGGTCAGTCCCCTGGTCTTACCTCAGGATGTCCACGCTTACCGGCCCCACGACGTTGTCGACAGTTTGCACAGCCGCGTAGCTCCGTTCAGGGACGGGAGGCCCTACGGCTCAAACATGTTCAACGGGGTCAGCACCCCCACCAACTACCATCTGTACGGGCAGTTCCCCATGCCCGGATTCCCTTTCCCCCTCTGCAAGCTGACCGACGCCAAAAACGCTTTCGCCGACCTCTCCAAGAGCGGCCTCCACCACAAGCACTGCTCTCCGCATGACGGCGCCAACATGATCCGGGCGGAATACGGCCGGGCGATGGGCACCGGCTCCTCCGGCATCCTTCACACCACCACCTTCGCTTCCAGGGAGCTCGCGAAAGACGACGAGATGCGGAGGGAGAGCCACCAGGGGGGCGGCCAGTCCATCGCCCTCGGCGCGAGGAAACGCGCGTTCCCCGCGTTGACCCTGGAGCACCCGAGAGACTCTGGAAAGGATCACGCCCCGCAGGCGGAGGAGGACCTCATCCATCACCACTACCCACTCGGGATCTCGTCTGCGGGACGCAAGGGCCTCATGAGCAGCCCTCAGAGTCCGCTCAAGTCCGACTGCCAGCCCAACTCCCCGACCGAGTCCAGCAGCAGCAAGAACGCCGGCCTCACCCAGGCCGGCGGCGGCGTGCAGGCTCCGCAAGGCACGCAGGACCCCAAGTCCCGCAACTGGAAGAAGTACAAGTTCATCGTGCTGAACCAGAGCGCGAAGGACGAGGAGGCGGGGCTGCGGGACGCGGGGCTTCGCTCCCCTCAGCGGCTCAGCCTGCAGCCGTACCTCCACCCCAGTGACTCGGAGAACCTCGACCCACAAGCCACGAGCAAGAGCGGCGAGGACCTGCCCGCTCCTCAGGCCAGTCGTCTCAACAACATCATCAACGGGTAAGAGGATGTCTAAATGCCTTCGGTACACGGCGGCACATTTGTGCGTACGGGCAAATGTCAATGCGGAGGACGTCTGACTTAAAGGGTGTGTTTTTGTTGTGTGTGTGCGCACAGTGCACTGGAAGGCTCCCTGAGGAACGCTGACGCCGCCCCCCCACACTACCTGAGCCGGCTGAACTGCTCGTCCTGCGGCACGCCGTCTCCTCAACACTCCGAGGTGTGTCCCAAGACCCCCAGGTCCCGCCTGGCGGAGGACATGGCGGAGCTGCACTCGGAGTACTCGGACTCTAGTTGCGGTGAGTTTGGTCGGCGTGTGTTGAAACACGAATTGGTTTCCGCGTTATTCGGGGCTCGGGGTTAACCGCTTCTCTTTCCCCGACAGAAAACGGTACATTCTTCTGCCACGAATGTGACTCCAAGTTTGCGGAGGACGAGGCGCTGAAGCAGCACATGCTCCGGGTGCACAGCGACAAGCCGTACAAGTGCGACCGCTGCCAGGCTGCTTTCCGCTACAAGGGCAACCTCGCCAGTCACAAGACCGTGCACACGGGTACAGACGAGACTCCCCCGCCGCCCTCGCAGGTCTCCGCGCCCGTGGCTGCTGGATTCTGACCTTCGTTTTTGTCTTTTCCTCTACAGGAGAGAAGCCGTATCGCTGTAACATCTGCGGTGCTCAGTTTAACAGACCGGCCAACCTCAAGACTCACACTCGCATCCACTCAGGAGAGAAGCCCTACAAATGTGAGACGTGTGGAGCTCGTTTTGTACAGGTAATAAACAACAGCCATCCTCCCTCTACTGCACGGATACACAATACACAAGTGTGTGTTTGTGTTTGTGTGTGTGTGTGGTCATTTTCAGCTTTACAGAAGTAACCATAAACACATGAACGTCCTTAGGGGGTTCTGGCTTTTCTCTAATGGCTACCGACAGTCTGCGGCGTCTCGGCTGTGTGTAAATATAACTCCGGTGTGATTTTGTTTGGCCACGGCAGGTTGCTCACCTGCGCGCCCACGTGTTGATCCACACGGGGGAGAAGCCGTATCCCTGCGAGATCTGCGGAACGCGCTTCCGCCACCTGCAGACGCTGAAGAGCCACCTGCGCATACACACGGGAGAGAAGCCGTACCATGTAGGTCGACCCGCTGCATCAAAAGAAAACTATCAAAACGCACAATGGCGACGTGCGCAACTAACGCTCTTTTTTTTTTTTTTTTTCTTCCCCCTTTCAGTGTGAGAAATGCAACTTGCACTTCCGCCACAAGAGTCAGCTTCGGCTGCATCTGCGGCAGAAGCACGGCGCCATCACCAACACAAAGATCCAGTACCGCATGTCGGCGGGCGACATGCCCACCGACTTGACCACGGCGTGCTGAGTCGGGGGAAGAGAGAGGACTGTTTTCTACAGGCGGCAATCTTGACCTTGGCATTT
Organism: Gasterosteus aculeatus; assembly: GCF_964276395.1. NCBI lineage: Eukaryota > Metazoa > Chordata > Actinopteri > Perciformes > Gasterosteidae > Gasterosteus > Gasterosteus aculeatus. Next base: position 4,548,597 of record NC_135695.1, on the reverse strand, counting down.
AAATGACCCCAACTTGTACAATCATCCAAAACTGTAGTGCCACACTGTGTTTATTAGACAAATTGGCTGTGAACGCCATTCTAAAACGGGTTTCCACTACATGTGAACGTATAGCCACTTTATTGTTTCTATATATATATAATTATATATGTGTGTGTTGGGAGTGTTTCTAAGCTTTGACGGTACGTATATAAAGCTTTATTTTGTTGAGGATGGAATGTAAAAAAAAAAAAAACAGTTTTTTTAAATACAGTATTTTATATCAGAACTTACTTTTCTGAAAGTATTACAAATTTTGATGGACGGTTGGTACATATATTTTGAGATTCCCAGATTTGCGGCTGCAGTTGTCTACACATTTTTTTAAATGTACGTACACGTTGCACTGTGTCGAGTTGTCATATTCATGTGAAGAGGTGGAGGAGAAAAAAAATGTGCTAATTGGATTTTGTCAAACATATCAGAAGACTGCTGCGGTCTGATTATGCATGAGGTACTCTTACCGTTATCGGCGCACATGAAGCGGGCAAACAGCATAAATATTGTGACATATTGTGTAATTATCTGTGGGGTTGCTCTCTGCTGGCGGAGCCAATCCAGGTGTGGAAATGCATTTGAAGGCTTTGTTGTGACCAAGAAAATATTTTGCTTTGAGTGTATTTGTATAGATGTGAATTTGGTTTTGTTTATTTTCCATAGGTAAAGGTTTACAGTTTTGCTCATTGTTCTAGATCCTACAGTAAAGTTGTGTACGTGTCAAAAGTTGTTTTGTTTGTGTATTCAATGTGCCTTTCTCTGTGGTGTCTGAATCCGTCCCCCAGTCCGCCCAGCGCTATTTAAAAAGGTACCCATGGACAGCACTTGTCCCAAAACCCCCTGACCCCCCCGTGTGTGTGTGTGTGTGCGTGTATTTAAATGCTTGTCACCGACCTGAAAACATGCAAAATTCATCATTGTAAATCTTCAGGACTTGTTTTTTGAATTGGTCTTTATTAAAAAAAACTGCATTAAAGTTATTGTACAATGTTCTAGATGTATGAATGTAAAATAAAGGTATTGGATTTCTATGTAACAGCAGTGTCACATTGAAATGGGAGAGGCTTATTCGGAGGAGTAAAGCGCCGTTTGATTTCACCGGATGTCGAGAAACGGTGAGCGAGGCTCATGAGTCCACACAGCTAAACACCGGCCCACGCGTCCGAGCAACAGAATCCTGTTACAGTGGAATTTTTGGAGAAACGTTACTTATTTCCAAAGGGAAGCGGCAATCAACAGAAAGGTGAGATTAGCACCAATTGTGATTCTAGCGATTTACATGATTGAACCAGCTTTAGGACGCGCTGTCACGGCTTCACTCTGAGGATTTTGATACAGCACGATGAGGCCGTGGGATTTTCATTTTCATTTCCCATGAAGGCAGACGTTTACAAAATGCCTTCTTTCCGAGAGCACTTTGTGGCAAAGAGTTATCAGTTTCTCAGATAACTAAAATCCCCAAAACATTTGTGAATGACAACATGAACATGTAAATAAAATAGGGTTTTATTTTGAAGTGGAATAGTAAAAAAAAGTCATTTTTTCAAAGGAAAGCAACGGAAACACTAGAAACATATCTTTACCTCTACAGGGCTCAAAAAATTGAATTTAGTCCTGATTCTTTCACACAAAACCAAAAGTCGGTACCAAATGACGCCTTCCTGCCCCGCTGAAGACCACTTCCAATCATGACTGTTGATCTCTTAACATTAGGAGAACATGACCAACACTGCTGAATCACAAGAGATGCACAAACTATCTCACCTTGAATGTAACTCAAAACTATATAAGAATTCACGGTCAGAACCCCTTGACCCCCCCCGACCCCGACCCCCCCACATCCTTTGGGTTAATCACTGCTTCTGCTGCATTGCTTCTTTTCGCGCAGCGTCCTGCAGGAGCTGAGTGTCCACCTCGTCAGCGGGCAGCTGAACGTACCGGACCACCGATCCACGGATAAAACAGTTTTTCACGGATAACTAGAAAAAAGAAAAATCAAAATGCGCAGTTTGAAGAGAATTCATTCAAGGCAGCGAGAACACAAATGCAGATCTGTCCGAATAAACGTTCTGTTAGATGGAGTTTAGTGTGTGACAAATTCTTTTGTGTGGCATGTTTGCCATGTTATGCATATATTGTATTATATTGTAATGTATTGTAATATATACATTTATTTTACATATATTTCATATTACCTTCATAAAGTGTGTATATTTGGGATTTAAGAGAAATCCTTGTCCGGAGCATTGTTTTACAGCGAGGGGCTCCGAGACCCCACCTTAAAATCATGTTTAAAGGAAATTCTCACAAAAGCCACGAAGCTTCAAGGCGATCAAACAATGTCCCGTTTGTTTTTTGGGTCTGTTAACAAAGGCCTGGATAGTTCAGATCTCACACTGAACATTTAGGGTTTTCAATAGGTATATCTCAAAAGAAGGGACAGCGGGTGATAGCAAAGACTTACCATGTGTGGATATTTCTCTGGATCAGTAACACTGATGTCTGTGAGCTTGATATTCAGGTACTGAAAAACACACAGGCAGAGATAAGTCATAATTCGTCAATCAAATAAACGTCGAACAGCCGCAGTTCTTACAGCTTTTATTCAAAGTGAGGGAAATAGTTCACGATTTCCAACCTGGTCAACGGAGTGAAGCGTCCCGCAGATGCTGGAAGGAGAGACGGCAGCATTAAACCGATTGAGACGTTTCTAGATCAGAAATACAGCTGACCGGAGCGGAGGTGTTCTAATCACTGGCCTACACATGCAGTCTACTATAATATATTTTACCAAAAATAAAGAATAACCAATTATTTTTAAACTATACTGTATTCAAATTCCAAGACATTACAATAGTTCACGTTAGCCAGAAGGGTCATTTGAAGCGTGCACACCTTTCTTCCACCACAGCTAACGATAAATAATGGCGGCTAAATCGAACGGTGTTAAAAGGCCACACGACTTTCTCGGAAAATACTAACCTCAGGTCGTTTTTAAGCTCCACCACCACATCCTTCCCCACCAGCGACTTGAAAAACGAGTAGAAAAGCTAGAAAAAGAAACACAACGACATGACAACGCTCTTGTTAGCATCGGGCTACATGCTAAGCACGATACCTGTATGCAGACAGCAAACACAATCAACCCCATTCGGCTGTGTGGTGAGATATAAATACTTGACTAGCGGCGTGGCGACTTTTCAAATAAGACATTCAATGGAAACTTAGAACAAATGACTATTTCCAAAGCGTAGTTCTTACCATTATTGCTGTTGGCTTCTTGCGGATGTGCGTCGAGTGCTGATGACGTAATATTGCTGCGCCCAATCGGGGTGCAGCTACTGACAAATACCACACGAGGGCGCCAGAGATGCGCTCCGTGTCAGCGGGATTGACGCTTAACTGTCGAAGTCTATTGTGATTTGTTACGCGAACCATGGGACCATAACGCGTGTTAGTCAGCCACGTGGCATCAAAGTGAGTCCGTGGAATTACTATCAGGCGGTTTATCTGTTGGACTCGGGAGATATTACATATTCGTAAGTGTTTATTATGTCTGCTAGTACTGTGGACACCTGCAAGGCTTTTCAGCAAGTTTCTTTATAGATCTTGAGGCACAGGAACTTCAACTATAAATGTTCTGAATATCTTTTAAAACCCTGCAGGGTTTACTATGATTGCACATTTTTGACCTGTTGACCCGTGACATTAAGCATTGTCTGCCTGGGGCCCATTGTGAATGGTTACATACGTCTACGTCTCAGATGAAAAAGTAACTCATGTGTTTATAGGTGATCCTGGTGGGATTGCTGTAAAGAAAATACATTTGTATGCAGCAAATGTAATCGTCCTCTTTATTCATCTCCTCAGGAGGTGCAATAATTGGATTAAGGATAGAAACAAATATGCAATAGTTGTAGAAATTATATTCAATTTTAAAGAAAAAGAGAAGTGGCAAAGAAACTCTTGTCTCCTTGCTTGTGCACATGAGCAAATATGTGAATGTGCAGATTACATTTACACACTGATCAAACCACATGAGAATTAAGATTATTTAGGGGTTCATATATGGACTGCATGCAGTTCTTTTATGCAACAGCAGATGGAAGCAAACAATGAAGAACTACATCTTGTCTCAGACTGTTGAGATGAGTTTGTGATATAGATCTGAAACTACCAAATCCAGTTGCTGTTTGTTAGCACCTGAGAATTTATTGTACATCTTCATGGTAGACATGTTCATGTCTGTGGAGGATAATACTGTGCGGTACACATTTGTCAGCTACTGTATAGTGTAATTCTCCACATGATATGTAAAGTTTATCGAATGGGCAGTTTGATTCCAAACCCACGTTTTAATGCAATCTTTCTATAATATAAATGTTTTGCTCTTTTTTTATATAACTTCAAGGGAAAAGTTTCACACCATTTTTCATTCTTGCCACGAATTGGACAACAAGACTGAGGCCAGGCTCATGTTAGGGCAAAGAATATGAAATAATAGCCAGTGGACAGTTAGCTTAGCTTAGCATCAGGACTAAAAACCGAAGGAACTGGTGATGGACGAGCTTTATATGCTCCACTGTTACGGGTTTCTATGCTAAGCTAGTGGTATCCTCGGTTTTAATGTTTCCAACAATGCAGAGCAGGTAGCTGCACAGTCGCTGCAGCTTTGCTTCACTTCACGGAACGCCCGGCCTTTGGAACGTCAGCGTGCACTGCGGAAAAACAAAGAGCTCCATTATACATATTATATTTGCTGGGGAAATAAAGAAAGAAAGCGAGCGTTCCCTACGGTCTTTTGGAGGCGGCGGCTGGCCAGGTCTCGCCGGCGGCCTGAGTTTGCCGAGGAGTTCGGCGCTCTCTCTGTAGTCTCTGGGGTTCTGGGGCTCCGGCACGCCGGGCCGGGACTTGGAAGGCAAAGGAGGACGTTCTGGCGCGAACCCCCCCTCTGAGCGCGACGGCACCACTGGTTTCTTGTGGGCCGAGGCCCGCGAGGGAATGCAGGTCGGCGGCGGGGGTTTGGTCTCGGAGCAGGTGAAGGAGCGGTGGCGCGGGGTCGGCACTGGGGGGCGATCGGGGTCGCTATCTGCCGGTTTGAAGCTGGGGAAGTTTGGATCTGGCGGCACAAGGAGGTCCTTCGGCGGGTGGTCTTGGTCCTTGGCCCGTGATTTTCCCATCGCACCGTATAACGGATTGTCGAACATCGCTGACGGCTTTTCATCCTCAGCCCTGGGGACAACGGGACACTTTCACTTTCTCCTGAATCACATCAGCTATTTTTTGGGGGTGATTTTCTGCAGCAGAACAAAGGCACTCACATGGGCTTTCCCGCGGGACTGCGTGTGTTTCCCGCGTCGTAACCGCCCTGCTTGTCGGTAGGTATGTGTTTTGGTGGCATGCTGTAGCTCCAACCTTTATCCACCACATGCCCACTTTTAAAGGACATCCCGACATAATTTGGGTTGGAAATATCATGAGCTTGGGTGGCGGAAGACCTGAAGACAGAAAGATATCTCAACCCCCGATGTCGCTCTTGACACGTTTTGAAAGGTAGCCGGGCGATAAAAAGCCTCACCTGTTTGTGTCGCTGCCTTTGCCTTTGGAAGCAACAGCGTCATCCTTTTCGACTTTAATGAAATCTGAAAGCAAAATACGACATGACGCTACGAGAGCTGCAGCAGAAAGCGTTTGACGGGTGAGTCCGGAGCGTATTTGGAGGCTCACCGTATAGCTTCTCGGTGGGAGTGCCCTCCGAGGTGCGTAACTGGATGCCACCCGTGAGAGTGCCCGTCCTTTCTCCGTGGTGAGTCAGCGTGATCTGAAACTCGGTGTAGGCGAACTGGGCAGCTCGTAGCGCAACGCAACCCTCCCCTTTGGAGACAAGACACCCCGGGTTTGATGGTTCTTGCCGCTCAGCTGGACGCATTCACGTTGCATCACCGTGCGTCACTTCACTCACCGTACGACTCGTCCCAGTCCGTCGACTTCACGCAGATCAGGATGTGTTGGTCCAGCAGGTACTCTGGATCCGAGATGATGGGGGTGAGCTTAGAGGAGAAAAGAGACGTGGCACTGCGGTGACTTTGAGGAAATGGCACTTTCTTGTTTCCTGTTCGTCCGAGTTTGTATCCCTATGGTTGAATGCACTCATTGTAAGTCGCTTTGGACAAAAGCGCCAGCTAAAAGACGTGTAATGTAATGACTAAGCGCAACAAGGTTTTGTCCACGCTGAAAGCTCCTTCCCCCGTTTTACCTCCACTTGGTTGCCGAACCAGACTTTTATCGAGCCGTCCAAGTGCTCTGTGTTCTCTCCCTCCAACGTCTTGACTGTTTCTGTAAACATTAACAGACTCATTCATGTCGATCCTCTAAGCATTTTTAAAAAACCTTGGATTACAATGCGATGTGGGTCAGTCACAAGAGCCTGGACGTACTTTCCAAGCAGCTGGAATGGTATTCAATGAAGAACTTGGTCTTCGACTTTGTCAACAAGGTGGCCACACAGTTCATGATCTGTATTCCGCCTTGAGGTGCACTGTTCGGGTCTGAAAAGTGAGACCAAAAAAAAGGACGTGTAATTTTAGAGCGGATGACATGAAGTGATCTGCATAGGGGTCAAAGACAGTGATCATACCTTGCTTGGAGACAAACTGTGAGGCTACTCCGACTTCAAATGTGGCAAATAACGGCGAGTGGTCACTTGTCATGATGTCATTGGTACATCCTGTGAGATAGAACGTCTCATTAAATGTAATTAAGGGACACGACATTAAACGAGAGGTGCAGCGGACACTGAGATGAATGAACTTTCACTCTCCAGTGTGGGACCTCTGTCTTCTGTGGGACCCACACCTATCAACCCCACATCCCTTTGGAAGGTTCCCCTTCACAACATCATCGTACAAATCTATTCCCATGTTTTCTCAGGACATGTAACGTGTGAAATGCTTCCCCTTTAAAAATATAACCATTGTAAACCATGTTTCTATGTGATTTGCATACATATCTGTTTTAAAAACAGCTATATCAAACCTGGGTGAATATAAATGTTGTATTATTAATATATAATGATATTTTATGCCTGGTGGCAGACGAATATGATACTTTTTCCATTGCCTGACAAATTCTGGATGTACTAATATTGATTATTGAGCGCTTCAAGAATTGAGACCCAGATATGCGCTGAATAAAACCGTTTCCATGTGAATGTTCAGCCCACCAACTAAAAAATAATCATTTGGAGTCATTTTAAATTCTTCAGCTCTAGAACCCTGAAGACGACACCGTAGAATAAGGAACAAAATGCTACTTTGGATTGACTCACCATAAGCTTGGCAGACGACATGGACGAGAGGGTACGACTTCCGTAGGACACGATCGCACCACGAGGGCAAATTGTATTTTGTCTGAAGAGTTAAAGTTACAATTTCAAGGATCAGACTTCAGAGCAGCAGTTTGAGCTTCATAAAGCATGCTGGGAGTTGGAGATATGACAACATGTTTTTGCTGGTGTGCATGAACTTCGCCCGCTCAACATTCCCTTGTGTCTCAAAAGGAACTTTGTTAAATTGATCTCAGAGCTCTTAGGTGAGTTACACATATGTTCTCATGGACTTTACGACCCAAATGAAGCAAAAAGCATGTTCTGTGTGAGCTGAGGAATGTGTCCAATGGCGTAGTTGCTTTTACTGCTGTGTGCGCCACGGTGCGTGACAGGAACCACACTGGGTAACGACATCTGAGTAAACGTGAGCTTACCCCTGTGGCCTTGGCCTTTGTGTAGGCATACTTATCTCGCGTGTCCCTTTCAAAGCGATACGTGGGCGCAAACGTGATTTCCTCTTCGTCTGCAAAAATCCAAATGAAATCATCGTCAAAAAGACGTGTTTGTATTTGAAATGCATTCTGACAATGATTTCGCTGCATGTCCGTATTGATCAATATTCTCTATGCGGCTCACCGAAATGCAAGAAGACCTTTCCATCGTTCCTCTCCATGTTGAGCTGGTCTTTGCTGAGGAGTTCCTGGTACTGCTGCTGTTTGATCTTTGTCACAATGTACTCAGCTTCCTGTGAAGGGAAACAGTGCAACGCCTTGACTTATCCTGCCTTAGAGTGTTCGCAGCTCAGAGCTCAGACACCTGACAACCAGCCTGCTCATTCATGCACTCCCTGAAGCACAGCCCTGCTGATCACGACGAATTACATTCATATCAGACACCGGTCACTTATTAGTGAATCTGCAGGTTGTTAATAGTAAGGTTTCTAACAATAGAAACTCAATTCATTTGGTTCCGAGACAAGTAGACTGTAGAGTGTGCGATCGTATTGCATGTGTTTTGTGTAATTCCTACGTAGCAAACTGCCATGAGCAGAGACTCACTGTCGATGGGAATTCAACGCGGTAGTTCAAATCACCGAGCCAGAAGAGGTGGGTGAACTGATGCGTGATGTCAAATGGATTGAGCTTCTTGTCTCCCAGATTGAGGAATCGCAGGATGTTGGTGTAGTTTTGATTGCGTCTGCAAAAACAGACGGTTATTGTAAGGACATTGAAACTAGGAAACAAAGTCAAAGGTTCTTCAAAAACGGAAACACTATTTTCTGCTTTGACATACATGTATATTTATAAATCAAAGAGGTATTCTAAGAAAATTGTTATTTTCCTAATAATGATAGTCAAACATAAATGCTAAATTATATTTGGACCCTCGTATTATTTATGTACTTACGCTATATCAATATCTATTTGACTGATCATTTTGTGTTGAAATATTTAAATGAAAGAATATATAAATCCTTATTGTCTCTGATCTGCAGATGTGCATATCTTTTTTTATCTCTTTTTTTGGAAATTTATTTGGAAATAAAGAGGAAAGGATTTCCCGACAAAACATGCAGTGAAAGTAAGGGTCAAATCTACGGAAATGTTATCTATGGTGGCCCTGAAGTGCTCAACACCTAAATGTAATTGAACAACAAAACACCAGTAAAACAATGGTGAGACACTAGTAGGACACTTTTAAGACACTCGTAAAACATTGCCATCTCTCCGTGACTTTCTGCTGCGTCACTTCCACCCCCATCACAGGCTCTCAGTCCCGCCTCTGATTTATTAATTGACAGAATATCTAGAAAGCGGCATTTCTCAGCTTTCAGAATCCGATTGTGCAAATAGTTAAGGAGTCACGGTAATTTGAATCCTCTATGTCACTTTCCGTCGCCGGCGAAAGGCTTCGGATAAAGAGGGTTAAAAGACAGACAGACAGACAGACTTCCTGCTCCCCTTTCCGTAAAAAATAAAATAAAAAATAAGAGTAAAATAAACGAAAATATAGAGCTCTTTTCTTTTGAGACATTTTTTACTATGGTTTTAATAGAAATAGTTAATTTTGCATAGCGCCTGAGAAGTAAAAACCTGGGACAAATGATTAAATCAACACAAGCAAAATTTAAAGTGCTTATAGAGAGTTATTTTAAAACTGAAACTGAAAACCCACAATTGAAATTTTAACGGTCTGACTTTGTCAAAAATGTAATTTCTTGCTCACCTGAGCTTCTTCTCACTTCCAGAGGTCAGGTGACTGTTGACGAAGCCAAAGGAGGTGCCCTTGAACATGAAGGACACTCCCACTGCCCCCTTGTTACCTACAAAATACAAAGACACAGTGAGTTATGGGTAATTGACCCTTTGAGCCAGGTCAACGAATGCCCCGCAAAGAAGTGGAAGCGTGTACCCAGCGTGTTGGCGATCCCCGTCTTCACGCTGTCTGAGAACACGTGGGAGATCCTGTTCTCGTGTTCAGGCTTCGCCAGAACCACGATCCGTATGTTCCACAGGGTGTGGATCGCCACCTGGGTGTCAGGAGACAAAGGTGACGCATCGGTGCGGCGCACACGCGCGGCCTCCTTACTCCGTCACGTTCACTCACTTGTTTGAAGCTGATGTTGGTGATTTTCCTCAGGACACCTTTCAATGTGTATGCCCACTCCCTCTCCCCCAAAGGGTCCTCCTGGGTCCCGATGACGTAGAAGTCATGCGGGATGTGATCTGCCGTGTCGTCTCGGGTCTTGCCTTGTCCTTTACACTGAAACCAGGAGTCGATGTTGTGTGGAGGACCGGCGTTTCCTGCGGGTTTGTGGAGAAGTTTTGTACCTTGTGGTTCATCAAAATTGTGTTAAACATTAACGTTAAGACGTTAACATTGTTACCCATGTTCCAAGTGCCAACGAACACTGTGATCATGTCTGGCTCAGGCTTCTCAGAGTGTTTGTTCTTCATCTGTTGAAGGAGTTGGCAAAAGCCCTCCCTTTTCTGGTGGATTCAGAAAGGAAAAGGGAATAACACCATTTTTGGTGCAATTTCACTTGACTGAAGGAAGCCCCTGAAATAGTATTTCCTCAATCAACTAACTAACTAACAGGCTCCCACATGAACGCTGATCTGTTTGCTTATTTCATGTGCTGACGATGGTGGATTTGATGCTAATGTAATACTCCCAGTGTCTCTCAAATTTGAACAATCAATATCTAATGTTATAGAGAAATACTTTCCAGGGGCTTCGGGGGGACTAAGCCAAATGATAAGATGTGTTTCTTCACCTTTGTATCATCAAACGTAAACTCTTTTCGCAAAATCTTCTCTTTCTCTGTCTCCGCCACGATGACAAGTTTGGCATGCATTCGCTGCGACTTCACCAACTGCAGGACTGAAAAATGGTTCAAATGAGCTGCATTGATGGTTTACAGCAGTTGTTGAAGTAAAAGTAAGAAGTCCGGGGGCCCTGATTGACCATGAACAAAATTCAATGGCAGTCCATCCAATAATTATTGAAATAATATAATGAATAATAAAAGGACCGGACCCACAGACTAACCATTTCCACAAACAACGGAATGAGGCGAAGTTTCTTACTTTTGTTGTGCACAAAGAATTTGTCGTCAGGCCCGTCTTTCGACTTCTTGAGAAAGAGCTTCCCACTTTCCACATCCACTTTTAGGAACATCTTTGTAGGAATAGCCAGAGATTCTTGCTTGACCTGCAAGTGACAGAAGAAACGGGTCAAAAAACTGCAAACCTCCAGACATTTTTCATAATGTAATTTGAATGCGTTTTTACAGAGTCACTAATTTTGAAAAGCACCTCAAACGTGACAACAGGTATCAAGGATTTTCTGTGGCCTCCTTCATTGCCAACAGACTCAAACAAAGACATTTTAGCCTGAAAGAGAAAAAGAGAAATACAGAAGGTGTTTGTCAAGTGACAAACAATAACAAAGATTGTTTACCAGGAGGCAGTAAAATGAGCCACGTTACCTTATCTTCTATACAGTAGAGCAGTTTTGTCAGCCTCTCAAGCTTGAAGGATATAGATTGACCGGAATCCCAATTCTGAAATTCAAGCAAATAATACATGTGAAAAGGGCTTTTTGTGTGTGCTGATAAAGGATCAAGGGAGCCACCTACTTGTTTTGGAGTCTGTCCAATCCCGGGGGAGAGCTGTTGGTCCAGCGCTCGATGGAAGACCTCCAGAACTGGGAGGATGCGGGAGATTTCGCTTTCTCACGAAAAAAGTACAGAGCATTGTTTGATCGGCCCTTTGTGCAGCGGTTGCTACAATATATGTATGTTAATGTACCTGTTTAGATTCTTGCAGATATCCATTGTCAGCTTCTTTAGCCCAGGCAGGTTAGGGTAACCAAACTGTACTTGTTCAGCATCCAAGCTGATCGAGGTCCTGAAGTATTCTTGGAGAGCCGTTTGATGCTCCTCTGGTATTCTGGAAACATACCAAACACTTTAAACGCTGCTAAATCCTCATGAAGGCGCTGCAGGAATGAGAGAGAAATAACTTACAGAACTTCCAGTTCCCTGCAAAAAATATATATATATATTTTTTTAATGGGTTCTTGCTTCCAGTGCAGCGCTAACCTCCGGGGTTTGGACTACAAACATATGTCCTCTCTGCAGCACTCTATTCACACTCCGGCTCAATCACATGACGCCGAACCACTGCTCATAATTGGAGCATTCAACAAATTGTACATACTGTACGCTGCCAGTGTATTATCAGAAGCTTTGCATAGTGTGTTCTCTGGCTGAGGTGCATAAGTAGAAATTCTGCAAATGTGACCATACATGGACATGTCCATATGCTGCAGTCTCATCAGGTAGGTGTCCGATAAGGACTTGCAGCTTTGCTCAGAAGACTTGGGTTCACCGTCTTTCCCATCGTTGGCCAAGAAGTTCCTGGGTGGGAGCTGCGGTGGAAGATTATTGGATTCTGCAGGACAGAGAGGGGGAGTATGGGATTGTTTAAGAACAGCCACGTTACATTGTACACTGTTCAGATGAAGTGAAGTTGTTTGACCTGGCTCCTCGTCCATCTCGTCCTCCCTCAGGACAGGGTACTGCAGGTGCGTGATCAGACCCATGTTGGGACTGTAATATGCCTCCACAAGCTCAGGTAGCATAGAGAAGAACCTGATAGGAACTCCTTCAGATGCCTGAAGAGCAGATCACAGCAGACATGTATGGTAATTGTCCTCTAAGCTCGTGTGGTGCTGTTGTTTTTCGGGAAGACTTTTATATCTTTTTGTTTTGTTGGTTAACATAAACTTCCGACTCTTCTTACTGTCCCTCCATGTCATCAGCAACTGTACGGCGCTCTTTCAAAACATTTAAGACATGTTGGTGCCTTGATTTAGTTTATTGTCATTTCCTCACTAACAATTGGTAGCATGCTGGTATTTCATACTAGCAGCGATTTTGTTTGTTCAATTGTTGATTGATTTTTCAGAAGTCTATTCCACCCTGATATTCTTAATAAAACCGTATGTCCTTTTAGTGGTAAATGCGCATGGTCCCATGTGATTCTCTCTTCAGCTTTAACTCGATGCCATTCTGTAGTCACTCTTCAGCAGTCACTGTTCTCTTTGAAAGTGGACATTTTCCAGTAAAGATATACTTGTATCCTCATACAGAAGGCTTTATGCACTAATAACTGTGTCAGCCGTACCTTTGTCAGCAGCTACGCTATTAAAAATTGCTAGCTAGGTGTGGAAGTTCAAATGATCTCCAAAGAAATGCAAATGCCCCCCCCTAAGCCCCCCCCCCCCCCACCTGTCAAGCCACCACACGGCCCACACTGTCACAAACTGCAGGAACATTTTCTTATTTTGTGGAAACCGAAAACGAGACTTCAGGGAGAAGGCTTTAGAAACATATATGTCGGAGATTTCCAAACTCTCGTGGCTATTACACAATGTTTTCACATCTTCCAGCTCCAAATCCACCAAACCAGCCAAAAAAGGCTGAATCGACTTAATGAGCTGGCCAGTCTGTGCCGGGGAGGGACTCAGCAAGGGGTCGTCCTGTGGGGGCGATGAATGTCTGCACACAATCTTTGAGAGTTGTTGAAGCGTGGACCAAAGAGGCTGACTGACCACCCGACACACATTGCCATGCCCGGTAAACAGGTTGCTGAATAGATTACTCCTAGGTAGGGGCGGGGTTCAAAAAAGCTTCACATCAGTATGTAGTTCTGATACCAGAGTCATTTCCTTCATCTTCCAAATACCTAATACCAACGTAGGGAATTTGTGTCCGGTTTGCTTCCCTGACTCCGTTTTCCTCACACCAACAAGTCAACCACACAACCACAACGATTAATCCGTCTCTGGACCGACACAATGCTGGCTTGTGTCCAGCTGTCAACCCACCTGGACAGAGAGCTTCTTATCTTCATTTGGCAGGATTCTGTAAGTGTAGACACAGTTCTGGAATCTGCAGTCAAAATAATGCAAATGTGTGTCACTGGAAGAGAACATGTGTTGTGAGCAAAGGAAACATGTTGGTTGGAGTTTTTGATATGTTCCGCATGCAAAGAGTTTGTATGGTGTTTTAGATGGTGGTTCCTTCTTGAAAAATGACATGAGTTGCAAAGGGCAACGGGTGTTGCTTTGTGGCAGCGCAGTATCAAAATAAAGAGGAACTAGTCATGCACCGCAGTGCAAAGTGTTATAACACATTGAACTGTTTCTCATGTTATATCTAAAAAAAACCATTCCATATAACAGCCATGTTATTTGTTTTCCATTAGTTAGCACCAAACCCATCTCATGTTACATATTAGGAAAGTGTTTGAACAAGGAAGAATAATTATTAAACACTTTCTGAAACTGTCAGTGCAATAGTTTGAAACAAGTAAGGCCAACTTACAGAACACAGAGGGCATACGCGCCCTTTATGGACTCACTGGCCCGGATAAGAAAGCTTCCATCTCTTGCTGCTTTGGAAAGCAGATCCTCAGCTTGGGAACGAGTTATAGTACCATGGCACCAAGGCTGATAGATCGGCATCCTGTTCCTCACCCGAGAGCTTGAGCTCAAGAGTTTTGCATCTGATCTCAAACTATATTCCAGCGGACCAAAGTAGAAGTTATTCTCTCTGGCTGTTGTCAACTTTTCATGGTGCGTGCTTTGAAGTCCTTTCTTTCACTTGTTCATCCCCTGCCTCTGCAAGCTACAAAAGGAAGCTGCTACTAGATCGCCTCTGAACTTCCTCATTTGACAAGTCGAGAGAGGAGGGCTGTGCTGCCTGCGCTCTGCTTGTAACGTGACAGGTCTGCAGAGCTGTAAATGGAAATACTTACTTTCACTTGCCGAGTACACTACACACTACTTTAATAATTAACCCGCAGTCTCAGTGCACCTGCTCGCCAACTGGAACGGCACACAAAGAAAGTGAATCCATTTATTAAGTTAAAAGAAGTGAAACAGGGAAGTGACAAAAACAAAAGCATTCATAGTCAAGGACTCTTCTGATAAATGTGCTTGTGGATACGTTCAAAGCCTAATTTTGTTGCCAGTTAGCTCAAATCCCCTTTGGTCGAGATTAAAACATGCGGCCACATCGAGCCGAGACGACGCGTACTGAGTTTCCAACCATTCGTTAAGAAGCAAAAGGGCTCGGGTTCGCCGAAAATGTGTACACTCAGGAAATACAAGTTTAAAATGGCTTGCCCTGTTCATGTGATGGACAGGAAGTCTTGCAGAAATAAGGGGAGGAAAATGAGCCGCACACAAACCACAGCACGGGTCACATGATGAAAAAGAGAAGTACGCAGTGACAAGTCACTGCAGCCCCGGAGGTTTCTGCTCGAAAATAGGTCTCCCACTTTCACAAAGAGCAGGTCGAAGTCTGAGATATTCGGCGGCAGTGTAATAAAGATACATCATGTCATGGGTAGAGGAGGTGAAATCAAACATTTATTCAGTTATTATTTAAGACTGCAAAGTACATTTTCTTGCTTACCCAGCCGTGTGAATCATGTTTGTCCGCCAAACATAATTATTCTGCAAATGGCGTTGAGCCAAACTAACATGGTAAAAAAAAAAGTTTGTCATGCAATAGTGCAATATCATCTAAATGTGGACCAAATAATGAATGCATAGCATAGAAGAGTAAATGAAGAATATATGTACAATTAAGATTGGTCTAACAAAAAGTAAAATATACAGTGTACCATAAAAATACATTTATAAGCGGGTTTAAAATATTAAAACAAGACAAAAGTCTACAGTCATGCTTACAGTTCTGAGAGGCTTTATAGGCAAAATCAGGCATGCTAGAACGCTCAGAATGTCAATGGTAACAAGCTGATGTGGCGGATATAATGGCAATGCCTTAGCACTGGTTGTGCTGGCATGCTAACAGTTGCTAATCAGCCCTTAAAGCAAAGCACAGTCGAGGCTAATAGGAACGTCATTAATTCTGCGGGTATTAGTCATACAAACCAGTATTTCACAGAAACCCTGTCAGATTGGAAACCGTACAGCGGTTTTCAGAGCCATCCAACGGGTGCTGAGATATTTCGGTCTTCCCAAAGACACCCTAGATAACACGTTTTTATTAAGTATTCATCACATTTGGCATAGGATACAGAAACAGTAGCAGGTAGAAGTATTGATTGAAAGGGGACTATGTACATATTTCATGTTTGACACGAAAAGCTTGTGGAAATGGCGGACGCATCAACGTCCTTCTTGTTGAGGTCAGGTTGGAAACGGGAGCCTCGTAGTCTCACAGACTTTGATGGCTTCCTCTTCGAGGGCTAATGTTGGGAGGGTTTTCTGGTGAACTTTATGCACACTTTCTGCAAGTCCCCAGACATCGGTCATATGATGGCGTCAAGGTATCTTCCAAATATGGGAATATAGGTGGAAAGTACCATTTAGATTTTAAACGGGGGTGCAAAAAATAATTATCTTCCATTGATTACGTTACAAATGGAATATAAGTTTCCTAATTAATGGGCACAGGAACGTCACAACGTGCTGTCCTAGTCCTCACATGTTGGCTGCAGTCCTTACACTCTGCGGCACTCACACAGTTAAAACCCGTGAGACGTAGTGTGGACACTGAAACGGCTTTTCAAGTTCAGGGGACTACAGTGGCACGTCAAACACACAAACACTCGATTCGATTTTCCTTTGCGTTGTAAATGCATCTTTGTCGAACCATGCTGCGCATCGAGTTCAAATCTCATCTCATCAGAACTCAGACTTGGCGCTCACAGAGCTCTCGTGTGTTCCCTTCAACTCTCCGCTGGTGGCTCCCGACATGCTCGCCGGATCTTTGCAAAACAATCGCATCAGAGTGCCGCGGAACTTCTCTGCGCCAAACAGGTAGATCAGCGGGTCCATGGCACCGTTGAGGCAGGTGAGGGAGGAGGTGAGGCGGTTGGCCAGGCTCAGGCCTCTGCGTGTCTGGCATGAGACGTCGGGGTGGCTGTAGCCCAGGATGAAAGTGGCCCTGCTCACATGGTAGGGCAGGAAGCAGACCACGTAGATGAGCATGACCAGGCCGATGGTGCGCAGGGCCCTCAGCTTGAGGGTTGGCTCTAGCCTGGAGCCCCGGTGCAGGCTGCGGATGATGAGCAGGTAACAGGTCAGGGTGGCGAGGAACGGCGGGGTGAAGGCCACAGCCAGGGAGATCAGTGCCTTGTGCGAGGCCTTCTCTCTGTACAGCTGCGAGCACACCGTCACACCGTTCACCTCTGACGTCTGGTGGGTGATAAGCAGCGGCGCCATGGAGACGGTAACTAGGGCCCACAGCGAGAAGCTGATGATGTGGGCATAGCGGGCACGGCGGACCTTCAGCGACCTCACAGCGTGCACCACGGCCATGTAGCGATCCACCGCCACGCAGGCCAGGAAGTACAGGCTGGCGTACATGTTGACGTAGAACAGGAATCCCGCCAGCCTGCAGGGCACCTCGCCAAAGGGCCAGTGGCCCCCAGTGAGGTGGTAGGTGGCCCTCAGCGGGAGGATGATCACGTAGGACAAGTCTGCCACAGCCAGGTGAATTAAGAAGACGTTAGCTGGGGAGGAGGCACCACGCTGGTGAGAGAAGATCCAGAGAGCCAGGCTGTTGCCATTCAGCGCCAGGAAGAAAACCAGGATGTAGAAGCATCCAAACAGCGTGTTCTCAAGGGTTGTGTCAACTGCTGCGCAGCTCTCGGACTGATTGGATAGCAGGGAGGGCAACTCCAGTGCAGCAGACTCCATTTTGGTGACTGAGGAGACAAGAAAAATTGTCTTAAATTGACCGTAAAAGCAATTTCTGGAATAATTACTGGAAACATTTCCTCCCTTTGGGATTATTAGTAAAGCAACTAATGTATATTTGCAGGATGGATACAACTGAAACAGTCCATTGGAGACATTTGTAAACACATGCTTTTGATTTCTATAATTGTTCATTGTTACAATTGACAGGAAACCCAACCGCT
This sequence comes from Gasterosteus aculeatus, assembly GCF_964276395.1. Taxonomy (NCBI): domain Eukaryota; kingdom Metazoa; phylum Chordata; class Actinopteri; order Perciformes; family Gasterosteidae; genus Gasterosteus; species Gasterosteus aculeatus. The sequence continues at coordinate 4,530,765 of NC_135695.1, read as the reverse complement.
GTCCACTGGGCTCTCTGCTCTCCACACACAAACACATACGTGCACACACGCTCACACAGACACACACGCTCACAATAGGCAGGGAGAGTACTTGTCACAGCGCCAGCCTCAAGGTAACAATAGATGTCAGTGTCCCGGCTAATGTGCACATGCCTTTCCGAGCGGATAATCACTTCATTCTGACCCAAGTATTGGACTTCCTCCGCACACTATTACGCTCAGGAAGTCCAAGTCATTAGATCTTTTCTCTGAGGCGTATTTGGCGGCAGAGTCTGATTTGTCAGCAAGTAACTTTCATGTAGTCTGAAGCAAACTCTGACAAATACTGTGCACTAAGCACTAATTAGCTGCTTTATGCGTAATGATATAGTCATCAGATCAGACGCTGTTATGCTAGCTTAGCAGATAGGAGTGAAAATGTGTTTAAATGTATGTAAGCTAGCTGTTCTCCTCTTCCTATCTCTATGCTAAGCTAAGCTAGTTGAATCTTCTCATGAATTTTGTCTCCTTAGTGGCAGTTTGACGTTTAAACGGACCAACATAACTTTGTACCGTTCCTCAAAAGATTCATTGTGGTTTTTGTGGAGGATTGTTTGGCCACACCTTAAAATATCACCTCCCACTATAGCAACGGGTTCCAGCTGTCCACTCCTCTTTATTTTGTTTTATGTCCTCCTACTCTTCCATAGCCAAACATCTCTGGGGCGTGAACGCCGCTCATTAACGTCAGCGAAGGCTTCGCTAGAACTTTCACTTTGACATTTGTGGGGAATGAAAACATGTGCAGCAGAGGATGACCTTGTCGTTCCACAGATGTTTCTAGCTGTTGGGAGGTGCCCAAATACACAACGCAAACAGCTCCCAGACAGAGAACTGTGTACAAGTAAAGCTTCACCATCACAGGGGTTCAGAACAAAAAGTATAACGGTATTGTCCTCTCTTTTATCTGGCTGGGCTCCTGCACATGCTGGAGCTGTGAGACCCTCAGCGGAGGGCCTTTCTCAGCCAACGGCTCAGACGGGGCACATTCAGGAGCCCCCCCCCCCCCCCCCCCCCCCCAAAAAAAAGGGTTGTAGTCCCAGCAGGGATAACAAACCGGGGGCTGCAGCGCTGAATGAAAAAGCTCCCATAAATACGGATCCCCGAGGGATAATCCTAAAGAGAGGCCAATCCTGAAATATGCCTTTATCACAGGGACGTGGCTGAGCAGATCCACGGCAGAGAGGAGACCGAGCATCCTGGCTCCGGTCCTCTCCGGGGATTAGTCGCTAACAATTTGGTGGAGCAAAGCACTGACAGCTGTAATGTGTACAAGCTGCTTTTGTTCAAATTCATCACAGCTAAAGTCAAAGAAGAACAAAGTCAATGTGAAATTTGGAAATTGGAATGAATGCTCGTGCACCTGGTATTGACTGACTGAGAGTCAGTGAAAAGCAGATTGTCTTCATCAAACCGGTCCCACTGCGGAGCGGTTTGGGGATTTACATGACAGAAGTAACTCAACTCTCACACCAAGTGCACAGTGAATTTTGTAGCTGAAGGATAAATTGATTTTACGGCATTGTTTTGTGCAACAACAAAAAAACACAGCACTGCACTGTGAAAACATGAGGAAATCCCAGACTTTAAATAAAGTCAAAAAACATCTCTACTGCTCCATCACACTCTGAGGGAAAATAACAGACTTACCGGAGCTTTGCAGTCTTGAAGAAAAAGCTCAGCTGCGTTGGGAACAATTCAGCTGCTGAACAATCAGCGCGGCTGCAGAGTGAAGACGGGGAGAGCAACAGGCGAGCTGTGGGAGAAGCGAAGCTCAGACACAAAGAGCGCTGTCCTATAACGCTTCCACGCTCCCTCAAGATGTCCCATGCAATGAGACTGTAGCTCTTTTTGTGTCTCAACTAAATTTGATAACAGCAACGGAGTCCCAATGGGAGCCGCTCATTTGAACCTTGACCCCGCCCTTTCTTTATCCATCCCCTTCTCCTCAGAGAGCCACTTGTGCGCTCCACAATAGCCTGAGTCAGAATAAGCGGCACATTTCAGCAGCAGGAAGAAGAATGGCATGCCTCAGTCGCAAGGAGACGTCGGGTATGACTCCATGGAAACGAGGCCCGGTGGTTCACCGAGTGCCTTTAGCCATGAACTCCCCCCCCCCCCCCCCCCCACTGATAGATAGAAGATGAACTGTGTCGTTCATCTAGAGGTTTATGACTAAAGCCTCAGAGATAATCTTTTGTATCTGGTGTGTTCTCTACAGAGGGGCCCATTCCCTATGGGGGAGCGCGGGTAAAAACAAGGGCGGGAGGGGTTGCAGGGGAAGCAGGCTTTGAGGAAACAGAGGCCCTTGTTGGTCTCTTGCCTCCTGGGGGCATCCTGAATTGGAATGGCCAAAATAATCAGTCACATAGCCATCAGACAGATGTGGGGAGAAGACCCGCTGGCTGAGGGGGGATAATATTTCTTTCATGCAAGCAGCTCACAGCTGTGTGTCACAGACATCGGCCCCCTCTCTTCTCTGCATCATCGATATGCAAATGGCATTCTGTAGACTTGAATGGAGGCTCTATCGGTGCAGGACGGCGCAGAAGCTTTGACATAACAACCCTGTTAATCTACTGCCAAAGCGCTAATTGGGACGGCCCCCGGCTTTTGTTTTCGGCTCCTCGGTCCTGTCTGCTGCGCGTCTCGTAACCCCCGAAGCAAAAAACATCGCCTTGCTATTGGAAATGTGTCATTCTTCTTACAGCGGTGGAGGAGAGGCTCCCGTCTGCTGGTGCAAAATAAGATGATCTAAACAGACTTCCACTGGGAAGATGTTTTTATTGTTTGTTATCTTCACAGAAAAACAATGAACTTTTAACAATTTTATTGATTGGTTTGTTTTCATGATCAAGATAAGGAAGTTAAAACATGGATTTATTCATGGTCAGGGTTACAAACAGTGTTTGCACTATGAAGCAATGTTTTTAGTGTGTGTGGCAATCTGGGAATAAAAAAACCAATGCTTCCCATGCATCTCAATGTAAACAAAAATAGAAATGTGTTTCACCAGTGTGCATTAAATATGTTGGGTAAAATGTTATAACAAACTGTTATACAAAGGAAGTATTATGAAATAAGTTGGTAATAACGAGTAGTGGGATTTATTGCAGTTTGTCGTATCTTTTTAGACTTTAAAGAATTTAGAAAACCCACCTCATACATATTAGTACATTTCGTCGATATTTATAGATCACAAAACGCATTGTTTTACAGAGCCTATTTTTTCATAAATTCAGAGCTGTGTGCATAGTATTAATTTTACATAGGACATGTTTTAGGGTTACGTTACTTGAACACCAAAGAAATATTAGTTTCAATAAACTGGGATAAATCTACAAAAACTGCGTGAATAATTTTTTTTACTGAGCACAAAACAAGTTGATTGCACTTTAAAAAACAGAAAACATCTCCAGCTCCGCCTCCCTTTGTGTGTCTGGACTCCATGGTGAATTTGTTGGCTCCGTATCGGCAGCTTCTTGCTGCTGAGGTTCACATGTTGAAGCGCTGGTTCCTGGTTTGCAGTACCTTCTGCTCATTGAGGTACATTGTGACATAGGAGGTTATGAGATCATCCATCTTGTAACCCTTTTCAAAAATAGACACAGGGGGAAAGAAAGGACAATGTTTTACTCATTAATCTTTCTAAATATTTAGCACACAAAGCGCACATGTCTGATGATAGACCTTACCAGTGAGGTTTCACACAGGAATTTGCTCCCCTTGACTAAATTGCCGATTGTCATGTGAAAGTAGGTGCTTCCACTGCACCAGTTAGCGATACGGTTGAACGGGTGGTTTGCCAGCACCTCCTTTACCAGAAAGAGAATCGCTGATGTTCAAGAACCGGAGCATCAACTCAAAAGGGAAAAGTGTTGAATTTGATCCGTTTTTCACCTTGGATTTAGGGTGGATGATGGTGAGTCCTTCCTTGCTGACGGCTATGCGCACAATATCTGGGAAACTTGGTTCGGATGTTTGCTGAGAAAGAAGTGAGAGAACTTTTTTTCCCCGCAGTCATCACACAGGGGATCAGATAAACATGCCGCCCACCCGACCCGAACCCAATAGATGGCAAGATAAAGCCCCATTTGTGCTACTTTCAGTGCAGCCCTCACCTTCACTTCAAAGAATGCACAACCGAAAGTCGGCCAGCGGCAGACCGCCTTGAGAAAAGCCACCTTGGCCTCTTCAACGGTCGTGCCAGCTTGTTTGTTGTAGGAGGCGACAATAGTCTGAAAATGAAAGAAATACACATCACACTATGGCGCAACACTCTTATTTTGTACACGTTTTTTGTTCTGCTTCTAATGAGGTTAATCATTTTTCAAGGCCGGCATTTCACAGCCACTTTCAGAGAGTTGAGGTTGAGGTCATAGGATGGCATGATGATGGTTTTACTCGAAAGGAGTGTATCCACAGACTGTGGCATAAAAAAAACAATAAAAATACATCTGTTAGCCAGACAATTGCACCGGTGGACTGTGGCTCCGATCACATTGACGAATGTTGCTACAGAAAACCGCCTTAGAGAAAGAGCAGCAGGCCGAACGGCGTGCTCTTGTTGTTAAAATCATAATTACAGGGTGACCTTGAAATATATTGTCCATCATCGATAAAAACAGCGAACCGTGCCTTCCTTTGCATCCTATGTCATTTCGTGAGGTGTTGATAATATAAAAAACTAAATTGCTGACTCGTGGGAAAGTCCGTCATACCTTTTTCCATTCATTTTCCGACATGGCCTTCAGCTGGTCGGCGGGCACCAGCTCCTTCAGCATCTTGGGAATCATGACCAGCTGGCTCTTGTCATTGCCGACCTTTATCTTAAAGAGCAGCGCTGCAATGTTGACCATTTCTTCTTTGGTACAAACATGATAGCCCCTCAGGTACTTTGGTAGCTCCTGGAGGAGAGAAAGGTATCTTGAATATAGAGTACAAGTATTGTGGAAAGGTTGACCATCTGTAACTTTCCGTCTGGTTGTAATGAGAAGGAAAAAGCAGTATGGATCCTTACACATCAATATGTCAGATAAGATTATGCTCATGGAAAATTTGGCCTTTTTATATCACGCGGATAAAACAACTGGCCTGGAAACGGTGATAGAGGACGGCCAGCATCATTCAAATGTACCTGAGGGAAATGGAAGATAAGATCTGCTTCTGCGTCTCTGCCCGGGATCACATTGAACCACAACTTCCTCATGAAGAACACAAGGTAGGCTATGTTGACTGGCCCGCCTGCAGTGCGCACACACACACAAACAAGAGGTTTAATACAGGAAAATACAGGCAAACCGTTGCCAAATGTGTGCCCGGCCCTGCCATCGGATAACGTCTCTTTACCGTCTTTGATCCTCTTGGCTTTCTTGGACCAGTCGGTGATTTGCCTCAGACTGTCAAAGAAGTAGTCTGTGTCATTCAAACTGAGGACCTGAAATAAACATCACAAACGTTCTTTAACAACCAGCGCAGGAGGAAATCCATGAATCAAACAGCAAAATATAACAGTTTGATAAACACACCGTGTCTTGTGTTTTGACAAAAATGCTGAAGCCGTCAGCTGAAGCCAGACTGAGCTTCTTGGTGATGTTCTGGATGAGATCCTTGATCCTGGTATTTGTCGCAACCTCAAATATCTGCCGAAGGGTGAGGGGAATCACTGCGATTACTGTGCGAATATATATCGGACCCGGCGTGATTGTGCACATTCAACGTTCTGCGTTACCTCCTCCGTGTCGTTGGGGAAGTGAATTTTGTGGAAGATCTGCGTGCTGTTCTGCTGGATGGCGTCTACCTCCGTCTGGTGCGGTGGGAGCTTCCTGGGCTCCATCCTACCACGTAAAGAAAAAAGCACACACACACACACACACACACACACACACACACACACACACACATAAAAAAAAAGGTCTCTTGGTGCCCGGTGCCGTTATGGAAATCATACTAAATGTCAAATGTATTTATAGAGGACATACAAATGGTGAGTGTGTTCATGCCACTGTGAAGGTGTTGCAACACAACCTCAGCATTGCTGCAAGCAGGTCCTTCCTTAAACTGCACGATTTGCCCTCAACATACCAGACTGAAAGTGTACTTTGGCTGCGTTGGTTCAGTATTCAGAGAGCGCGAACAACTCAAAAGTCTGGGTTTCTTCGCGCGCACACACACACACACACACACACACACAACGGCACACGCGTGTCGTTCAGCCCTCCTCTGAAAGCGGAAGGGAAGCCTCGCCGCTGCGTGTGTTTCTGGCGTGTGTGTCTGACCTCAGGGAGCTCTGCAGACGCTGCAGGCAGTCGGCGGCGAGGGGCTCTCTGCTGCGGGTCTCCAGGAATCGCCGAGCGTGCCTGAGAAGAGACTGGCTGGGAGCAAACAGGCCGCAGCAGAGCCACAGCAGCTGCCAGCCCTGCTCCACGCTGAGCCTGCGAGACGACGGAAAGGGCGACAGAAAAATGATGAAGTCTGGAGTTCGTGTTCAAAACCGTGGTGCTTCAGTCCTCTTTAGGGAAAATGTATATTCGTCTTTTTATTAGACTGTCTAAATAATTAAAGATGAGGAGAACACTGCTTAAATGTATCAGTTAGCTTTTGATTAAGCTTTATTATTTTTTTAATCATATGCTGTGCTGTTCTTAGTATCAATTAATCTATTTACAGAGACAAAACCCTGTATCAATACAGCCCACTACATCTTAAACAGAAATTCTACAGCAAATGGAGAAAAGTGAGTATAACAAGCGCACCTGTTGTTATTGCCACTCATCTGCTTCATGATCTGGCAATAGATCTCATCCCTGAGCGCCTCGTTCTTAGTGGCGGGGCCGAAGATCTGGTCGGTGAGCTCCAGAGGACTCTGCGTCTGCTTGGTGGGGTAATCTCCCATATATTTCAGGATCGGTACACAACAGTCAAGGAAGAGCAAACATCCTGATTTGATAAACTCTAATTTGAGATCGATGTGCAGTAAGACGACACAGGGTTCTGGACTACAGAACAGTTTTTCTTGATATATAACATTATGACTGTTTCATGTTGCTTTTTTGCATGTTTCCCTGGGTTAATATCTTGAAATCACTAACCCAACCAATCAAAGCCTTAGATATTATTCTCTTTAAAAATACACCCCCTTTAAATCCGTAGACATTTGGATTACATCTACATCTTAAAACGTCCGCCTCCTTTTGTTCTTGTGCAATTTGAACAGCAAAGGTGTCACTTCACAATCTCTTGGTGTTAGTTGACATAACGAACGTGAGACCCTGGGGAGATAGGGGCGACTCCTAGTCTCTTCTCTACTGTGGGCCAAACTTTATTGAGCTACCTGAAGACCCTTTAGGCATCTGCGCCGTCTTACATTTAATACTAAAAAAACAAGTGTTTCTTGGCACCAAAAGGTTTTTTTTTTTTAGACTTGGGGAACTAGATCATCCAGGCAGGAGTAGGATTGAAGCACAGTTTAAAGGAAGTTAGGTCAGGCTTAGTTGAGGTGTCCACTGAGGAAAAGAACACAATTTGTTGTGGGATTCCAGAGAAATGTCCAGCTTCTGAAATAGGCCCATGTTGTGTAGGTTTCCCTCCCGAGACAAGAAATGCAGCGCTAAAGAAAACAACAGAAAATGCGTTGTGTAAAGGATATCGGTGAATGCCAGACAGGCCTTGTGGCTGAGCTCTGGGTTGCCCACCAGCTTCTTAAGGAGGGGCTGTCTGATTGGCTCTCTGGAGTTTGCCCACAGCCTCTCAGGAGCGGCGTTCCTGGACATCACCTGACGGTTCACATCCTTACTGGGCTGCCTGAGGGATCAAAGGATTCCTGCTGTCAGCGCGGTGCAGGAAAATGCTGTGCAGCGTTTTCCTGGTAAGATCAAGTTGGGTAATTCCAGATACCTGAAGTACTCGAGGGAGAATTCTCTCAGCGTGGCAGGAGCTAATCTCTCCATCGTTCCTGTTTCCTTCTGGTTTTCCCGGATGATGTTCTCTCTCTGGTTAGGAGACAAGTTGAGCAGGGTCTGGAAAAAAAAAAAAAAAAGGAAGAAAAACATTCAATGCGTCTCGGATCCTGCGCGCGGTGACTTGTTCGTAGAAGGACGCGATGGGGACGTCTCTGTACCATGACCGCATTGGTGGGTTTGCTGAGTGTGGGCAGGATTAAGATGGCCTCGGTGGGGACGGCTCCCGTTTGTCTCGTGCTCTCACTTTGGCCCTTTATCCAGCCGCGCTGCTCAGAAAACTCATCATCTTTGATTATTATAATGAGCTCTCCTTTCTTGAAACTCAGGAATGTGGGGTCATCTGCAGAGGAACGGACGTGGCCACAGAAATCAGTTAGCAATTAGCATCAACGAGCGACCCTAACAGAGATAACTCAGCTGCGGCCATAGATAAAATCTGATCCTCCGACCTTGCCTGTCGGCCTCCTTCAGGGTCACAGCATACTTGGATCTCTCCCTCAGGCCACTGAGGAACATTGTCACCAGCTCCGCCATGTCCTCGGCTGTGCCTCCGCTCAGACTGAAGTCTCCTTTCAGTGTCAGCAGGTTGACTGCCTGGCCGGAGCCTTTAGCCTCCCTGAAAGTCAAAGCATAAGGGACACCACGCAGTGGTAGGAGACCACTCCTCGTTTCCTTCTCCTTTGATGTCTACCTCATGGTGTGGACTCCGGTGACCTCCGGGAAGGAGACCTCCAGCAGCCTCTTCTCCCGCTCGTCCAGGAAAGTGATACCGGTCCAGTTTATGGCCACGATGAACTTGCTCTTCGGCAGCGCAGGGCCTTAAAAAGAGCCACGGAGGGAACCAGATTATTAAACCAGAACTAGGAAGTTAATTATGACGGACATTCCTGAGCCGCGGTGCTGCTCGCATGAATCATTGCAGACACCCTGAAGGGTCAACTCCCCCCCCCCCTTTCGCGGCTCCGTAAAAATGTCAGAAAATAGTGAAATATGCCCCTTTTCAAACCGAGGGAGAAGGGACACATTGTGGACATAGAGGGGGTCGCCAACCTTTTGGATGACGTACCATTTCTAAACGTTCCAGTTAGTCAGTGTTCTACGTCATAATTGAGGTTAACATTAAGTTTAGTTATGGCACAGTATCAAACTGTAGCGCCTTCTTCACTTGAGGCGTTTACTCAGAGGGAGTATTTAGTGCGGTTTTAGGCTTGAAATGCGTCCCAAAACTCTGCATTGTGCATAACCCGCTAAGCTATAAAGACCAGAGAGCTGATAAACCCTGATGCTTTGTGTTTGTACTTTTGAATGTTTTGGTGTAATTTCTTCTCACGTTCCAGCAGCTCCTCTGCTCCCTGTGTCGAGCTGAGCGACTCCACACACACACACACACACACACACACACACACACACACACACACACACACACACACACACACACACACACACACACACACACACACACACACACACACACACACACACACACACACACACACACACACACACACACACACACACACGGAACTAAGTCGGCATAGAGAGCGCAGGCAGAGGCGCTACGAGACCAAAGCAAACCTGAGGAAGTCAAGAGGACTACACTCGCTACTGGAATTGCCATAAAACATTCACGATTTAAAAAGGCATCAAGCATGAAGTGACACCTAATTCAATCGTGTTCAAGCTCAGCACGATATGCCAACAGCTACGAACAAGCTAAAGCAAAAGCTGTGTGTGTGTGTAGTTAGCCGTTTAGCTTAGCTTAGTTAAGTCCTCCAAGTCTCTGCTGGCTGAGACAAGAGAAATGACTGATACTGATGTCTGTCTGCCACTCAGAAATGTTATCTATTCTAGTGACATTCTATATTTATATCCTGTGAGATATTCATTACTTTATAAAAAATAATTTGCTGTTATAAACAGTACGGTTGCCTCGTCAGAAACAATATTTAGAATTTAGATCAATCGAAAAAAGAAATAAACTCTAATTCTGAATTTATTTATTTTAAAATGTCTTTATCTCTTTAAATATAATTATTTAGTCGTGTAAAACAGAGTTATGATAAGAGTAGCAATAAAATACCAAAAACAACTATGGTGGAAATAATGATATGTCCTTGTGAAGAGGGAAATAAAGTTATATAGAGAGTATAATGGAGTATTATTAGTAAGAAGGTAAATGCAATTTGATGATTTAGGTATTAATTTAAGCATAAACATCTTTAAATTGTTCACTGCATTAGTTCTAGTGAGGAATGGTGACGTGGAAGCCTGTGTAATTACTTGGATTACTATGAGTTACTAATCACTCATATCAGCAGCATGTTGCCATTTGATCTGCTGCATTAATCATCTACGGAGTCAGTGAGTCACACTTCATTCTCATTAAACCGCTCCGACGTATCGCTTCGCAAAATGGTTGTTCACAGCATCATATCTTAAATCCAAGGGAGGAAGAAAGGTGGTTCCTGGCCCACTTCTTCCCTCTTAATCCTCTGCTTTGCTTGAGTCTTAACCCCAGTGGGGGAGCGTCTATAAATATCCTCGTGTATTCCAGTCTGACATACATGCTTACAAAAAGCAGAAACAGGGATCTGGTTAAAAACATATTTTTTCACTGCTGATCATTAAAAATGTGTGTTTCTATATTACAGAGGAAAGTAACAGTTTCAGTTATACTGTACATTTGATTTTTAAAATAAATAATGTAAGAATTCCACCGAAAATCCGCTTAATACCACACAAAGTATACTAGTACCTAATTCTGTAATAGATTCTACTTCTCAGAGTATTCTAGGAACAAATACATACATAAAGCATTCGTCTAACAATGGAGCGCATGAGGCCTTCTTCTATCATCATCATCATCATCATTATTTCCAAATCAGTTAAACAACCTGTTTTTGGTCGTCCATTTGTGTAAACTAAATGATCATGACTAGCGTACGTTTGTATAACTATAAGAGTATTGAATACATAACAACAGAGACAACAGTCTGTGTCGACACCTACCGGACAGTTTGACCACTTCAAAGAAGCGAGAGAAGAACATGGGCCACGTCTCTCGGGCGTAGTCCACCATCTCTGCCTTCACCGACTCGGCCTTCTGTCTTGAACTGAGGTACGGACCCTTGTGGGATTTAGGGAAAGAATAGAGAGAAGCGTGACTTCAAAGTCCCTGTGAAGACTTTATCCTCGACTTTATTCCTGTGCAGTGGGGAGACTGACCTGAGAATGAGCAGCGCTGACCATTTGCAACCATTTGCCCTCTGACTTGGCCTCCAGCAGAGTGTTGTTCACGCAGTCCTGAACGGCCTCCTTCACGTGCTCTGCGCTGCTGTCGGCGCCGTTCTGGATGTACAGATGCTTTGCAGCCAGCTGGACAAGATCGTCCTCCTGTGAAAGGGAAACGTGAGGGGAAACGTCTCAAATGCATACACGTGGGCACACGACCGGAAGGGGATGATCATCCAAATGTGAGCCCACCTTTTTACTCTGGTACTCGCCGCACTTCAGCCCGTGGATAAACTGTCTGTAGATGAGGTCTGTGCTGATCGTGTCCTCCTTGCAGTCGTGCCAGGGGGTGAAGACCTCCTTGCGGAAGAAGAGACGCCAGGGAGCGTGCTGCTCCTGCCCTCCTCTCCGCTTCACCTCCTGCTCACACTGGGAGATGGCGTCCATCACGTGCTCCCGCCCGCCGCCCAGAGCCCACACCTTCAGGACAGGTCAGCATAAAAGTTACCGGCAGCACTCAATTATCACTTAACTAGTTATGTAAAAATAAAAATAGGGCATGGACTCGTATTTTCCTCCTCTTTCAGAACATTTCATGTTAAATCCTTGTTATGACGCCTCCAATAACGTTAACTGGGGAGGTCACTCTTGTCTTAGCAATCTGCACTCAAAACATCACCATCCATGGATCGGCTCTGTGCTGAGCTTTGAGGGCGCACAGTGGTGGTGGTTTTTTTGCTAAACTGGACTTCATGCAGGACTCATCAGCTGCAGGAACAAGAACATGTGCGACCAGACGCGACTGCGTACCTTTTCATACAGGGCGACGTACACAGAGAAGCCGAAGGTGTCTTTGAGCTTGACTTTGTTAGAGAGGAGCTGGCAGATCTCTTTGGAGGTGGACGCTGAGTCGACGGGGAGGTTAATGGAGCGTCCGTCCATCAGACTCACAGACACGATCATGGGCTTTTTTGTCTTGATTGCCTATCACGGCACAGAAAAAAAGAAGGAAAATTAGATGTACTGGGCATGCAAGTTCAGAACTGTTAAAGGGTCAGTTTAGGTTTGGATCAAATGTAGGTTCTCTCAGAAAGATTTCTTGCCACCAAGAAAGTTCAGGTTAATAATATAATTGTCTTTGTCGTGCTTACAGCATAGAACCATTCAATAAAAAAATCCACTTCCCTGCCAACATTTGTTGGAACTACTTTCATTGAAATCATCGTCCCGATGAAAATTGCTGACATATGCTGACGGCGCCTCAGTACCTGCAGCTCCAGCCAGGCCGGAGGCTCCCCTCGCACCCCGTTCATGGCCGTGCGCCGCAGCCTTTCAGCACAGTGGGCGGCGTAGCCTCCCGGAGCGAAACGGATGAAACTCTGCAGGTACTGCCGAGACATAAGAGATGGGAAGAGATGAGCGAAACCTCAGCGCGCCCTGCACAGTGTCTGTGAAATCCGGAGCACTCTTACCCTGATGAAGCGATCGCTTGGAGGGAAGATGCCCAGGCACAGCGACATCAGGATCCAGCCACGGAAGTAGCTGTTGCGAGTGTTGTTGTCTTGAAGCTGCTTGCAGATCTGACAGTAGATTTCGTCCCTGGACGGGCAAACAGACAAATATTGAATCAGCGGGGAATAAAGAAAAATACCTGACATGTAGGTTATTTTCAACAGGAACTTGTGTTACCTGAGCTCGGGTCTGACGATGGCATATCCCACAATGATGTGCAGTTTTTCGAGCACCGTCAGGGGCCGGTCCAGGGTGGGTCCCTCTCCAACCATGATGTCATCGTCCTCGCTCACAGTCTGCAGGGTGGGAGGCTTGGATACTTCGGTCAGGTCATCTGACTGTGAGGAGAAAAAAGACATTTTTCATTTTAGAAAAAGTGAATGAGAACTTTGCAGCAGCACTGACACTGTTTTTAAGCGTACGCCTTACCTCCTCCATGATGATGGATGGCTTCCTGGAGCTTTTGGGTTTAGGGATTGTACTTTCTTGGACTGTGGACGCCTTTCTGTTTCTGGACATTAGGTCGGTGAACGTGGATCCCTTTCTTGCTCGCGGGCCCCCCTCTGGCACAGTGTAGCCCCTCGGGCTTTGGGCCGTCTCACCGGGCGCAGTAGAAGCCTTCCTGTTTCTTGTCAGAAGGTCTGTGAAAATGGAAGCCTTCCTGTTCTGCGTCGGCTCCTCGGGTACTGTGGAGGGCTTCCTTTCTTTCTTATTCCTTAGCACCCTCTAAAGCAGGAAATCATCGTTTAAAATCTATGATCAATTACGGTTAATCCGACAGAATTACGTCGCATTGAATATAGCATTTACCTGATCCAGTCCAACCATGTGGCTGAGACGTCTGTCGTTTCTGGAGATCAACTCCTGCGGCATAAGTCGTTCCTGCGGGGAGCCTCCCTGAGCCTGGACCCGCTTCTTTGGATCAGGCAGGTCTCCCATGAACCTCAGGATGATCCACCACACAGTCAGAGAAGCCTGGAGATAACGTGACAGAAAACACCATATATATATATATATATATATTCCACATTAAGATCAAAGTCAATGAGAAATGTAAGCGGTGTGAGAGACGCACCAGGACGTCTCCTTCGTCTTCGTGGTACAGCAGGGGCTGCCGAAGCCTCTGGCGGATGTGGCTGTGGGTGGCTGCGCCCTGGAAGTACATGGAGGCAAATTTGGAGAAGGAGTACTCGTCCAAGTCATCGTCGTCCTCTTGGGGGAGACCCTCCTCCATTGGCTGCTCGTCGATGTCTATCTCCTCTGTGACTCTCCCCTCAAATTTCTGAAAGCGTAGAGACGGGCATGTAGTAACGGACTCGACGGGAACCACAGAAGGTGCCAAGCTTCCGCTTCCCAAACCTCGTATCCCACGGGGGCCTGCCCCTCCTGCCCTCCTCCGACCATGCCGGGCAGGAAGTCAAAGATGCTGTCCACCATCTCCTGGTCAGTGATGGACTCAGTCTGAGTTTTGGCCTCCATCTCTTTCCTCCGCCTAAGTATCTCCTCCAAGTGTTTCTGTCTCTCCAACACAGCTCGCTGTTCTTCTTCTTTCTCTTTAGCAGAGAGGTACATCTGAACAAACGCACACAACACAAGAGAAGATCAGGGAAAAAGCTCCATCCCGAGCCTCTTCTTCCTGAAAAATGTATTTTGCCCAAAAGCCAATAACCACGTAACCCCAAATAACATCTTCATCTTCATCAGAGCAGACGCTTTGGGGAATTATGACTTGCAGAGTTTCTGAGTTTCGCAGTAGTTTCTGTAGCAGAAACACACTCCTTACCAATGGGCTCCTGTAAAAAACTCCATTCATACCTTCATCAACCTGAGTGCGTGGTAACACCATGCGTGGCCCCTGAGAGGGGGGGAAACTATTTAGCAGAAATATATTAAGCTAAAAGCTAAAGGTTATGGGGAAGTAGGTAGTTAGCTTCAAGGGGATATCAGAAATAGCTAGTGAAATTAATGGATAGCTGGTTGAAATAATTAGCTAAAAAGTAATAGATATGTGGTCAAAATGGTTAGCTGAAAGTATTAAATGAGTTAATGATTTATTGGTAAAATAGCGAACAAATAAACGGTGGAAATGAGAGATGATTGGTTAAGTTAGCTGAAAGTGGCATATGTAGTCAAAGGTAACACAGACTTAGCTCCCCTTTTCAATTTCAAATTGTTAATATACTTTGCCAAAATGGTTAGACATTTGGAACGTCGCGGGTGGTTACCCTGACGATGTACTTTGGTTCCTCTGATAGGGATGAGGAAGTACAGAACCACATGTTGCACCAGATAGAACCGGTCAGGACTTTACCCTCCTTTATTATTGTCATCCAGAAAGAGTTACTTGCAGTTCTTTCAGTTGAACTTACATCTGTTTTCCTCTTTTTCATAGCCTTCCTTGCCAGCCCGCCCCTGGCGTGGGCCTGCAGGAGGATCACAGCGTCTCTCTTGCGCTTCCATTCCTTCCTGGCCTGGTACCCTCTGACCCGCGCCTGCAGCACGACGGACGCCTTGCGCTGCTTCTCATACCGGAACTGGAGCTGCCGAGACCGAACCTGTGCCTGCAGCCTCGCAAAACCCAGCTGGACCTGGAATTAAATCAGAATTGAAGGGGTTCATTGCATGCCGGCACTTTATTTTCCCTTTGAAAAAATGCTTGTGAGTTAATAAAAGACTCACCACTTTGTACAGCTTTCTTCCTTTATGTCCTCTCCAGCATTTCTGAATGACCAGAGCACCTGCCCTTTTCTTCAAGAATTGTCTCCTTCAGAGGACAAGAGTCATATAGACTTGAAGTTGTTAGTCACATCAGCAAAAAAAAAAAGAATAGAAATAAGAAACGACTTTTGTCCCGTACCTGTATTTGTAGGCTCTCATGACTTTCTGGATCACAAGTGCTTTCTCATTTAGCTCTTTCATTCGCTCCACTTCGAGCATGGTGTCATGGAAGTCCTGAGAGGAACATTTGAAGATTCATTATTATTGGAAATATCGACTTCAGATTATTATATCATAAGCAATTGGAAAACATTTGACCAAATAACATGGTTTGTGAATATAGTGGTGTCATGAGTTAGCATGATAACTAAAAGTACAGCTGGCAGGTGTGAATGGCCTCGGTTTTGCAGATTAACGCCGCCCAGAGATGCATGAAAAGAGAGGATCTGAAAAGTTGTCTTGTTGAGTTTATGGTGATCCATCTGATCGTTTCTGAGACAATCCGCAGCCATCAATACTTACTTAATTTAAATATTTAAATTCAAATTCAGTAGTATTGCAATTTAAACAATTGGCTACTCAGGAGTGTTTACAGTTTTACAATTAAGTATTTAGTTAGTGAGATGGCACCTTGAGGAATATCTTTGTCTTGCCACGCTTCCAGTCGCCCTCTTCAGCAAGAATAGACTCACAAATGCTGTCACAGCATTCCTCTTTACTTTTCTGTTGCAGCAAAAAAGAATCATCACACACACACACGCGGCAGGAGAATGGGAAAACAGGATATATCACAACATAAACGACCATATTAAAACCTTCAGCTCACTGTTTTGGGATCACAGAGGGTAGTTTTCAGCAGGACTCGGTAGCGATTGAGGAACTCGCTGAACGTGTAGCGTACGGGATATCCGCTCTTCCTGATCCGGATGGTCTCCATCATACCGGAGTAACGGAGCTGGCGCATGCACAGCTCCCTGTCAAACAGCTGAGGGGCAGAAGACGTGTGCTCCGATTTACCTAAATGTTTCATTTCATTTGGGCTCCAAGTGAACATTGAAGCATTATTTTTGGATGCAGTGAGCACGGCTTGTGGCCTTTCCTCACCATGGGCCTCTTGAAGTCGTTGGGTTTGATGCAGCGTATGAAATAGGGCTGGCACACCGTCAGTGTTTTCATCAGGGAATCCAGGGACTGCCGGAACTGGCCGATCAGAGTTGGCACTCGCTTCTTGCCATCCGCCCCTTGCTGTCAGACACAATAAAATGTCAACTAGTGCAAGTAAGACAGCATACTTCTTTTTCTTTTTTTTAAAATTATTTTCCAAACGATTAGAAGGCGTCTCGGACCCGAAGGCTGCTGTTGGCCGTGCTGATGATCATCCTCGGGTTGCCGCTGCTCTTGATCGTACTGGAGGAGAGCGCATTGTGAAACGCCTCTTTGAGGAGTTTATTGGTCGAGGTCTCCATCAGATTAATCAGGTCGGAGCTGTGTGCGTCGCGGTTTTTCTCAAGGAAACCTCAAAAAAAAGATGGACACAATAAGACCATCACACGAGGAGGATTTGTTTGCTTTTTAAAAAGTGTTGCCCTACCATTTGAATCGTAGTGGACCTCTCCAGCAAAATGTTTGACCCCAAACTGTGTCTCGTAGTTGTTCTTGGGGCAAAGATAGATGTCTCCTTTCCCGTGCACCTGGTTCAGTTTGTGGAGCAGGGTGCTATCTGTGCCCTGAGAATGAACAACAAGCGAGTCACAACCTGCTCTTCTCCGTTGCACTAGACTCACGAGGCAGCAGGAGGACAACGACCTTGGGGAAGTTGCTCTCTTCGTCAATAAGCGCCAGCATGTTCAGAGGTTTGTTGGCCAACATGTCCAAGGTGCCCTGGTTGTCTTTGTAGTCGATCTGCTTCCAAACAATGTTCTCACGGGCGTACTCGTCCTGCTCCAGCTTGAAAACGTGCCTGACGAAGAACTGCTGCAACTGCTCGTTGGCGAAGTTGATGCACAGCTGCTCAAAGCTGCAACACATCGACAAAAGCAACAGCACACAAGGTGATGGGTGGACTTCAACATGTCAGCGAACAATATTTCCTGCAGAAGCAAAGGCACTGATGGCTGGAGAGTTGCCGTGAACGCCAACCTGTTTTTGTTGAAATTCTCAAAGCCGAAGATGTCGAGTAAGCCTATTGACTGTCGAACCTCTTCGCCGTCCTCGGGGGGTTTGTAAACGGCGGCGTTGATTTTTTTCACGACCCAAATGAAAAGTCTGCCGTAAATAGCCTGATGATGATGATGATGATGATGATGATGATGATGATAGGTGACAAATAATACACAATATATGAACAAAACAACAAATAAGATCCAGGGATTCTAAAGCAGACGCTCTTCCGTGCCACAGTTAATGACTCCATTGTTACGGATCTCTGCTCTGAGACTAACTTTAGTCTTGTCATGTGTTTTTAGTAATAGTTTATTCGTTTTAACCAGGTGTCTTAACATGGTCTCCCTTGCAAAACAAATACTAAACATTGGTATGCTGCTAAAGCAAACGTGCATAGCATCCCAGCGGGTTTCATTGTAATCCAAAAGTTAGCATGGAAATTAATTAACATAACGCTGTAAAATATTAATATATTAGTATAATACCAGCATACTATCATATAAAATGACCATTATTCTATTGCTCACACTGTAGATCAGTTAGTGTCAGGCCAACATAACATGAGCATTTCTCAAAATGTAAAGTCACTGTGCTCTTAGAGTAAACATATGCTGCTCAAATCAATTAGTAGAACTGAAATTTGCTTTGGAAATCCGCAAACCCACATCGCAGGAACCTTTTGTATGTACATGAGGAGTAAGTTTGTATTTTCTTTCCTTCTCAGGTTGTTATACTCCAGAGGCCCGAGCAGCAACGTTACACAAGTTACACAGGTTCATGTTCAAGTTTTCTGTTACTCCATCGCAGAACTAGTCCAGTAGATACAAAAATACATTTTTGCTTTTTGAAAACCATAATCAAGGCTGATTTACCTTGACGAAGGCGTCCTTGCCGTCCTTGGCCTGGGCAGAGGTCAGCGGTTTGGTCACACTCTCTCTGCCCGTCATGAGGGAGTGCTGAGTCAGACTCTTCTCCAGTGCTTTGGGTTCCACCTGGAGGTTATGGGACAAACACAATAAGTCAAGATCACTTCAGCTCCTTTTATTTGGATTGTAGACAGAAAAAAAAGAAACTTCTCATACCTCCAAAAGTTGGCTGGCCATGTTGAAATTGGGTGACGTGAGGATCTTACAGGCTTCTAGGTTGTTTACTATGGTGGCTGAAATGATTCAATAACATGTTATATATATATATATATATATATATATATATATATAATATTATATTATATACACACAACATGAGTCTACCTCCATGGTGCCGTGCTTACCCTCAAAGTCCACATTGCCCAGGTGAAGGATTGCAGCAAGCAGTTTGCAGATTTCCCAGGAGTCATTCTCAGTGAACATCAGTATCTTCAGAGCTGAACGAAAGTGGGCAAATTCCTTCACATCATCACGTCCGTCGCAGCTGGTGCACTTCCCCTGTTGATACGAGCACATGGTTTCAAGCTTCAGGCCAACGCTGGTTTCGTCTGGGGTAACCTTTCATCATCACCGTTTGTGGTTCCGTCGAATCTCAATTTCTCTTCAAAATCCGTAAATATTGACAGTGTTTTATTCTTATTTAACAGTTTGGAGAATTATTTCAGTACCATGGTGAGATATTTGTATTCTGCAGCATTCCCAAGAGAGAGAATCTTTTTCTGCTCAGCTGGCATGCCCATCAGCATGTAGTAAAAGATGTGGTAGTTTCTTTCCTCGGGCGCCTGCACATTGAAGCACATCAGCTTTAGCACAAGAAAAATCGGACTTGTACCGTGTTTCTGCTTTTGCTAAAAATATGGCAAACCAATCTTCCCACCTGGCGACAAACTCTGGACTTCTCCAGCAGGTACTGCTCAATGCGGGCCCCTTCAATGGCCCCACCCTTGGTGAAGTTGATGTCAATGTACTTGCCGAAACGACTAGAGTTATCGTTGCGGACGGTCTTGGCATTTCCAAAGGCTGAAAAACGTAGCGTTAAGCAGAGTGAGTGAGACGGGGGATTCAGATGGTTGTTCGGACTATTCTGTTCCTCTGGTTGTGTTTTGCTCATACCCTCCAAGATGGGGTTAGCTTCAAGAATCTGCTGCTCGATCCAGGAGTGCTGGCCGCTCACCGCGGCCAGGAACTGCAACATGAGCTTGGTGTTCTCAGTTTTACCTGCTCCGGACTCTCCACTTGTGGAGGAAACAGAAAAGTAAGCGTGTGCGCAGACCGCCGAGGGTCTCAGAGCCTTGATGTGGTTTAAAATGCGTCAACATTAACAAACGGGTTGTACTGGGATCATGTTTAGGCACAATCTATAACAATGTCTCAGTGTATTAGTACCATGTACCAAAACATTGTGTGGAAAATACACTTAAAGATACCCCACGTGGACGTTTTGATTCTGTATCCTTAAAAAAGAACATCTGTAACTCACAAACGCTGACTCTTTTGGACTTATAAGCCATTGATTCCCAAGCTACTTACACAATATTGATCTTTCCAACCCTCTGAAGTATTGGGATTCATTAAACCCTCAGGATGCAAAGTGCAGTCTGCTTGCTTGCAAAACTTCCAAACATTAAAACCAGGATGATTTCACTTCAACGAATCACTCCAGCTCCCCACGCGGTCTACGTCGTGCGCCTCAGACAAAAGCAGACCTGATCACGCAGCACTGGTTCCTTTGGTTGCGGCGCATGTTGAAAAAGCAGCTGTCTGCGATGGCGAAGACGTGCGGCGGCAGTTCCCCCAGCCGGCGGTCTGTGTACATGTGCACCTGCTCCACGGTGTAGATGGGCAGCAGCTGGTACGGGTTGACCGCCACCAGAATGGAGCCTGTGTACGTCTTAAAAACAGAAGCCATCGGTCACACAGGGGCACCGTTCAGGAGTGTGAGTGTGCATAAACAAGTTATTATGCTGGCAGCACATCGTGCAGCCAGCGACTGTTTGGTTACGGCAGCAGAGCACGCGATGCATGTTATCACGGGTTCTCTGATCCAAAGATGTCACGGATGGATTATAACCATGAAAAGCGGTGGTTTATAACATACAGAGTCCAACACAAAGGAATATCAGCCTGTCTCATTGTGCCCCCGGCATTTAGCACACAACTAAATGATTCATAATCGAACACACACGGCTGAGCGTTAATGACGTAGGACCACTGGGGCGGTCTCCCTCGACAGGGGCTCATTTGTCTCCATGGAGACAAACGGAACTGTGACAATCTACGGGGCAAAGTCTAGGACAGAAAGCCAATCCACAACCAGGGAGGACACGGACGAGTGAGCAGGTTATGGACATCGTAAAACTCGGCTGTTCGGCGTGTACGCAGGGAGCGGAAACCTACGTAGATGATGCCTTCCTTGTGGCGCACCAGGAGGTTCCTGAGGAGCCCGGCCTCATTCAGGTCACCGAGCCGTATCATGTCGTCCACACCCTTCACAGAGGTGGGGTGCATGGGCCGGATGGCGCCCTCCGTCTTCTTGTTGATCTTGTGCTCCTGTGTGTACGTTATAAAAGAGTTGATACATGTGTAGATGGCTGCACACGCCTGTTCTGAACATAACAACAACAACAAAAAATACGGTGGAAAGGTTGTGTACCTTTCCTTCGTCATCGATCAGCTGAAACTGTCCGGTGTCCGTCACCTTGACCTCTGCCCCGATGGGGACATGGGCACCAATGTCCACCCATACAAAATCCCCCTGGTTTGGGGAAAGCATATGATAAGCCTTCTCAGATCACAGATCTTTTAAATTATGTGGATGTGTTACTGAGATAACCCTTCTTACCTTACTCAAATGCAGCATTGCAGAAATCTGGATTAAGTCTGTGAAGACATTCTTAATTCAGATTGAGTCACAGTCATTACAATTAACTGAACCTGCTACCAAACCAACATTAGTTAGGTCTGCAGTGTCAGCGTTAGCACAGGACCGGGTCTCAAGTTATTTATAGCAACACACTGCAGTCATATTTGGGGTCTTTGAACATGATCCATTTTTTTAAATTTCTAGTGTCATTTTAGTGTGTACACAATAACGTTCACTTTCAAGACTTCTAGTAATGACTTTATATAGAAGCATGAGATCTGAAAGGAAGTCACAGTGAAAAAACATGCAAAAACACAATGAAGTTACCTCTTTGGAAACAAGAGACACCGTGTTTCTTTGGCTCTTATCTGAGAGTAGTTGGGTCGTTGGTGGGAGCCCCCGCTGCTGCCCCTCAGGGAACGCTGTCTCGTAATGACTTATGAAGCAGGAAGCCGGGACCTTTCCCAGCAAACACCTCTTTATGGCCCTTTGACTTTGCTCCTGCAGAAGGTGGAGCCACCCAGTTTCACCCACCCCCACCCTGTATCATCAGAGCATCCACTTCAAGTGGAAAGATGACAAATCCACAGCTTGAGCACAGCTATCAAACTAAATACAAACATACAGTGAGGACATTACATGAGGCAAAAATCCTAACGATGAAATGTCAAACGAGTATCCAGAACCGGATAGCTGGTCTCAGAGGACAAGCCAGCGTTTCCAGCTCGTCACAGGTCAAGTGCTGCGCTGTAGTTGCCTGCAATCATGTTGTAAACAGCAGATAGTGAAGAGGAGTGACTACCGCCCTTCCTCCTCCTCCTCTCTGTTTATTAGACGGCTCATGACGTCCACACCAGATACGTGGTCTGGGACAATGTTGCCAGCACAACGTGAGCCGCTAACATACACAGAATTGCAGATGCACATTTGCCAGACTTAAGTCCTGCGATCGGTTGGGCTACACTGCACGTTTGTATCAGTAATAAGGAAATACCGACGCATGCGTGGATCCACCTCCGTTTTGGCGACAGAAGTTGTTTACTTTTGAAGCGTGTACACGTAAAGCAGAAAGACGCTCTGAGTGGAGACGGAGTGCCTGCAACGACCACGGCTGTATCGTGGGACCGGAAACACACAACCCAGAAAAAGACAGAAGACTTTCAGTCATTTCTCTATTTTACGTGTGAAAAATAACCAAACCCTCAAATGAAAAAACAGCAATATACAGACTTAACAGCGTGTCTGGTTTAAGTATGTTTACTATAATTACACAGACAAAAACAATGTACAACAGCTGGATGTTTCGGGCTCGCGCCACTCATAACGTTATTATTGTTGGACTCTTCGAAATGAGGCGACGCCACACGGCACGAAATGTTTGAGTACAAAACTGGAAAAAGAACCAGGTGAGTGGAAAACCAAAAAAGCACATTTACAGTCATTTACATGAAGTCAAACCACCAGTGTGATCGCGCGAGGATACTCGGCTCTCTTGTTTTTCAAGCGCTTTCTGAAAGTATTGTTTTTACCACCATGATACCCATTGACATGGATCAGGTAGATGATTCATGGCAGTTAAATGTAAAGTTAACTTGGCATTATACAGTTCTTTTTTTTTTTTTTTTTTTACCTCAACGAATGCAAGTATGTCAATATGTTTTGGATGACGGCTAAAGTTGTGGCTGGTAACAAGGTCATATCTCACCCATGCTAGATGAACAAACCTGAAGTAGAAAAACCAGCAGGTGCAGGATGAGGAGAAGCAGTGAAACAGTCCCCACGCTTCGAACGAGATCCTCTGAATGTTTTTGAACAGCTTTCACGCGTCCCCGTTTATTTCGCGCACACCGACAAAATGAAGGCACAGATGAACGACAAGAGCACGACTGACATTAGTCTCCACACACAGCGCTTACTAAAAGGGACTCGGACCATCCATCGGCAACTCCAGACGGAAATACTTCTGTCAATATCTACTGCGTTTAGTGCCAAATATCATGGGATGACACAACGTGCCAGTTTAAACACGTTCTTAAAAGAAAAGGCAGGAGTTAAGTTAGTAACAAAAGGTCTCTGGGATCTTCAAAACTTGAAAAAGAAGAGGGGAGGGGGGGGGGGGGGGGGGGGCTCTAATGCAACCTACAATTCTCCACGCTCAGTATATGTGCGTTGGGTCTTGAATGAGATGGGCTGGTCCGCTTCTCCAAGCCCTCCCGTCACTTCTCTCGGGCAGATAGGGAGGGAGGCTGCGTGCGATTGTTTGCAGCAAATCATAGCACCAAATTCTCAGCAGCTCCTTCGCCCCCTTCAGAGAGGGGTGGGGCGAGGGGGGCAATAGAGGAGGCGGATTCAAGCTCAGGCGCGCTCCTTGCGCTTGAGTTTGGAGGACTTCTTCACGGCGCCGTTCTTGTTGAGCAGCTTCAGCACTTTGTCCTTGTGGTCGAGCACCTTCATCATGGTGTCCCTGGCCTCGGTGACCTGGTCCATCACCAGCTTGCAGCGCTGCATGTTACCCTAGGGACAGAAACCACCACCGTCAGCTGGGGGGGGACAACCCCTCGGGGAAGGGAGGGCAGCGTTTGGGATGTTTTAGCAGGGCTTGTAAACCTTATTTTAAAGTTGTTGCTTGCCCCTTTCCCCGTAGTCAAAACAGTCGGTTCTGCAGGGGCAACGTTTGCGTAGTGTCGCGTGAGCTATTCTGCTACCTCAGCCTGCAGTTAACAACCTCACCTGTATGAGCTCGTTGATTCGGTGGAGGTCGTCGTCGGAGCCGGCTCTCTTCTTGGGAATCAGGCCCTCCTGAAGGGTGGAGAGGCGGCTGTACACATCGTGCTCCAAACTCGACTATGGATCAAAAAACGAGCGCGTTAGCACAGGTGGAAGGTGAACAACGCTGCGGAGTTACACTGCTGCTGGTCCTCACCAGCTGCCTGAGCTGTGCGGCGCACAGGTGGATCTTCCAGCCTTGTGCTCGGCACGCCACTCCTCTCTGGTTGGCCATGTCCTGCAAGTTGCCCTTCTTCTCCTCTGAGGAACGAGCAAACCGTTAGCAGGTGGTTAGCAAGGAAAGGTTCTTGTTCACCGTATAAGAGAAATGGGCACGAGAGCTACTGACCTTTGACCCGGATGTCGCTGTACCTCTGGAAGTGGTGGTAGGCAGCTTTCCAGGGGTTCCTGTAGTGCCGCAGAAGAGTAACAGCCGGCCGAGGCCTGACTGGTACATAACGCACACCTTCCTCGTCTGGAAGACAAAAACAAACGAGTGCTGATTACATCCTCATCACTTTTTGACAGAGGTTGCCGTCACCTTACGCACCAACATATTCCCTCGGTGGAGACTCGCGCCTCTCCGCCCTGCCGGTGGCGGGCCTGCCGGGGGCCTTCTCCTCATCCGTGCTGTTGGTCTCCATCATCTCGCTCTCCTCTGTGGAAATGACGTGCTGCTGCTTCCGGGGCTTCTTCCTCGGGGAGGCCCCAGGTATCAGGTCTCCTGCGGCGGGAGCGCTCAGGGTGGAGACCTGTGTGGTGAGGGCTGGTGCTGACGACGAGTTTGCACTGAGATCTGAGGGGAAAAGTCACACACGTTGTTCACTGGGGTGTGTGTGTGTGTGTGTGTGCGTGCTGCGGTTTCCTTGCGTTCCTTTGTTTCAACAAACAAATGCGAACGTACCCGGCTGCGAGGCGTCCATGGTCTCCATCTCCTGCTTGATTTTCAAATTGGGGCAGGCGGAGCTGGCGGCACAAGCTGCGGTGCTGCTGGCGGCCGGCTGAGTGGGGGAGGCCACGGCGTTGGCCGTTGAGGCGGGAGCCGGGGGTGTTACGCTCAAGGCCGCGGGCAGCGCCGAGAGGACAGTGGAAGCCAGGGAGGGAGGCGCCGGCGTGGCGAGCATGGCGGGGATGGCTTGGGCGAGGTGCTGGGCGTTTGAGGGCACGGCCTGCTGCTCTCCTCCCTGGGGAGGCAGGGCCTCTACGCTAGCCATGACCGGAGGGGCCACGGTCATGTGCAGCTCAGCTTTGGGTTTCCCACTGGAGGAAGGAATGGGAAAGGTCAGGGGTTACAGATTCATAACTTAGAACGGGTGGATATGGCGGATGTGAAGGAGGAGGCTCACCCTGCGGGTCGGGGAGACCCGGCCCCCCTCACGCCGCTCTCCATTCGGCCCATACTGGGTTCACTGGGCTGAGCGGGAATCAGGTTTTTGCGAACACATCTTAAAACACAAAGATGAGCAGGACCGTTGGTGAAAAGTTAAAACATTCCCAAGGTGGGGGAATTTAATCCAAAAAAAGGGGAGGGAAAGTAGAATAATCCATCGTACACATGAGGCTGGGTTCAGTTTAATTGTATCGGTGGTAACTTCAATTTGGAGTGAAAGGTGAAAAGTTGGAGGGGAAATGAAGACGGCGTAGAGATCAGCGGTAATCAGCAAAGACTCCACACGTCACAAAGATGCATCATAGCAAAGAGCACAACACCACTTTTCTCCTCGTCGACATTCTTTCATTTAAAAACCCCAAAACAAGTTTGCAGGTATGTTAAATGACTCCTTAAATTTAGCCAAATCTCACAAAACGCATAGCTGCTCGTCAGCAGGAGGTTGAAGTCCATAAAGTTTGAATACTCACATTGGCTTGTGTGAGGAAATAGAGTCAAGAGGAATGAATGAATGAGAAACTACTCCAATATGCCGGTGTGATACTCACCCTTCATTAGCGGGTTTTTTGCGGAGGATGCTGGGCCTGGGGGAGGAGACCAGGGTGGGGGCTCCTCCTACTCCGCCCTGGGCGTGTGCCTGCACCATGGTGGCCGCTGGCTGGGTGTTGCTGAACGTGCTGCTGATGGGGCTCGCAACAAAGCCGTCGGCCAGAACGACCCCTGGTGGAAAAACAGAAGGCACAGCGGTCACGGGCGACGCACCGGAGCACGCAGAGTCGCTGCGGCGTACGCCGGGGCTCCGCAATTACCGGGTTTCGCGTCGGACTGCGCTTGCTGGTGCTGAGTGACTAGCGGCGCCTGCTGTAGTCCCTGCGTGCCGAGCGGCGCAGACGTGTGCATGCCCTGCACTCCCATCTGCGCGGGTTGGAGGCCCTGACCGCCGATGGCTGCTGGCTGGATCCCCTGCGTGCTGATTTGCCCGGACGGGAGGCCGATCCGATCCACCGCCATCAGCTGCATGTGGTTCAGCTGGAGAGTGGTGGCAACGCCGACTCCGGCCTGGGAGGACAATGCTGGAGTCGGAGCTGGAGGAGTCACTTATGGGGCGGGACAATACCAGTTAGAAATCGAGATCCTTGTGCTGTAAAGTTACAGTACACACTTCATAGCAACAATTTATAATCAAAAGCTTTTGAATGTCAAGTAAAATAATCAGTCACCACAGTAGCTATGCTGTGCCTCCCGGCGAAGCAGCCGTGGTTAGAGGGGCTTACCAGGATACTGGCGGATGGTGGACACAGAGCTGCTGATGGGGGTGTATGTGTGCGTCAGAGGGTACGAGGAGGAGTACGTCGGCAGGAAATACTGGAACTGCACAGGGACCGGGGGCCTTCGAAATAAAACATACCAGTTTAATCCAACATTCATTGTCATCTGAATAAAGTCTCTGTAATCCTGAGGTCAATAAATGTTGATCAAATCGAGTAAAGATTATTTTCAATAACAGCTAGTTCTGCCCACCCTCTAAAGATAAGCAGTATAGAAGGTGATGACAAGAAATTGTCAAATTTGCCAAGAATACAGATTCCATTTAATTTTGTTCGACGTTAACGTAACGCGTCAACTGGCCAAATTGTGCACTCACCTGTTATCACTCCTTGCTTCCATGGTGACGGGGTTAGGAGATGAGCGATGGCCTGGGATGGGGATGAGGTTGGTTCTCTCTCCGGGGTAGTCGGGCTGCACACGGGACGAGGAGTGGGCGATCGGCTGAGGGACGACTTTAGCTGGAAACCACACGGAGGATCGGTTGAGAGACAAAGACCTATCGAGACGCACTGGGAACTGATTGAGATGGAAGCTTCCCGCTTACAAAGCACGCAACAACCATGGCGACCAGGCGGTCCGCTTACCAACGGGGATGGCAGAGGTGGTCACAGCCGCAGGATGAGACGAGTGGGAGGCCATCGTCATGGTGACGATAGAGTTACTGGTCATTTGGCTGTGAGGCACAGAGCCTAAACATGAACAAGGAAGGTCTATAATTAATAACATGTTGTGTTCCTTCGGTTGAACATCAATGTTTTTAGACCTTCTATGAGGCATATATGTTTTTATATATATACACGACAGGTGAATACCCATTGTGGTGGTTGATGGCAAAGTGTTGGTGGCAACGATTGGCGCCACAGTTGCAGCAGCTACTGCCGTTACAGGACTAAAGATGGGCTTCTGCGAGGGGCCAAATAAAATCGAGCGGTTATTTCAGTCACTGCATAAAAAGGGGCTGTTCTTTTGCACAAAGCCATAAAGTAAGCCGTAAACGTAACCTGTGTCATGGTGTGCGGAGGCTGAGGTTTTTGGGCCCCGATCGCCGGGTGGGATGGCAGCGTGATCCGTGTGCCGGTGTCCCGGGATGTTTGAGACCTCTGAATACTGACGGTGGCTGAAGGGGGGTGAATGGTCAGCCCTGGACGCCTGGGGGGGGAATAAAAATAAAAAAAGTCTGCCCCTTTAATTCACAAGTCAGGCACAGCTTGATAAAAGTCCAGACGGAAGGGCAAATGCAGAAGAACATATTACACAAAATTGTTAGTGGCTTTTCTTTTACAGTGAACACTTTCACCGCATCGGCTCCGGCCCAAGTTTTCTTGTTGTTTTCTTTCAATATCCATGAAATTGTGGCCGTTGAAAGCACATTAAAAATCAGCGAGCTAGCCGGTTGCCAAGTTAAGCAGATCATTTGTTAGTGGGGGGTTTGAATTAAAAGGGTTCACAAACGGACCCATCGGGCAAAATTCCTAATGTTTTACAAATTGCTGTGAAGCTGCACTGGTTAAAACACTTTATCCACAAAGAACAAAAAATACTTTTAAGGAATCAACAAGCTAATAGAAACAAAGCTTCCCATGAAATCACAACAGGGACAGGTCAACTAAAACCGTAGTTTCTACTTTGCTGTTAAACTCCTATTCACGCAGGACCTTGGTTTTTTCATCACATTGTCGGGACTGCTTCTTACCCATGTGTCACCTCAGAGTGTGTGACTGTAGGGTTGACGACCGGGGACTGAGTTCTGGAAATGGGCGCCACCACCGTTGGAAGCACTGCTGTGGACGTTGTCACGGCGGGGCGGGACTGCGGGGGGGATGACACCGGTTTCACACAATGTTACAAATGAGTGCCGCAGGAATGAGTCCTCAAACCTCAATCCTTAAATGAGTTGGCATTTGTGCAGCTTCCCTCATCTCAAAGTCAATGCATGCTTGCCACAGAGTTTATATTATCAGCATTAATCCTAAATCCAATTGGAAATATCCCATTGACCTCGCGGAGGAAACCGGTATGATGCCATTCAAAAATATGCCATCCCTGCATCACTCAATGACAACATGTATTTGGATGACAGCACCCAGTTACCTGAATTGTCTGGTGGATGATGTGCTGCACTGTGGGCTGGCCAGGGCACGCATTTGCTCCGGTGGCTGGCCGCAGGACAGTTTTGGAGCTGGACATCACGGCTGCTGCAGCAGCACCTGCAGAGAAAGCAATAAGGAGATGTAGAGGAATGCATCGCCACAGATGACTGGTAAAACGACCGTTTCGGAAGGGGAAAAGTCTGCCACGATGTTCTTAGTACGTCATGCATACCTCGGGGTAAGTGGGAGGCGAAGGTCTGGGCGGGCACCGCAGGGGTCCCGATCTGCAGTGCCGGGGCACTTCCCCTGATGATCTGAATGTTCGCTGGCATCAGGTGATGCAAGTTGCTTGAGTGACCCTGAAACACAATAAAAAGGAGCCCACAACTTCTGTCATCAGCGAGAAAGAAACAATGACGCAGACAGACAGCCAGCTGACCGGGCACTCACCTGCTGACTGCTGATGGTTGCCACGGGAATAGAGGGGGTTGGAGGAATACTGCTCTCTAAGGTGACCGTAATGTGACCGGGCACCTTGGGGGGGATGTGACCCTGGTTGGAAGCTGGTGCTGGAGCGATAAGACGACTTGGCATGGGGGACTTCAGGACTGCCTATACAAACAAACAAATGTTTTTCTTAGCCCAGAGAGCATTGTGAACAAATTATGTTAACGTACAATGTTGCTATAAAAAAAAAAAAAAAAACATAACCCTAATTGTAAGGTTAGACATTGTGCACATGGCCAGTTTCCTAATTTAAGATCATAATTAGAAATCCAAGTCCTTTCAGTTTTACGGGCCCTAGGAAAAATTTGTTTTATTAATATTTGAATGGAAGGTGTATTCAATCTCACAAAAGAATAAAAGCTATCCAATCTTATAACCATTATAGAATATTGAAATGAAAACATCAACACATCAACTACATTTTTAAATTGATTGATTACTGCTTCCTAAATAAAAACTTTTTTAAAGAAACTGTTATTAACTGAATCTTTTATTAAGCTATTAACAGAACTGAAATAAATACATGTTCTAGTCTTCAGTATAAAGTAAAAATAAATATCTATGCCAAATGTATTTAACAGTGTTCATCTCACACTGACCACAACAAAAACAGCAAATACCTGTATTATTAACAATCAGCATTATGGTAATAAGCATCACCTTCATCTGTCCCTCAGTGAGGACAGCAGGCTGTCCTTGCTGGAGGTGGACAGAGGCGGCAGGTAAAGTCACAGGTGTGCCGGGCTGAATGGACACTGTCTGGGGGACCGCCTGTGTCTGGCTGTGCGTCTGTACTTGTGGGTAAGGTCGGACCACCATTGTCTCCTGCTTCTCATCTCTGAAGGCCACGGCCCCCCCGGCGGGTGGGTGGTCCTGCTGCCCGCGGTCTGCATCCCGAACGCAGTCGGCGCCTCCACCACCTAAGCAAAAGGAAATGGTTCGGATCGGATAGCATTTACTCACAAGCTTCTTCCTCGACGAGTGCACGCCACGGAGACAATCCTTTACCTTGTGAATGTGACGCCTGGTTGACGGACACCAGGTTTCCAGCTGCGGGGACCTGAGGAGCCCCCCCGCTGGGGGCTGGCAGCCCGTGTCGCGGGAATTGCTGGGAGCTCATTTTAACCAATTATGACCTAAAACAGCATCAATATGGGACATTAATTCCAGTAGCAGACATAGCGTGGGTACCGTTAAGGTTTAAAGTCGGTTAACAATCGCGCTACTGTTGAGAAACAAGCGCAGCGGCTGCAACAACAAAAGCCGGGCTGTTTAACCCTTTGCGGGCCGCGCGGGGACACAAACAGGCGCTGCAGAGCCGCGTTACCAGCTGGCTGAAGAACCGGGGCGAGTCCACAGAACCGACGTTAACCAAAGGGTGTTAACACGCAGCGGTACCGTCCTAAATAGTCCGTTTTAGCATCGAAGGACAACAACAGCTTTGTGGACCTTTCGTTTTTATCGTTATGTGGACGAAAACATAACGACTATAAACTGGACCGTCGCTGATATCAAATATCAAGTTTAAGAAATGATTTCTCAACTGCCTGGGCAAATGTGACCAAACGCGATGTCTGCTCAGTAATGTTCACCGTCGTCCCGCTTTTGGTCCGGTAACCTTACAACTAAGAAGCTACCTTGTTAGCCAGCTATCTTAGCTAGCAGAAAGCTAACGGTGGAATCGCTAACCCCGCCGCCGCCTGCTTTTGGTGCTAAATCCTGAACTTTCCACAGAGTACAACGACACAAACTTTAGAGGGCTACTCAAACAAGAAAGTGTCTACGTGTGTGCAGCTTTTACCGTATTACGGAGGTACTAAGCAATGGTCGTTTTATGGATTACAATTTTTTCCATTCGTCTTTTCTTTTTTCCAACATATAAGCCGGAAGAACGCTCAAGAGGAACCGGACCTCCCTGCTTCATTCAACCAATTAGGGACGACAACATCAGATCACTGACCAATCGGAGCCCGGGAAATGTTTTGACAAACGTAAAACTGCCCTACGAAGGATAGGTCGGCGCGGGTCACGTGGTCAACGCGCAAAACCAGAGTCACGTGGTCGACGGAAGCAGCCGAGGAGGCTGGTGGAGCACCGGAGCCGCAACGCTTGCTCCACCGTTAGTAAATGTTATTAACACAAAATGAACGTTACACAATACTGTTCAGTAGGCGGGAGACAGTAATGTTTTTAGTGAATCGACTAAATACAAATAAACGCCCTGCGTTGATACTATACGATAAATAGTTTAGAAAAAGAAGTTCACCGAGTAGGTTACCACGGTTAGGTTGTATGGTTTGGTTGGTATTATTGATTCACAACATGTACACCAGATTGTAGCTTGTTGATATATTTGCAGCATATTTAAAATTGTTAATAATACATGTATTACGTGACAAATAAAAGTTCTTACTCTACAATATATGATTATAAACGCTATGTTTATAATCCAGCTGTAGTAGTACAAATACTTTAGTACAAAATATAATATTTTATATTGATTGGCAATGAACTTGATGTTTAAGGTTAACTAAACTTCAAGTTTCTTCGAGTTTCTCGGTACATATAGTTGATTAAACATACTTATGAGTTGTTTCTAACAGTGACATGTCTGCGTATTTGATGGTGTTAAATGAGTTAGTTTACCGAGGTTGGCTGTCTTCGACTGTGACGTAAACATGCTGGTGGGGGCGTGGTCACCGGAGAGCAGGCTCCCGCTCTACGATCTGATTGGAGGAGGCTGTTCGCTCCCTGCCAATAACCCAAACTGGAGTCCTCCCAGTGGCCCATTGCTAGTAGCGCAGTACTTCCAGGGAGGCGCTAGAGGGCAGCAGCCAGCCTCTGTTTTGTCTCACATCTACATTGTTTTATTCTATAACGTTGGCAATTATAATATTATATAGTTGGAGGCTTCAAATAAGCCACGTGTGTTTTCTGCTTCTTCTTGCACTGTGATATTGTCTATGTTTGTGGAATTAAAGCCAAGCAAAGGCTATTGTTATTAACAGCTTATGTGCTTTGGCCGATCAGTCGGCATTGCTTTTATTAATGTCCGTTTACCCTTTATGAATATATTGGACATTGTTCTGGAGATGTTCAGTCCACTTTTCAAGACTGCACGGAATATCGGCTCATCTCAGTAACAGTGGGTTTGCATTAGGCTACTGTGGTAGTACAAATACATTTTACTTTTTTCTGGGTGTTGGTCAAAGATATTAAAATGATGTGTACCTTTCAGCTTCACCATTTCTCCCGCCATTCAATCGAGTATCTTCACATCTACAGCTAGCTAAAGCCATTTTTGCCATGTAGGATGTAGCATGTAACATATACGTCTGCCATTCAGTGTTTGGGTTATTAATTGTTGGCATTTTGTTATGAACTATAATAAATAAATAACACATTTTCCTTCTGGGAAATAAAGGATGTCCCTTGACCATCAACAAAAAAAGTCACATTTTGCCACTTATACACAGTTTTTCATCGCCTCCAAGATTTTGACCTGGAACATTAAAAAGTCTGTAAAATAACGAGGAGAAGTTTCTTCAGCTGTGCTCACACACCCAAATACCCCCGTTTTAACTGAGAAGTTGTGAGACCCTCATGACAAGCATTCTTTTGATATCACTGCGGATTACTTGAGAAATTGTATTTTCACAGAGAAGTAAGTAGATACAAAAAATGTCTCCTAAACGAAGGAAAAGGAATCAGCCTTTTTGCTTGTTTGGTTTCCTTGCTTTTATTATAATAATAATTATAATGCATGAATACAACCTGTCACTAAATACCCTTGTTGTGAGATTTGAAGCTTTTACGCGTCTTAAAACAAGCGGCTGCTAACAAGTGACTAACCCTGATTAGTCCGCCTTTACTGCCTTGTTGTGGATACTCATGTGACCTTGGTGTTTGCACTTATTATAAGTCGCTTAAGCGTCAGCTAAATGACACGTAATGTAATATGTTGTTGGTTTATAGCCTAAATTTGAGCTTTTTACTTTGGCAAATTCTATAATCATACAAGTGAATAATTTGTGAAGACGATCTTGCTGAACCAAGGATTTGGATTACTGCAGAATGTTTATATTCTGCAGTAATCCAAAATCATATTGTCATCTGTGTCAAGGAAACCACTGTTTTCAGAGGTGTCCCACAAAGATATATCATCCCCGCAGCACTCCGTAAGGAAGTGTCAAGGGGAAGCTGACCAAGTTGTCATGAATTGAGCAGAGTAAGACAAGCTGAGACTGAACTGGAGTGACATTCAAGTATTAACACGTGTTGACTGATGTGGGATTTTCAAAGTCACGCTGACTTATCCAATCCTAAAAGTCATCGTCTTAGTCTGATTCTTTTCCATTTCACACCCAAGTTCCACAGCTCATGTGTCTACACTGCGCATTACTCATTGGCATTGTAGACTTGGAGAAGCAGACTTTTCAGCGGTAACCAGCTTGCACCTGGCTGCACAGCGCTCGGCCTGTGGCGCTGACTCAGGTGCCATTGTCTTGAGTTAGCCTGGAGATGTTCCTCCACAGTGCGCCTCTCTCTCTGTGCTGCTTCAGACATCCAACATTTTGACTCATGCATCCATTCCTTTCTCTATGGTGAATCAGCTAAGGCTGTTTAACAGCCACACGGGGAACCTGGTGCCTCATGCATGTTTATTGAACTTGTTTTCTTATTTACCTACGCGTGGGAACAGAAAAGGCCTATTTATTTAAATAATTGTTTTCACCGGTAGTAAAATAATTAAAGCCAGTTGAGCCTCGTCTTATGAAACATCACTTTGTTCTTTATTTCACAAATAGTCTAAAACCATGCCTGGTGGTTCTTTTATATATGAGCAGACACATGTTTAAAGAAGTTCCATTTGTTCTGTTCTGACCCATTGGCACCGGCAGAAAGCCCTGTAAACACAACATTGACATATCATAACCCTTAAAGATCTCGCAGCCAACAGACAAACAGAAAAAATGTTCTTATGAAGTTGTGTTTCAAGTCTACTCATTTCAAACCATCACTGTCTTTTGAAGTCTTGGCTCAGAGACTGAAAGAGATGAAACATCTGGCTCTTTCGTTGTGAAATGCTCCTGTGATCTGGCACTGAAAGAGGCCCCGCCCCCAATTATGGCTAACTTCAAGCCTTCAATCATGTATAATTGTAACGAATGGAGAAATTAGCTGAGACAAAAACACAATGTTTTGTGCCAGGCTTTAATAAACATATTTATTTCCGCTGTGATATCGGCTCCTTTAACATGGAGGTCGGTGGGGGCCGTGCCTCAAGCGGACATTTTTGACATTCTTTTCTCAGCAGCGTAGGTTTCTGCTCGGCCTCCGTAGATATCTTGAAGCGCGTTTGTGGATTTCTTTCAATTGTTGCAGCTACGGCCGTGAAACCCAGGCGGAAGATGCTAAACCACGCTGGTTCACCTCTACGAGTGAGAAGCGGACGGAGTGGGTTACAGAAAAGCAGAACAGGTGTGGTTCTGTTGCTGCTGCTCAGCCACAGTCCACACCCAAAGAAAAACAACTTCATTCCTTCGGCTCAAAAGCCACACTGTCGCATTTGACACGTGCCGGGAACTTTTTGATGCAAGACGCCTAGCATCTGAGAGGGTTTGCTTCATCTCAGTAGCAGCCTTAAATTAGAAGACGGTGCCCTGATTTCTGTGGAAAACTTATGGGGGCGGCTACACATTCCACGCCTGCTGCAGGCAGAAAGTTTTGGAATCTCCATGGAAAATAAGGCAAAACAAAGAGCTCTGCAGTCAAGTATTTCGCCTAAGCTTTCAGTGCATATGGTCCTCCAAAGGAGAGGGATGATTTCTTGCCAACCGTCCCTTCTTTTGCTGCCAGACCGAGTAATTCAGATTTCGACACAAGTGGCGCATGATTTGAAAAGCGGAATGAATGTGAGAAAGAAAAGCAGGGGAGCATGTTGATGCACATTATTTTCAAACAACTTTATCTCCTTTTTCTCAGAAAAATCTCATTGGCATTCTTTCCTTGATGCACCACGACCGAAGGGAGACATATTCACAATTGCCGGGAGTCAACGTGGTGAAATAAATACAACATTCCCTCTTGTATGTTCGTTTGGAATTCATTTAAATGTTCTCTTTTTGAACACCTTGGAATGATTCTCCCTCGTGGCACTGCAGCGCACCTTTCACCTACGCAGCCCACTTACCCCTCTCACAGTTTGGCGGGGGCTCTCGTCTTACATGTACCAGCATCAGCGGCAGGAGGAAACGTCTTCAACGGGATCTACCGGACCATGAACAGGTGGCCAAAATAAGGCTGAAAACAAACAGAAAAGGCAGTTGGCAGATGGAGATTTATTGTTAGGGCCTTTCCAAGCTGAGAAAAGTGGCACTCAGTTACAACAAGTAAAGGCAGCAAGAGGAAAATGTGTGGCATCTGTGGAATGCCACACCAAGCTCACCAGGTGGGAAGAAGGAAGTCAAAGGTATCAACATTGGAAGCCTAGTTTACGAGGGCGGATCACCTTCCACACACAACAAGCACATCAAAATATTACCTGGTCTGGAGTGAAAGACTACGTCACGTAAACTAAATCTTCTGTTCATGAGTCCTGCTGAGTTTCGACGTTTCTTTGCTCAGAATTTGGTGGACAGACCGGAAGGTTCCCCTCTCAGTTACTGTTGCTCGTCTCTGTGAAAACCACAACGAGGTCATGATGAAATACTGACGTTGGAATCCATGATGTGTGCTGGCGTGGTTTGGCTGGGCTGCAGCGGGGACAGGGTGGAGGAGAGGGGAGCGGTGCGAGGTGGAGGTGTTGACCTCAGCTCCATCCTACGTGGGAAGTGTCTCTCTTCCTTTCAAAAAAAGGCCCAGTAGCGGCGATTTAGTGAGTTGGAGAGAAGGCTGATGCCAAAGTGACATTACCTACATCAACCCTGTGTGTGTGTGTGTGTAACTGCCTCCTCGTTACCCCAAAGAGGCCACGTCAAACCCGACAGTGTTGTCTAAAAAAAAAAATGGTGCCCGAACGCTACAATTAGCGACCTTTCAGACGCACGTCTTCTTCAGTGAAAAGAGAACTTACTCGTTCCTCCCAGTAGCGAATGAAGCCAAGTTCAGAAAGCAGTGCAGCTTACAAACATTACGGAATAAACAAACTCAAACCCGATGTGTTGACCCAGAGTTACACGGCTCGCCAAAGCTCCACGCTGCACTACCTTTACAAACCAGTTCATTTCATTGGGTTTTATTAAGGAGTCGACAAACAGAAGTTCTAAAATTACCTGAACTCTGATGTTGTATAAACTAAAATAAGCTGAGACTGATATTTTGGATTGATCCGTTACAGGTAATAAAACAGCATACCTAGCATCGTCATTTTGCGGTTAGGCCAAAATAATGTTCAAACGTAGAAATATGGCGGTCTGACAAGGTTGAGTTTGTTGAGAGGATCTCAAACCAATAGTGGTATTGAACAAGTGATGGTCTTTCCATAAGCATCGTTTGAAACCTGTTGTTCAGCGTTCCCCCTGCCAAGAAATCTACAATACATGAAACAAAGAAGACCTCAAGGCCTTTTCTCAGACATATATTAAGCATTTTAATCTAATACAGTGAAATGTTAAGGCATACATTCAAATGTTTCCTTTACAGAAGTTCACAGCAACACCAAAATGGGTCAACCAGCTGAAGCAAGGCATCGTAACAGGACCGTTTGTATTTGTCATGGGTTATAACTTAAAAAAGGTAGAGTACATCTTTGGCACCAGAAAATAAAATAAAAAACAAACAAACTACAAAATATATTAAATGTCTCTCACTTCAAATAGCCATTCATGTAAACATTCCAATTAACTTAAAACTGTCACAGTGCATCGACCGGCAAACGCATTGCAACGGAAAATGTGGTGAATAAGCTTGAAGGGGAATACCAGTCGAATGTCAGATTCCACGTGTGGCTTGTGAGACTTTAAACAATACTCCTGTTGATAACGTTGTCAAGATAGCCTGACCACTCCAGGATAACATGCTAGCCGAGTGGCATTACCCCGCTAAAGATAAGTGGTGGCACATTCCAGTTAAATACAAAAGGGCATCCGGGCGGGGAAAACAGGAGTCTACATTCAGCAGTGTTCATCGATCAGACGCTACGCAGGCAGAAATAAATAGAAGATTCCATGCTATGGACACGGTCCTCTCAGAGATACTTGAGCAGTGATGGTGACAACAAATGCAGGCCAATTATAGTTGACCATTTCGCGGTAGAACCAGCTACCACCAGCTCAGACGAAAAATAAACAGCCCCAGAAAGAGAATCATGTGGAGAATGTGTGCCATTTTAACAAGGGCGAGGGGGTCAGACTTTAGATAGCCTTTTTCTTTAACGGGAGCATTCCCTCAGCAAGGGGAATGTGAGAAGATTAGCTCCAGCGTGTCAGCGGAGGGGGAGGTAAAAAAAGGCTCGGCAGTCGCCGTGCGAGGCTCAGAACATTTAACCCGGGATCTGGAAAATCAGACCCCCGGGAAATGCCTATCAATCAACGCAGGGTTTTTAAAGAGAGAAACCAGCAGGCATTTGGAAGACCAAAATTCTCTATGTCTTCCTTTCTCTGAGCCGTGAGTGCGGGAGCAACTGTGGATTTAGTTTGGAGTTGTTCTGTTACACAGACTAATCCCCAAAAATGGCATGGACACGCAGAAGATAATTATATTAGCTAATATTCCCATTACTTTCAGAGGGCCTGTTAATAGGCTCGATACTGGAACTTCAAAATAAACCCGACCAAACATAGAAGGGTTGTGCTCTCAATCTAGATAGGACAGTAAAACTTAATAATTTAAGTGGAGCCGAGCAAAGCGAGTGATCCTTGTTTGCCTCACCTCCCGTACATAAATGTAACATCACAATATGAGCAGCGTTTACAAATATAAATACAATACATAACAACAACGGGTAACATGCAACAAAAAGAATAATCCTATCACAGTGCAGAATACTGTCCAGGTGCCATGAAGAAATCACTCCTGAGGCAAAAGTCACAGTTTGTGAATTGTGAAAAGCTCAGCTCTCCTCTCCAAAAAAAAAAAAAAATGAACCGCATCATGAGCTCTGCACGGGTCTGCTTGAAAATCCGCTGCTCACGTCGGACGAACTGGCCCTTCTTTGCTCAGACTCGGAAGGCCTTCGACTCCTCGGCCCAAAGTCTATGGAGTCCTGTCAAATGAGAATTTCAAGCATCTCTGACTCTGAGCTGTTGATGCTCTTGAATGTCTTGAAGGGCTCCTCCGAGGTGCCTAAAAGGGTAAAGATACAAGATAAAATCAGCAAGTGACAAAACTGATTTCAAGTCATTAGCAACAACAGTGCATCCTCGGTGTGTCCCGATCCCGTGTCCGGTTACACACAGATCAAAAGGGCTAACAGTTGTTTGAGTGGTCGTGATTGGGTGTCGAATGCCAATAAACCCACCAGTTGTAGCTGCTGAGACCCCCTCAGACATCTTTAGCTCCTCAGGCTCTGCTGTGAGCTCAGGCTCCAGCAGGACGTCGTCACTCTGAGTGCTGGAGTCTCTGCTCGGGCCCCTTGGCCTCGCGATGGGCAGGGGTTGCATTGCAGCGGCGCCCGTCTGGTCATCCGAGAGGCTCTTTGCTACAAATG
The DNA here is from genome assembly GCF_964276395.1 of Gasterosteus aculeatus. NCBI lineage: Eukaryota > Metazoa > Chordata > Actinopteri > Perciformes > Gasterosteidae > Gasterosteus > Gasterosteus aculeatus. Next base: position 4,491,621 of record NC_135695.1, on the reverse strand, counting down.
CAGACAAAGAGAGGGGGCCGCTTAATTACCCTCTTGCATCCACATTTAACCGTTCCTGAACATCTGCCCCGCCGGTCTCTTCCCACGACTATTCTGGATCAGGCTATTCTGGCGTGAGAGACGATATACATTCCTATTTAAAACACGTCCATTCGAGGGCCTGGAAAATGTTGTCTGCGTCTCAAAATTGTTTTTACATTTTTTTTTTAGGAAGTGCACATTCTGTCTGGCGACGCCGACCAGTCTGCCAGTTGTCGCGCGATAGCACATGTCTTTGCAAATTCAAAATTCCGACATGTTGCATGAACTGTGGGGGGAATCAGACACCCGGCTCTCACCTTTACTCTCCACGATGCCGGTCACAGTGTGGATAGAGGGGACGGACCTGGCCAGACGAAGCCCCTGTTTCTCCAGCTTGCCCTGCTCCCATCTGGAGCGCTGCTGAATGACTTTGATCACGGCATCCTTCTCCAGGAGCTGAGCGTGAAGTGCGCGGATCCTGAAAAAGGACGCACAACCCCATTAGACCACAAACCCAAATAAAACAAAGCAGGCAGCAGGCAGCGAGGACGCACACAGCCATGTACCTGTTCTCCATCTCCTGATGTCTGTGACTCGCCAAAGGCAGGTCATCGTTGAAGCTGTTGTTTGGTGAATGTCGAGGTGAGTGATTGATGATGGTTGTATCTCTGCAAAAAAAAAAAAAAAAAAATGAATGAAACCGTTGATAAAATTCAACGAAATTGAAAGTTGAGATGTCCCATGTTCTGTCGCACCTCTGTGCTGCTGCTGTGGCAGCTGCGTCCATTGCAAACTGCCTCATGGTGCTCTCCTCCAGGTACTTCTGCTCCCACTTGGTGATGTCTGCCTCCAGAGCCAAAACGCGCTCCTCTTTCTCCCTCAGCAGCTGCTGCTGCAACATGGAGGCGCTCGGGCCCCTGGGGTCAGCCGCCTGTCTGTGAGACTGAGACGTGGAACAGGAGAGCCGTTGTTACCATTAGCAACAAACACACATTTGGGAAAATTAATAATTCAATATTTGCTAAATCTATACAACTCTCATATCGGTAAGCGAAATATGAGGCAACGTAGCAGCAGAGTCGGCTAGCTTAGCATACATACTGGGGAAGCTGATGGCATAGTTCTGTCCATTTTGGGATAACAGCGGTTTCCCTTTCTTATTTGAAGCCATGCTAATCAACACCGGCGTACAAAACAGCAGCAACCACAAAACGTTAGGTTAGCATAAGAGCGTAGCAGGAAACTGCTAGCCTATGTCTATGTCCACCAACTACGTTAGCGCCTCAAAATATGTTTATACAGTTTATGCAAACCAGATATGAATATAAGTCAGTGACCTTGGGTGAGTGTTACTGTTACTGTTCTTTTGGACCAAAGCAGGCCCTGCGAATGCTTAATTAACACGCGGCGCTAGCTGGAAGTGGTAGAAATCTTCTCCTCTGGCTTTTCAGAAAGCACCTTCTGGATATCCTCCAACGCTTTGAGCTATTCCTTTAAAGTTCCAGGCACAAGGGAAACTGTAAGGACTTCCTCCTCTCACCTGTTGCGCCCGGAGGCTTTTCAGTTCCTGCTCCAGTCGCGTGCGCAGCCGCAGCTCCAGCTCCTCCCTCTTCTCGCACGCGGCCTGCAGCTGAGCCAGCGCGCTCTGCAGCCGCTCCACCTTGGCGACGTAGGCCCTCTTCCTCTGCAGCTCGTCCTCCAGCTGGCGGTTGCGGGCCTGCGTCGAGGCCAACGCCTGCTCGAGCAGCTCCCGCCGCCGCTGGCACTCCTCGCCGGAGACGCGCAGCTGTTGAATCTGCCTCTCCAGTTGTTCGCGCTCCCGCTGCTGCTCTTCATCTGAGGCAAGAAAGGGAACGGGTGAATGGTGGTAGGGAGGAACAGTTACACGACGCTGGAATATAGTCGCTTGGGGGAGTTATTCAATTCATTTTGTGTAGCCCAAAAAACAAATTTCAGAGAAGTTTAAACTCTATATACACAAGTCACCCTCTTCCTCCCTGCGACAGGAGGGTCTACTGTACTCCACCGTTCGCCCTCATTCCACGTACTATATTGCTGTTGTACACACACACACACATATATATACACTTTTAAATATATATTTTACAGTTTATCACTTTGCTTTGTTTTTTTTGCTGTACTGTGAACTCAGTTATCATTCAATTGATCTCATTTACAAATTAAAAGCCAATCCGTGTTTAATAGAGAAAGCCAGTTTATCTGTTGTGCCACTTTAAAGTTGATTACACAATGAGAGTGCATGCCTGTGCACTTGCAGAATGCAGACTTCCTCTTATCCACACACAGGCATAGCTTTGTGCTGGGAAACGCTCTGGAATGCTTCTACGAACGCGAAGTAAACAAGCAGCTCGAAATATAATTCATTGGCTTTTTGCAACAGAAAAATCGATATATTCAGGACACATCCCACTATTGTGGGGCTTCGCCCTTGTTGTTCCTCGATATCATGTTGCGGAAAAGAACCACAATCAATCAATCGTGGTCTTCATGCTCGATACACTTGCGTGGCTGTATAAAAATACCCACAACGATGCAACTCTCATAGCAACAGCAAGGTAATGTACGGCAGAAACGCGTGGCTGATTACGCAGCTGCAGCTTTCAAATAAAGTCTATAAAAGCAAACAAAGTTACGCAACAGTTGAAGCTGATAGTTGGGTTTATTTGACAGCACATCCCTGCACAGGCCGGAGAAATATCCTGGCAGATCGTGGAGGTAAAGAAATGCCCAAACAAGGAGAGCGAGCTGGCCATGGGTCATCTTGAGTTACGCCGGGACGCCCGGGAGCCCCAGACTCATTAGTTCCCCTCGAGGAGGGAAGGGGAGGAGGTAGGGTCGAGGGGGGGGGCATTCCTAGTGCCGAGACAGCCCAGAATACAAAAACAAAAAAAACTGGAATCCAGACCAAATTTTCTAAATCTATGTGAAGTAGTTGGTGTCAAAGTGTCAAGAAGCTTAACACTGGGGAGCCACTTGCGTCCCAGTACACAGGTCACACTGCCACCTCCCCCTTGTGTATCGATGCCTCTGCACAAGACTGCAGTGCGATTCGTCAAATCTGATTTTCTGTCTGGAGCCACGCTGTGACATTTCTGAATTAAAAAGAGTGACGTGTGGGCATGAACTCACTCTGCTCGAGCAGCTTAACAAAGACATGCTGTCTCTGGTCCGAACACTCTGCCTCCCTGGCCGACCGCTGTTTGGTGGCGGAGTCGAGCTGATCTGCACGGAGGGAAACAAACAAACGGTTACACACACACGGCAACCTTTAAAGTATGGCTGCGAGTTACTGACACGCGAACGGGCCCGTACCCCTCAGGTCTCTGTTAAAGTCGTGCATCCTCTTAATCTCGGCCTCTAGTTTATTCCTCATCGTTTTCTCCAGAGTCTCCCGCTTGGCCGAGCCTTTCATCAGAGTCTCATACGCTTCAGATATCCTTTGGATCTCCAGCTCCAACTGGGGAGAAAACACGAGGGAGGTGGTTAGTCTGGAATGTGGTTAATGTTTCAGTTGTTAATATTAATGAGGCCAATTAATCATCTGTACGAATGACCCGCATTGCTACCTACAGGCAAACGGCTTTTTAACACTATGCGCAACTGTTGAGCAGGAATCAACATTCCTGAGTGAACGAGCACTTGTATGTATTTATGTGTCAAAGGCATTGATCTCCTTTCATGGAAAGACGCCAGCATGTTTGAAAGAAAACGGGAGGTGAGAAAACCCCCAACACCTGGTAGAGCACATATCTAAACGGTCACATCTATTACACTAAAAAAAAAACACCCAGTCAACCAACCACTGATCCCTCTGCCGTGCATGTCCCGCCAGATGCCTCATCACGCCGACATGTACCGGCAAGGCAAGTATGTTTTTTTTTTTACAATTTCCACACCCTGTGGGAGCCAACAGCTGCATTTCCTCACCACCACCTCGTTCTCTCACCTTCTGCAGCCTGGCGGCCTTCTCCGAGTGGGCGTCCAGCTCCGTCCTCAGCCGCTCGTTCTCCCGCAGCAGCGCGTCGGTCTGACCCGAGCCGTCGCCGGGGGCTGCGGCGATGCCGCTGGGAGCTACCTGGGACTGAGCCGACGCGTACCTGCTGAGGCGGGGGCATTTGAATGAATTGGGTTTTGCTCGGAAAGCGCTTTACTTTTCACCGAAACGAATCGTCCTACTTTATCTGCTGTAATTACCTGTGATGCTGCGAGTAGAAGGGGGGAGGAGGGTCTCTGTAGTACTGCCCGTGCTCCTGGGAGTGGCTGAGCATGTATCCAGGAAGCCCGGCAAACAGAGGGTAGTCCGGCGGCGGCCCACGCCGCTCCTCGCACTGTCGCGCTGCCTGCCTGTCAGCCGACGCGGCGTTCGAGATGCCATCATGCAGCTGTGGGTAGCTGCGCGAGGAGCTCAGGGCCAGACTGTTTCTCAGGCCGTTCCTCTCCAGAGATAGCTGCATGAGCCGCTCGCTGAGGGAGCGAGCGTGCTCCCTTTTCGAATCCCAGTGGCCCTCGCCGAGGTTCCCCATAACGTCCCCGCCTGGCCCCTCCTGCCCCTTCTGGGAGATCAGGTACTGGGAGTGGGCCTTTGCCTCCTCGTACGTGGGCAGCTCTTCTCCATGGAGCTGGTACAGGCGGCACACCCGGCTCTCGGAGTGAACGCAGTCCCCCTGGTGCTCCTGGCCCTGGGGCTCCTGCCGTGTGGACATCTGCATGTACTGGGGCTCCTCCTGAGTCAGGCTCTCCAGAGACGAGCGAGGACTGCCGTTGCCTCCGCTGCCGCTGCCCCCTCCGCGCAGGGCCTGCTGCTGGATGGCCAGAAGCGTGCGGGTGTCCGTCAGATTGCCGTAGCGGAGCTGCTCTTGGATTAGACGGTGCAGGACCGTTCCAGATGAGCCTTCAGCAGTTCTCATGTCAGTCAGTGGGAAACGGGCACAAAAAAAAACCAGCCTAGAGGAGGCGATTTGAGGGCACGTCACAGACCTGAAGGGAAAACAGGAATACACGTTGCATCAGCTTCTTCAAAACTACTACTAATGTCAAATATTTCAGTCGTGAGCCACAAGCGGGAGCCGACAGTATTACACACGGACGAGCAGTGAGAAAGCTGCTGCTGGAAATACCCGACAGTGATGTCAGTGCAGATCCAGTTTTATTGCCCACACACTTTGTGGCAGCTTCCTCCAGCCAGACACAACTAACACCCACACAATGCAGTCGCTGTGAAAAACAGACCCGAATTTGGACCAAAAGAAGGATGTAGAAACTAAGACTGTAAACATGGAGTATTTGAAATGTATGTATTAAATAAAATAAAAAATAAAGGGCGCCATATGGAAAGTAGTATGACGGACATCTTTACTGAGACGCTTTACATTTATCAGAAACTTTGAGATTACGTTTATTTACCAAATATTGAATATAACCAGGTGGTGGGATACAGATCAATAAAGGTGTGGCTCTTCAATAGATACAATTCATTAATTCGATGTTCGCATCAGGATATAAACACAAAATGGCAAAAAGGAAAAAATCCGGCAGTGAGCACTGCGCCACGCACGATGCCGCGCAATGGCACCTCTCCGCGCGGCGCCTCCACGGGAACACTCACCAAAAGATCGGCTCATCACCCGGGAAACGCGTAACGGCGGCGTGATCTCCAAAGTAGTCCGAGCTCAGTTCAACTACGTCCACGGGTTTTACTCCATGTAACGCAACGCGTGTTCTCTCGCGTGTGTCCGTGTGCGTGTGTTTGCGCGCCGACGGCCAGCAGCAGACTGAGCGGACCGGAGCTGCGCGCTGCGCCAATAAATAACTGAGGGCCGATTGTTCGCTGCGGCCGGAATGACTGGAATGCAAAGGCTCCAAGTCCCTGTGGGATCAAAAGCAGAGCTCAGGGGGAGGAGGAGGAGAGCTCAGGGGGAGGAGGAGGAGGGCTAGAGGGGGAGGAGAGGAGAGCAGAGGGGGAGGAGAGGAGGGCTAGAGGGGGAGGAGGGAGCGAAACAAAAATTGGATTCTGAGTAGCAGAGTACTATACTCATGTATCGTGTAAAGTAGCTTGTTGTTGTTTTGTAGTTTTTCAGGAATTTAAAGTCCCCGCAACATGTTAAAGTGGGACTGCAGGGGGGGGGGGGGGTGGCACGTATGGTGATTTAGAAGGTTTCCATGAGTTAAAACACTGCTGCTGAGATGCTTTGCTCACCGTTAACATACAAATACTCAAAGTGGAGTCATCTATTTATTTATCTTTTGGGCTAAGAAATGTCTGGAAAATGTGCAGAATCTAAACCTCCCATTTGTCAGAACCGATGCAATCAAACTCCTCCGGGGTTCAACTCCTTGAACCCAGAAAGTTTGCGTTTTAACTGAGAAAAACACCAAATTTTCACATTTGAAAGCTGAACTGGGAATATTTCAAATGTTTTGATGAACCCCCTTGAATGTCTCTGAATCGACTGCTGTGATGACTTACTTATTAGCCACACTAAAGATAACAAACAGCAGAGATACTGAAGACCTCCATTTAATTGGCACCAATTCAAGTTTAACTTTACTATTTCATGGTGGATTTCACCTGCTGAACATGGAACCTGCACCGACTTGGTATAAGATAAAAATCAGTGCTGTTTTTTCGCCGAGGTTTGGATGAATCATTATTTCTTTTTGCAGCCTTTTGTTTGCATGTGCCTGGTAAATATTTAAGCCGTGGCCCGTGGCAGTTAATTGCAGAGTGTGTGTCTGTGTGTGGACACGGAGGCAGTGGGGAGGGTGCGAGGCACGCTGCCTGCCAGCTGTCCGTGGACCGAAATCTCCATCCCCTCCCTTAATAAGCGCTCTGAGAGATGCATTGTTCTCCCCCCAAAAAGCAGACGCGAGGGGGGCAGCCTCCGCCATCTGCCGTTCCACCCCTCCACCACTAGCACCAGCTACACGCCTCATTCATGCTCGCACACACACACACACACACACACACACACACACACGCATGTGGATGGAGAGACCTGGATCAGCTGGCCTTTGGGGGGGTTGGGTGCGTTGGACAGTCATGTCATTGATTGCGGCCGTGAAAGGGATCGTCCTAATGGTGGCGCAGGCTGTTGGGTGTAAACAAGTCCCCTCTTGCCTTTCAGCATGAAAAAAATGCAGGTTGCTTTATCTGAAAACGCTTACAGGCAGACGTCCACCTGCCAATTTGCGTGGCAGTTGAAGTGCAGCAGTTGCTAGAGAATGCTGATCGCATCAAGCACTGATAAGAATCTACAGGTTTCGCCGTTTCTCATCGGGCCGATAAGATAAGTGAGAGGTTCTTAATAGCTCACATTGTTCGGATGCACTATGTACCATTTTACGAGGGCTTTATAATGTCGCCCGCTGAGCTGCAGCTTGCTGATGGATTTTGATAGCTTGCTTTGACGTTTATGAAAAAGAAGCACATTCGCTTTCCTTGTATCTGTGTGTGAAAGATGGGAGCAGACAGCTTTGCTTAACATGAAATGAGTCAGTGTTCCTGCCGCTCTAAAGCTTACCAGTAACACTCAAAAAACAACGACAAACTGTTATTACACTGGTTTTATGTTTTATGTTGCCCTGGGCCAAGAAAGGATTTAAGTGACACGTGTCATTCATCCACTCGGTCATTAGTACAAACCAAACGGATACCTAACGTGTTGATGGTCTCTAACTCTTGACAGACCACGCCAGCCTTTTCCAGTCTTTGTAGTGATCATACCGGTTGAAGCGTCGCATGAGTGCAATCATCATTCCAAACGATCTCAGAAGGTAAAAGGGCCTTTTGCCAAACCTTTCCTTGGAACATTTATTAAGTGAAGAAAAACCTCAAATTCATCTCACTAATTCCCACTAAATGTGCGGTGTTGGATGATTGAGTCAAAAACATACAAACTGTTCAGGTTGTCGTTTGTGTATCATTTTATGATACACTTTACCGATATGTCTGATGACATATACTTGTCATGCCAGACATTATGATATATTTGCGATTGACACTGCGTGGATATCCGTATTTTACGATGCAGATGGAGCAGGTTTCGTAAGCACAGCTGCCTCTTTTTCTTTTCTTTACTTTTTGGCAAACTAGGACTATTCAAATTATGATAAATAAATCAGTGCTAAAATGAAGCACAAAGCACATTACCACTCAAACCACTGTGGCCGGATGGTCAGCATGGCACCAATTTTCTATAATTGTTAGTTATAATCAAACAGACGCACTGTGGGGAGGTTTTGTAATACAAGCTACAAATTTATAAAATCAAACAACCTATGAAAAACTATTTTGCTTGTCTCATTAGTGGTGCAGCATTAAAGCACGTCCCAATTAGCAAACTAGCAGCGCTTTAATGCAATGCCAGCTACAGAATATGAGTGGACGAGCGGGCCTGTGCCGCCGGGTCAAAGGTCCGTCAGTCTTTCTCCCTGTCTGTGGAAAAAAGTTCACTATATGTTCTTCTCTTCTTCTATGTATTAGCATTGGCAGAGTGAAAAATAAATGTTATCAATATATTATTTCGTTTTCCATCTTGTGCCGGTCAGAGATTGAAGACTAACACGGCACATCTTACACCACGTTGGTGTCCATGTCGCCGCACATTTCAGCTTCATCAAGGCGGCATTCTGTAAGACTTTTCTCCTCAGAGTTTCTGAAAAACCCATCCGCGTACCGGGGTGACATTTAGGATCAGCGATTGGGACGTGTTAATGGCGCGGTCTGGGCTGACTGGGTTAGCACAATGCAGACTGTGATCTGGGAGCGGCAGCCTTCTTATGTGAGGTGGGACAAGCTCGGCGCTCCGGCAGCTCCTTTTGTTTTCCTGCAAAGGAGGAAATGGCCGCATTCCTCACATTACCATGTCCATGGGGTCGGACCGAGCCTCCAGTCTGCTGCTCTACTGGGGACGACAGGAGGGCAACCAGCAGCCACGCACGGTTTCTATTTAATGGGGCGGGGGTTCTCTAATGAATAACACTGCTGTCCTAAAGCATAAGCACAACTTCTCCTCGTGGACAATAGCCACGAATAACTTAAAGAGGGATTGAAAAGAGGCAGACCTTCTTCATTCTGTTGATTTGTGATCTTCTTTTTTCCAAAGTCAGCACACAATAATTTTCTATAGGTCATAACATTTCAAATCAGAACGAGAAACAACACCTAGTGACACCCGAGATTCCTCACTTAACCATAAAAGTAAATACTTGTGAGGTGAACCAGCAAGGCACTCTTGCCAGGAGGACGCAAAAAAACCAAACACTATTCGAGTGTTATGGTGCGAAACAACCTGCACACTCATTACACTTAGAGTGCAATAAAACGGTTTGAGCTTTCTGGCTTCTACTACATACACTTCTTTGCATAAGTAGTTGAATTTGTGGACACAAGGACAAAACATCTCCTTTTTAGAATGTTAAACATGACAGATTGCTACAGAATGAAGTGCACTGCTGTATCTGAGGCGTGGGGTGCTGACATGTACAGAGTTGCCCAGAGGCTGCTGCCCATTGGCTGAAGCCAAGGGGTCAGAGAGCAGCTGCGGCGGTGATAGTCATCTCTGCAGTTGCACCAACATCCTGCCCTCTCATTTCCCTAAACAAATCTGTTGAAGATGCTCCGCTAGCAGCCACCTGACGTGCGTGTAACCACGTGTCGCGTTGGTCTTTCGCATTACTTTTCCGTTGAAAAGACAACTGAAACATTTTAGAGAGAAATCTATCTTTGTTGTGGATTAGAGGACTTCATTTCCCACCTGAAGGGATTTATGAAGGACAGGAGAGAGCCTAATGCCTCTAGCATCAGCTGTACACGCAGTGTAGTAGATGAATGAATGAATGACGTCACAAAGCAGAGTAAGATTCACAACCGGCCAAACAAGCACGCGACGAGACCAAACCAAAGACGCTGATGTGAAATAAGAGCAGCACAAACACTCGGAGCAGCTGAGGGACAACATTCCTCAGCGTCAGTGTTGCAGGAACCTTTGGAAGGTGTTAAGCTCAATTTAGCCGTTTCAGGGAAACAAGCAACTTGTGTTTCGCCACCAACAAAGGCTGTGTGTCCACGGATAACACGGGCCTTCTTCTGAATGCTCAAGCTGTCGCTTTGAATAATGCCTCTTTTCTATTGGAAAATAACTGATCTGAATCAACGTTTAGGCAACAAGAAGTGGTATTGCAGAGTTCACATCTAGGCCAGGATGCCTTTTGGGGGGGTTTATCCGTGCAGATGTCACCGCCGATACAACCTTCAAAATAAGAGGTTCTTGTTTTACAGCAAAGGCTGGCACTTAGTTGACTATCGTGGGGCTTCTGCCCGGGAGGGGGGTGGGGGGGAGGGGGGGGGGGCAGATGTTTTGTCTGAACAAAGCACAGTGCAGCCGATCTCTTGCCCTCCAGCTCACAGGCAGATGCACCTGCCAGCTCCCCCCGCCCCCCCACACGGACGTCTGCCACAAGAATGTATACACAAACATCCCGCAGACCAAGTGTACGGTCAACAATTCAAGAACACAAAGATGGAGACTTGCCGTGTACGTTTTTACATTTGGTAAGATCTACACCTGCCCCCTGCTTTCCTCCCTGAGTGGATCTATTCAAGCAATCTATTTGCTTTACATTCTTAAAGCCATTGTGTCGACAGCAGGTGGGAGAACTATTTAACGTCACATCGGCTCACTTGCAGCTGTGAACGAGCGTTGAACTGTTCAACCGGCCGGCTGCCGGCGCTCGTCTAAACAGAAAAACAACACAAGTCATTTTAATCCGCATTTGTGGATCCAAAACTGCAGTGACAACAAGTCTGAACAATGAATCTCAGGTTACCCCCCCCCCCCCCATCACAGGCCGGCCTGGTGCGGTCCCAGTGGAGACAGATGGCCAGGCTAGAGGCATCGCTTCCAGACTAGATAAAGAAGTCTCCCCGGGCCACGCTGAGTGCAGAGCCCCCAATCTGCTCATCAGCCACCGAGGCCTCTGTGAAACGCCGCCTGGGTCAGGAAGGGAGCAGGTGGTGGACCTGCAGGCGACACGGGGCTGCGCATTGTGAGAGGGAGAGAGTGAAGTGCAGGGTTTGACAATGATGACAAAGGCCGAGCAAAGAGGAGAGAATAATGCAAGATGTACGTGTGTATCAGTTTACAGCACGTTGGAGACGTTTAAGCCGGTCGGGCATATTTAGAAACAATTTAACGATAAGAGGGATTGATTCGCCCTTTACCCAATTTACCCTTTGCTGCTCCGTCAAGCTGCCAGAATTTGTGTATTTAGCCAGTTACAAGTGCTCCAACGTAACCCTGTAAAACAGGCCTGAAATGATCGCAGGAGAGTCTGTGGCCGGAGCCACGGTGGTCCAGTGTTCAAGAAACAAACTGGAGGTCACGTATTATTCTCATATCTCTTCATGTAAAATGCATATTATTAACACTTTGTGGTCTTGTTTGACCAAATAAATGAAATATTTAAAAATATATGTGGGGTCCTTCACTAAGAAATGCGTACATTTGAAAAAAAATGCCTATTTGACTACAACGTTTTTCTCGTTGTTTATATGAGATAATGTTTGTATCGAAATTATTATTATTAGGAGCAATTGGCCATTTTGAACACACAAAAATTGTCAGTGATACTTTGATTATATTTAAGAAAAAATCTGTGTTTTATTTGTCTTTAAAATATCACATTAACACCTGAATTGTGACAAAAGTAGAATTGGTGTGTTAATCCATGTATTAATAGACTTGTAAATCAATATTTGTGCAGAGATCTATTTGTTTACATTTAGATAACACCAGCTGGTCTCTGACACAAGTGAACATCTGTCTGGATCTAAACACAAACTCTGACTCTGTATTTGATCCGTGGCTGTATTTATTGTTGCGTCTCAGTGTTGTAGCAGAGGTTATTGTCCGAAAGCAGCGCCTGACACAGTTTCCTCTGTCTGCCCCCCACCTCTGTCCCAAATGTCTGACTTTGTGTTTCTGGCAATTTGCTCCCATTGTGCAGCACTTCCTGATAGGAGGCACTCTGGAAGACTGGGATCACTCAGCTGCAAAGGAATGTGACATTCCTTTCTAAAATTACGGGTGTTTCTTTGGATTTCTGGGTCTGATTTCGGGCCATTTTCACTGCGCTGTTTAGAGAAAGTGTTTCCGGACAAGTGAACACAAGAGCGTGTATTCTAAACCTGATTCACGATCCACTTCAACAGACCTTTGGACTTTTAAACTTTTAACTAACGGTAGAAACGGCTTTACTTTTAACATGGAATAATGTTGTTTTGCCGCAGAAACCAGATCAGCATATCATCACCTTGTAAGTTGATATGGCAAACCTGTATTTACCAGCCTTGAATAACCTAATAAGCTCATTAGGACGCCACAGTTGCAGGTTTTTATTTATATAAATATATATGTAAATAAATGTATTGTAATGAATAAATACAAAATGTACTCCTCGTTCTGCTCGGTATTGGTGTTTAAAGATTGTCTGTTTAGCTGCTAAATGCTGTACTATGTTCACAAGTTAGACTCTTTGTCTGTCTCACACGTGGTGCCGGATGTGCAGGGTCATCTTTCACATTTTCTGACAAAAAGCAGCTGCCTGCAAAACGCCTTTTAGAGCAGTGAGAGTGAACCAACAACAAGTCTGCAAATCGAAACAAAAAATACGCTGTACAGCTTAGTTGGGTTATTGACCTCGACTGTAGACCGGCCGATCCCAACTTGAGCCAACCAGTCTCACTCTGCCGCACAGACTCTCCTGCATCTTTAAAATGTTCTTCCTTTTCTATTCATAGGTAGTCGTGATCTAGTGACGTGTACAAGTGGTTACCTGCAGGGGTTGGAGGGGCATCTTTACCAGAGTGCGTCAGCATATCATTTTAACATCTGAACTGTTATTATTATTTTTCTGAATCCTTCTGACATCCTGGATTCAGCCTTCAAACACTTACCGCAGACTGAAATATTTTCTTCAAAAATCTCTAATATTTCAGGGGGTGGAGTGCGATCTCCATATATATATATAATATAATATATATTAGTGAAATATATATGAACACTAATCAACTAACAACTCAGAAAGTATAATCAACAGCCCTCCATTCTGACCGATTCATGTGAGTAGTGTTCTTCTCTTTGAAATGATTTTATTGTGTGGCTTGGAACTCTTAACAGGGACATCGACATGTATATTATTAATTTAAAAGGTAAGCCTGTCCATAAATAGCACTATGTCTGCAGAGAGCTTTGGTAAATACAGGCCTAACTGAACCGACACAAGCAGGCCACAGCCTCCGTGTGACAACCTCCATCTCCAGATGGTGGACTGCAGTTAAAGGGAGAAAGGCGGGTGGGGGTGGGGGGGGGGTCAGACGTCAGGAATGAGGAAATCCCACCCCGCCCCGGCAGATAGAGGACAGGAAGCACTGCCAATTGCGCACAAATTCACCCTCAGTATTGCAACACGCGCTGCTCGGGGTGAGCACCTGAGAGGGCACGGGACGGGACATGTGGCCACCTGATGGTCAGGTGGCCTTTACGTCCCTGATGACATCTACAGGCCGAGAGAGGAGAAGAGTTAATGAGGAAACAGTTGTCAGGTCCAGGAGCCCCATTCATCAAGTGAACATCTGAACCAGCGACCAGCTAAATGAGAAGTAACTTAGCTCAACGCAAGCACAGGCCTGATGGCCAAATGGATTCTGTTATAATAGCTCACTCCTAACTTTAATTAAGTCAAATTCACAGCATGTGACAAAGTCATTGGACCACAATTGACTAAAAAGTGTCTTTGGCATTTGCTGAACAAGCAACCGCGACAGCCCGGTTGTTTGTGAGGCCTCGCAGAGTGATCACCACAGGTGATGACGCTTTTCTCTGTGATCTCCGACAGTTTTATGACCCGCGTAATTAGAGACTCAAACACACGAGGGGAGCAAAGTTGAGCAGGCACCTCGATCGGCTTCGGCAGATCTCGGGATAAGACAGTGTTTGCAGACACGCAGCGTCAAGCCGCTGCGCCCGCCGCTCTGTTGAGCGTCACGAAATGTGATGCTTTGACGGAGGAACGGGTTGCTGAGTGAGATGTTACCTGTGAGGGTTGGTGAGCGGCGTGGGGGTTTTGGAGAGGGAGGGAGAGTCATCTTAAGTTTGAGCTAACCGTCGTTTCAGTCTTCCCACCACCTGTCTGTCAAGCTTACTTTGAGTCAGTGCCACGGACTGATGAGTCGGGTTTAGAAACTAGCGAAACGAGGAAGGACGTCACTTCCTCAGGCCTTTCTCTTGCAAAGACATCAAATCAAAACATGTTCAGCTGTTTATATCTCTGCAAATGAAAGAATGTAAACTGACCTTTCCCCTTATCCAACTCATCAGTGCGTCCCAGCCGGGGTGCTTGTGTGGGAAAGATTATGATCAGTTGTTGCACACTTGTTTGTCCCCCAACCCCTTTTTCCCTAGAGTTTCTTTTTCAGGTGTGGATGGATCAAGCATATCACAACTCAGATTGAATGGAGATCACTTCAGTTTTATGTCCATTCACGTCCATAAAGTTACAGCTGCAATAATATACAAAAAAAAGGATACAGTCATAACACTTTCCTACTAGCGGCTGGCTCCCTCTGTTTTATTTATCTGATACCACGTCACACCTCCAACTGTGAGCACAGAACGATGGACAAAGGTTCATCCAAACAGTGCATGTCTTTGCGTAACACACATATATATATATATATATATACATACATATATATGTATATATATACATATATATGTGAGACACAGAGAGGGAGAGAGAATGAGGCTAGCCAAGGATGTTGGGGCGTTTAGGGGGAATCTGCAAACTAATTGCACGAGAAAATCCAAATGGACGCCCTCATTAGCCGTGAACGAATAAGGAATGTTCTAAATAGTTTTTACATAACAGGAACCCTGACATCAAAGAATTCCTGTCCTGACTGGGCTGAATGTCAACAAGACGACGCTCCAGTTTTCCAAGAATTCATTGGAGTTGGGTGGGACAACGCCCTCGCCGAGCGCAAAGGCTTGATGAAATAAAGCCTAAATACAGGGACAATCTATTATCATATCCTAAGCAAAAGGCGCTGCCCCAGCATGGATGTCAAACATGCTGGTTTGGATCCAGCTTTTAGAATCTGGGGGTCACCATGCCACTCTACTCTAATAACACTATTAATATATCCAGGTCAATCTATTTAACACAGGTGCATTTCCTTAAGTAGCAACCTGAATCACACGTATATATTCATATGACCAAAACGTACAATTGGCTTCTCTGTACATTACTTTTGTGAGCATGTATTAAATGTGAGTAAACAGACTTGAGCTAAACAAATCACTACATTCATTTCCATTCATCAGCATCCTGTCATTGAAACACGACCCTTCACGTTGTGCACGCACTCATTGTGAGTCAGAGGAGCGAGTCTCTTCCTCCCTGGCACCGTCCCCCCCCCGTGGCCCAATGAGAACGTCTCTGCAGCTCTTTGAGCCTCCTGCAGCCAACGTCCCCCCCACGGCCCCCCCGGGACGGGACGAGCTCAACCCCACCCGGCTCGAGAGCACGTAAAAGGGACGCGGTCCGGAGCAAGAAGTGGGACACGGACGCACGCGAAGCACGAGGAGCATGTTCCCTCCCCGCGGCGGAATGTGCACGTGGGGCGAAACAATGCTGGGAACAGTGGCCTTATCTTGTGAAGGATGTACAGAAATGGAGAAGAAGCAAACGATCACACAACAATCGAAGCAAAGAGACATTTCGCACGCAACGAATCATTTATTAATCTGAGGTGTCGTTTCCATCCAATGCTCGTTAATCTGCGCTTTAAGACATCACCTGTGAGGCCCCGAAAACAACCAACCCTCCTCTGTTCTTCGTTGTTTACTCCCATGACAGGCTGTGATCTCACAGATAAGGAACGTTCCTCATGCAAATACCTCAACAACGGTTTGATAACGTGAACCAAGTTTCCCATGTAGTAATCACCGACTTTGACAAAACCACAGTGAATACTGAAAATCTTTGTTATTCTGGTATCAATAATCGTCAGATGTCTGGTTTGTGGCACGAGGCCCTCGGTGTTGGACTGTAGAGGCATTCCTGTTTCATGACGGGGTGGAGGGAAGGCTCTGTGAGGAGCATCTGACCTGGCAGGTTCATTACGGCGGACCGCACCGTGACGCTGCAGGAATCTGCTTCCGCCTTCTTGCCACCATAACTAAAAATAACAACACTGATCAAGTACGTTTGCACATAATAGGTTTGTGTTTGAATGAGAACTTTAAGGTGTTTGACCCCCCGTACAGATTGATGTGCACTCACAGTGTGACACCACCTGCTGGAGCGCCGTAGCGTCCGTGTTCTCCCTGAAGCACAGGCTTGTCTCTGGAACATTGTGTGTTATATGTGCTCAACTTCTCATCGCATCCTGACGGCGATCGATTAATCAAGTAACCATAAGTCTAACTGGGCACCTGCTACGGGGGCCACACGGGGAGGCTGACACCTCTGGGAAGACCAAGTCAGTGGTCCTGTTATCTTGTTTTGAAAATGAAATGAAAAAAAAAAAATTGCTTTATGTGAAATGTAGCATTGAGTAGCTTAAGGGCTTATTCAATACTTACTTAGAAGCCTCGGTCGCTTCAACTTTTAACAATTTCCTTTCACATATTATGTCTCCTGCAAGTCCTTCAAGGTCACAGAAGTGCAGCACTAAATTGCAGGAATGTCCCTTTAAAAGCATGCATGCAATTCCACTCATTAAACTATTCAATTTAGCAACTACTCAATCATCTTGTAGCTTTGAGCAAATTCTTCCTGTACATCACTATGTAAATAACGCAGTTCAAACTCTCCCTGGACCTGAACCACTCCTCCTCCCTTTCACTAGGCCCCTTGGAAGAATCTTCACCTCCCTGCACGGAGAGCCGGAGGAATGCCTGCCTTGCCAAATTCCTCAGTGTTGTTTGTTGGGGTTTACAGTGCTAGCAACACAGGCTACCAAATACCAAAGTGAGCAGTCACTCACTGGAGACCCGCACACGGCTGAGCGGAGCGATGTCGTAAAACTTTGGTAGCAAAAGAATGAAAAACACATGGCTTCAAATTTGTTTTTCCCCCACTTTATTTCCATTCTTTCTATCAGCCTTTTTCGTTAGGGAAGCAGTAAAACAGAACTGTTCCCCCCGCGGCCTTTCGGCGTTTGGGAGGTTGAGCGCCCCACATGGTTGATATTAACATTCCATCAGCTTTTCTAATGAGGAGGACAAAGCGAGCCGCAAGGGAAGGTTCGTGACAGCATTGGCAGGGCGCACGCATTCCTGCACTCGACTGGCCAGGGGGCCTCTGCAGGGCGGGCGGTGCTGGAGCGGTTGGGGGGCTTGAGACAAGTAACTGGGGGAAACGAGGAGAACGACGGGCTGAAGCTGCCTCCTCGCCCTCCCTGCACATGTACACATGTGGGATTTTCCCCGTCAGGACGGACGCTCCTTTGTCTCACTGAGACGTTCTTCTCTCTGGACGTAAATATAAAGTTGCATCAATGTTCCAGGCAACGTGATGAATTGGAATGTGCAGAGTCCTATGGGTAAAGAGTGCAAAGGAACACAGCAAGCAGTTATGGAAACGCCATTTCAATCGATTAAAGGGCACTTTTCTTCTGTGGTTTTATAATAAAATCCAGCCCTGACTGACAGGTGTGCAAAAACACAAACAATCTTGATGTAAAATCAGATCTTGGAAAAAAAAAAAAAAAAAAGATCCAGGAAATCCAACACAATTCACAACTGGAACGGCAGATGTTGTCCAGGCGTGGATGGAATGCAACAACACGTCTCTGGCACAACAGCCCGTGGGTTCACCATCTTCACGCTTAAAGTTTGTCAGATGCGGCTTCCTGAAACTTACTTTACAGTTTTTACACTGTCAAATAGAGGCAAAATGATTACTAGCTTCAGCTAGTATACAATGAATGGTTATCTAAAGCTTTATTTACAGATTAAATAATGAATAAATCTGGAAAATGATTGGGAGATTAACAATAATTGTCATCCCTAAAACAAAAACGAGGGCAGCAAAAAAAAAAGGCAAAGCAAAACATTACCAGCTTTCAGTAGATTCACCGCGCTGTAAAACGCTGGTCTAGTTTGAACATCTTTCCGTCATCTTTTTTTGGATTACAAACACGGAGTCTGTTGCACAGGATGCGATTATCAGCAGAATAAGACATGCGGTGATGCAACGCGTTTAATCAGTCAGCCTCTGGGTAAGCTGGATGGCGGGCCAGGTTGCATGAGGCCACAGCGCACGCCAGAGCCCCCGTGAACTGTGCAGTTACAATTGTCTCTCTAACGTTAAACGTCTTCCTCCACCACGCGCAGGAGCGCCATCCTTCACACTGCCGTCGAAGGCAGCTTTCTATTCTTCTTTTCTTCCACTTTTCTTGGCCGGAGTCTGAGCGGACTGCGGCCCCGAGCCACCTGGATACTTGGACTCTATCTTGTTGCTGTTGACCCTCATGGCCTGGATGTGAAGGTCCAGTGTCTGGACCAGCTCCTCGGCCAGAACGCTTTCTCTATTCAGGAAATCGCAGGCCCTGTCGTCCGCCGGTGACGTGGACTCCTGGGACGGCAGACAAACACACGGCTGTAGGATTCTTAACTTGACCTCTTCTGCAACTGTGGATTATGACCTGTGACGAGCCTCACCGCTGGAGAGGGAGAAGACAGGGCGTTGTCTACGCACTCGCTCTGCATCCCGTCCCCGTCTTCGCCATATCGGGTGGCTTCATCGCGACAAGCAGGCTGGGGCTGGTCCCTCGTGGCGCGGCTGAGGAAGGCTCGCTCATATCGCTCTTGCATCTCCTCCATCGCCTGCCTCAGCTGCCGGTTCTCTCGTTCCGGGCTGATCAGAGGCGGCGCGTGGCTCTCCCTCAAGGACGCATGCGAGGGATCTCCTGTCTGAGGGAGGGAGGTAAAAAAAAAAACGGAGTCAAAGGAGTCAGATTAAATAAACACGAGCCAAACTCAGGAAAGAACTAGAGTCACAGCTGACAAACCTTGGCGGACTGAGGCTGCAGCAGAGCCTTCAGCTGCTGGTTCTCAGCCTCCAGCTGTGCGCGAGTGATCTGAAAAAGACGGGAATCAAATTCTATTTGAATATAGATCTACTTTCAGCGCTTCCATCTTTACGCCACAGTCTGCCCTCCCGTCTGAAGGAGCCCCGTGTTCCCCTCGCGAGCGTTTTGTCGTGAAGCCCCACAAACATTACGGCGCCACGGGGCTACGCCAGGTCACTGGCTCACCGCGAGCTCAGCCACCCTCCGCTGCGCTCGCTCCGCCTCGCTTCGGACGCCGGCCGAGGAGCCCCTCAGCGCGGCGAGGTCGCCGTTGCTCTGGTGCAGCTCAGCGGTCAGCTTGGACACCTCCCTCCTCATTCCCTCCACCTCGCCGCGGTGGGTCTGCCTGGCACTGTGGAGCTCTTCCCGGAGCTGTGGGAGGAATCGGGAGACGGGGCATGGCGGGCGTCGATCGGGGGATGCTTCACACGCAACAACGTGCGCCGGTCACGGGCGCTTTCTGACCTTTTTTGCTTCCGCAACAGCGCCGTCGCGTCGTGCCTCGCCACTCCGTCGACTCTCCTTCTCCAGCCTGAGCAGATCAACAAATACGCGAGAAGCCAAACCATGTTGATATCGCGAATGGAGTACAAACAGAAGTGTCGAGCGCATACGATTCGGCGTTCACCTGTCGGTGAGCGCTGCCAGCTGGGCCTTGAGCTGAGCCTCGCGCGCTTCGGAGCAGCGGAGCCTGGTTGCAGTCTTCTCCAGATCTTGACTGAGGGTTTCCACGCCTGCGCAGCCCCGAGCCGCCAGGCAGTCCTCCAGAGAGCTGAGGAGATGAGGAGCGTTCTTCACTGACTTCTGTCCCACAGCACACGAGCGCTGTGACCGGTTGTGCCGCAACTACTGTGCCTTTCTGGGTAAGTGCACGCTGCCCCCTTGTGGGTTGTTGCCGTCCTACACCCTGAAAACGCACCGTTTACCCACCGAACCACTTGATCTTTCACTTGGAGTAGTTGTCGGAGCTCGGCAGCTTCGTTGCGGAGCCTTTGGTGTTGCGGAGTGGCTCTCTGCACAGAGGAACGCTGGGAGTTAGGCGAGGAGTGGAGTTCCCCTCTTTCCTCTAGAGGGACCTGCTGGACAGCAGTGGATTATCAGATGACCGTTAGATTTCTTTGCTATATTATTTCTTTTAGATATTACGCTGTTCCACTACAATGTTATTTGACTGCAAGGAGTCTTACAGACACATATATCATAAACTCTGACTGGGACAACAAACTAACAAATCCTGCTTACTAATATGGAATTAATGACTCAAGAAAATGAAGTAATTGCCGGTAGGGTGGATTTTGGGGGATCAGAGCACATCTCAGTCAACTGTCAACTAAGCTGCTTTTATTCAGTATTTTATCGACTTTGAGGCCAACAAAGCATCTGTAATAAGTCCATAGAGCAGTAAAGCTTTGTTTAATTCAAAAGGGGACAGCGGTTTAAAGTCACCTGGCTGTATCTCGGCGCTAATAGCGGTACTTCAGGGATGCAGTGTTTGAGAACACAACATTATTAAACATTAGCTAATGAATGAATGCTTTTGGTCGTGGACGGCTCTGCGCTTACCTGCTGCTCTCTGTGGTGCTGTCCCAGCCACATCTCCAGCAGCCGGAGGCGTTCCAGTTCCAGCTCCTGTGAGTGCATGCTGCCCTGAGTCTTCTCCAGCTGCGTACGCACGTGCTGCACCTCTGGACAGCACTCCCCGTGCTCCCTGTCCTTCTGCCACAAAGCCCACTGGGCCTGCAGAGGCAATGAATACGTCACTTCCTTGTTCTTCTGAGTTTGTATCCCTATGGGTGAATGCACTTACAATAAGTAAGTCGCTTTGGATAAAAGCGTCAGCTAAATGACATGTAACGTAACGTCACGGTGGTCTGCCTCCATCTGCTTCAATGGTAAACTTGACAGAATTAACATGTTTTATTTACGCATTTGCTTTTACTTTCAGGTGTGTGAGCTCATCAGTCAGACTCTTATTTTGGGCCTCGAGCGTCGACAGTTGTTTTTGGAGCTGGATACGTTGCTGTTCCCATTTTAAAGAGCACTGGCGATCGTCCTGTAAGGGAGAGACAAGGATGGACACACTCCACATAACCAGTGGACGGCGGTACGGGGAAATCTGTGATGGGCAATGGAAGGGCCGGGACATAAAGGGAATGGACGTCTGTGGCACCTCGATCTTTTCATTGAGTCGGGTCACCTCGGAGCGGTCGGCCTCTCTCACGTTTGCTCCGCCACTCGTCTCCTTGAGCTGTTTCCGCTGAAGCTTGAGATAACTTCTCTTTAGTTTATCCAACTGCAGAAAAAAGGATTCTCAAGTTTGTAAATCCAGTTTTAATTGTCAGACATATACATACTAGTTTTGTCTTCCGTGTGGAGTAAGATTGTTGACATTTTGTTCATGGGTTATTAAGACAACTTTGACACTGGAAATTTGCAAGTTACCATTTTAAAGACATGTTGAAGAACTAAAAAGATTTTTACAACATGTACACCACAATCAGAAAGGCTGTCTGAGTTGTATCCTTGTGTCTCACCTCTTCCCGGACTTTCTGCAGCTGCTGCTCGTACTTGCTAACCAACTCTTGTCTACCGGTCTGGACTTCTTCTAGATGCTTGCGGAGCAATCCGATCTACGATGGAGCGATGGCAAGTTAGAAACACGAGCGGCATGCAGAGGGACGTGCAGTCAAACGGTCGGGATCATGCTGCAATACACTCGAACTGTGAGACAGACGAATCCAACTGCTACTGCACCTCCAGGTCCCTCCGTTCAATGAGATTCCTGGCAGTCAACAGCTCCTCTTCCCCACTTCTCAGCCTGAGGTCCATGGCCTGCATCTCAGCGTCCCACTCCCTCCTCTGATGGTTGACCATGATGTCAATCTGTCTCATCAGCTCCTGGAGCTCGGGCTCACACGATGAAAGGACAGAGCTGGAATACAGATACCAACTATTTAAAAAAAAAAAACATTGTGATGTTGACCAGTCACGTTGAAATACCACAAAACCAAGAGGTCGCCATCGCTCAGCATCGCTGGTTACCAGCTAGCGTGTCACCGGGTTTAGCTACAGTTTAGGTCACGTTACCTCAGGTCAGGATTCTGCAAAGACACCAAGGAGGGCTCCATTTGTTCGCAGCAGATGCTACGTTACTTAAGCTAACCTAAGCTAACAACCTCTGGGGCAGCTTCGACAAAGCGTCAACGACAACAGCTGAGCGCGTGACTTTTAACGTTATATCGTTACATCAACATATCGACGAAGTCGTGCTTTAAGTGGAGTAAGCTCAGCGTTACGATTCTAACACTAGTTTCAGTACACCTGACTACTTTTGTTTAAATCGCCACCTGGCTTGGCGGTAAATACAGCTATCGTTAGATCCAATGGTGTTCCTGGTTTTCAATGTGAGGCGGTAACTCCGCCTCCAATGTGTGACCTCATCACGTTTTACGTCAAAGGTTTTTGGACCCTGCAACTGATTTAACTTCAAATCCAGTTGATGTGACATTCAGCACCGTGGCCGTGTACCCGGTGTAATACAGCAAACGCGCAATATTAATACGGTTAATATGTGTCTATGTAAACAGTACAGTATTTTCACTGAAATTAAGCTTCATTCTACAATGTTCGTTTCAACAGCCTGGAGCCATGCTGTCTCTGCGATCGCAATGTTAAGATGACATGTTTTAATTATTAAGTGAGTGGGTGTGTAGCAAATGGAATAAATTGTGTAGTATCTTCTTGCATGAACACGTGGCTCGTTGGTCTAGGGGTATGATTCTCGCTTCGGGTGCGAGAGGTCCCGGGTTCAAATCCCGGACGAGCCCATACATTTTGCGAAGCCGCACAGCGGTTAACGCTACATTCCCGTTTCTTAGCAAATCGTATTCAACGTGCTTGTTTTAAGAGACATTTTCAGGGTTTTTCCGAGTTTTTTCAATAGCGTTTTACGATGTAAGTTTTGAACTTTATAATTAATGTCAAATAGTAGACCTAATACGTTGGAGGTTTGAGTTAAGAATGCTTTTATAATCAACAAAGCGTCTCTTGCAGTGTGGCTCGTTGGTCTAGGGGTATGATTCTCGCTTTGGGTGCGAGAGGTCCCGGGTTCAAATCCCGGACGAGCCCTCACTTTTTAAAAAATCTGTTTATCCATTATTTAACACTTAATATGAAGGGATATTTATTAAAAAGTGTCATCACCGTTTTCCTCCAAGACAATTTCCCACAGCCGTTCCCCCACCTGTCCTCCTTCCCACTAAACTCAACACACTGAACAAAAGAGGACAGCTCTCTCTCTCCGCCCCCACAAACACAGCAGACACTCCCATCAGGAGGCAGACGAGCGGCTCTCCATTCACTGCAGTGCTGCTCTGCTTCTCACTCAGAAGGGACAATACTCTCAATAAGGCTCAAGGCAGCTCCGTGTCTGCCTTCACTTGTAAGGTAGGTAAGATTTACTGACTGCATTTTAAAATTGCTATTACTTTCAGCTGGGTTTTTTTCATTCAGAAATTGTGTTTAATTGCGGATACTGGTTGAGCCATTTGTATTGTTCAATTTTTTTCTTTATAGCAGCACACAGTCTTGACCAAACTCAGAATGTGCTCTAAAGATATACATATAATAGAAGTCATATCAGAGAGATATCTGTAGAAATTAGAATTGGAATAAGTAAGATGTATTTTTAATTCAATTTAGATAAAAACCCAAATCTTATTATCTTTGTGAAAAGTTGTTTTTGTATATTATTTAATAAGCATCACATATAATAACCATTCACAAAACAACTTTCCATCTAAACATCTAAACATATAGAAGCTGACTGGGAGCTGAGACAAGCCCTCATCCCATCGGTTGCTCCACAGCGGAGTTTCATCCCCATCACCCCCTCATCCCACTCCGGGCCTTGCGGTCAACCATGGTTCTGTGTGAGGATGGCGACTGCAGCGTCTGCCTCGCGGCCTTCTCGCGGACGGACAGGATCCCCCGGGTGCTCCACTGCAGACATACCTTCTGCGACCCGTGCCTGGAGACCATGGCGCAGGCCAGGAACGGCCTGCTCACCGTGGGCTGCCCTCTGTGCCGCCGGGTGACCTGCATAGGCCGCGGCCTCAGCCTTCGGGAAGCCCTGTGGGTCAACAGCAAGCTGTGGGAGCAGATACCGGAGGGCGCGCAGGAAGAGGAAGAGGAGGAGGAGGAGGAAGATGGACGGAAAATGAGGGCTCAGGAGGAAGGCATGGAGGCTAAACAACAGCCCTCGCTGCAGGCAGGATGGTGGGTTTGACAGTGTACACACCACTTTCAGATCTATTTATAACAACTGAAAACTGTCACCTTTGACCTCATGTTGTTTCCCATTATTTTGGCTTTCATTACAAGTTTTTTTTAACCCACAAACGCTGTTTTTTGTGAACAAAGGATTGTATCTTATTAGACCAAGCGTCGAGGAATTTGAAGAATTGGACCCTGGATCTGATAAATTCCTGTCATAACTTCCCACTCACACGTCGGTGTTAATCCGGACTTTTGTCCACAGGGCTTCTCATTAGCACCTCAGCTCGGCAGTGCCCTGTTTAGTGTTGTGGGAGTACTAATCCGGTCTGACACGGGGACTTTTACTTTTCCAGTGCTTCCTCCACGTCTGCCAGAACGAAGCTGAAGCTGCCTGCTTTCTTCAGAAAGTTCAGTCTGAATAAGCAACAGCAGGAGAGGATTGTTCCCGGCAGTAATGTGTAAGTTGAGACTTTGTGGTGAATGGCAGTAACGACAAGGAGACACTAAGTGCGGGCTAATAGTTTTATTTGTTTGTCTTCTGTTTTTTGTCTTTGAAGGGAAATGAAATCCTGGCGCAGGCTTTCAACTGAAGACGCCATCTAAAAAGAGCCAGATGGAAGATGATGCGATTACGTGACCCCACTACGGGACTCGGCTCATCAGGGAGGGAAAGTGGTGACCGTTAGGACCGAGGATCCATTTGTGTTCCTGTCAAGACATTGTTTTGTCCCCGGCCAAAGGTGCCCCGTCTCCCCCATCATTTATTCTAGGCTTAATTCCCCCAGCTGGTGTAGTGGGATTTGGTTCAGCTGTCCCAGTTGCACACACACCCCCGGACCCCCCCGGACCCCCCCCCCCGTAACAGATGGTCTCCAGAGAACGTTCCCTTTTCTGCGATCTGCTGAACATTGAGTATAATATATTGTTCTTCTATTTATGACAGCTAGTTGACAAAGTATTTAATAAAAGTATTTTTGAGAATTCCTCTGACGGTGTTTTATGTCTTTACCAATTAATGCTCATTTTACCTTCTGGCTTTTGGGAGATGAAAGAATCGTGAGCTCAAAGCAAAGACACGACAATTCTTTATTTCACAATTGAAGGATTTATGACACGTCAGGTATTAAAGCGACTGAAACAAAATGAAGCCAGCAGGAGATTTCTGAGCGGCACAATGTGAATATTACTTTTGTGTGCTCGATACGCAACAAAGGCGGGTCACAAAAGGCTCATTCAGCCGTGAAAGGAGATTAAAAACACCATTCAACGAGCATCTGGCAAGTTTTCCACAATGGTAGACATTAAAATACTGGCTCATTACTTGCGTTCTGTTCTTTTGTCTCACCTTATGTGCAGCCAAAGGTTCAGAAACAAACAGCACGACACCATTCTGAGAGGAGGAGTGAACCCAACCCCATCCTGGGGTCACCGCTCTGCGTCTCAGAGGTCATTGTTATCGACCTGTTAGGAGACTTCCGTTAGTTGTCACGCCGGTTTGGCAGCCGGCTAGTCGTAACAGGTCGTCTGCACCGGGAGCCTGTGAACGGCTTGTTTGACGGGGTGTCATTTTTCGCTGTCGGTACCGTGGAGGTGTTCCCACGGCTGACGTCGCTATCGGCACAGCAGCAGCTTCAGTTTTGCAAGGTGTGCGTTGATCACTGGGATTTGAGGGTGGAACAGAACAGGAAAAACTCCCCGTGCGCGTTGGCAGAGACGGGACGCGTACTTCATAAATACAGTATGGAAACACTTTGTTTCTAATAAGCCTGGTTTATTCACATGTTTGATGTATAAAATATGAATCCGCAAAGTGTATTAAGTACTAGCTCCTCAAAACTACCACAGTTAAGTATCTGAATAACTGTGCTGAGGGCAGGTTGTCCTCACTAATGAGTTATCGGACCAGACGCAGTAACACACGGGAGGAATTCTGGTGAGGATTCTTTGCAACAAACATGGTGCAACACAGTTTCCAAAGTACTATCCGTTACACAAAAACAATAGTACATTCCTCTTTGAGTACGTGTAAAATACCGACCGTACTAATGTGTGTTTGCAAAATCTGAAGCAGGATCAAACTGTTGGATTAGAGACATGGCATTATAACATTTGCAGACTTGCGACATGTTAGTTGTGATTGTTTGACAACATTCACTTGGACTTTATTCATTCAAACTGGTTATTAAGCAGGTTAGCAGGTTAACGGGACCCTGGCCAATACAGCAGGTAATTGCGATATTAGGATTAACGAGTCATCGACAGAAACTAGGTATGTCTCGTTGTGTCCCCATGAGAAACCATGCGCGCTACAACATGTCCAAGATGCTCAACAATGACACAATTATTGCTTCATTGCGGGTGTCGTTGCGTTTTATCTTATTCACCCCCCCCTCTCATTCTGCAGAACTCAAGTCCTCCTTCATCGACACCATCTGTCAGGCTCCGAGTGTGTCCTCCATCTCCGCCGGGCCCGATCCTACGCGTGTGCGCCTCTGCGTCTGTCTGCAGCTATTCTCGCATTCTGCTGCAGCAGACTGCAAAACAACTAGCGGCTGTTGGTGTCTTCTTGGAATACCCTCATTGCCTGTTTGCCATTAGCTGCCCCAGTTAACCAGCCCCCGGCCGGTAGGAGCCACTAGTGCCTCTCTGACTCGTGTGTGGCTAACGGCTAACAGAGGTAGCAGTGCACACGGTTTCTTATCGAGTTCCATATTTCATTCACGTTTACATGACCACAGAATGTCAACATTTCTCAAAGATCCAAGTAGATCATTTCGCGAGTACGATTTATTAGTTTGCTCAAGGTGAAGAAAAAGACACCATCAGTGTGAAACAATAATAACAACAATAAACGGACGAGTAGAATTATGGAACGTGTGCAGTGTTGAAAGAAAAGAACTGGGCGTGACTTTGGTAGTAAGACATCTTTATTAATCATTTAAAGAGACATGCTAGATCTCTGTACAGCGTGAATGGAGAACCAGCTCTGACTGTGACGGAACAGGGAACGGCCTCCATCCTCAGGCGCTCACCCCCAACTGCCCCCCCACCATATACCAAGACGTGTGTTGGTCCATTTCAAGGGAATGCTCAAATGGGACCCTACTTTAATAAGTAGGGGGAGTAAATACAAATTAACGTCTACAGCAACTGATTCATCATTGGTCCTCATTCGAGAACAAACACCCATGGAGTCATTTCTCAAACAGTGCTCTCCTTACAAGGCTGTGTGGTGGGTGATGAGAGCGGTACATTCCTGTTTGGGGAATAGGCAGCAACACAGGGGGTTGATAGGTTATTACCTATTCTTTCAGTTGGGGGGGGATTATAACTTAAAATGCAACCTGTCTTTGCCCCTCCAGTACTCACAAGGGGGGGGGGGGGGGGCTTTCCGGCTAATGTCTCCCTTTGAGTTTCCATCTGACTCCGTCTCTTAGTAGTATTATTTGGCTCATTACGTGGGTTAAAAGGCTCCCGGCTGCTCCCCTTCTTGGACACGTGTGAACAATCCATAAACATTCAAGTCTACTCTAAGACACGGCACTCCAAGTGTTCTGGAGATGAAGTTTTTTTTTTAATATCATGTTTTCGAAGACTTACATTGTCACTCTAGAATTCTAAAACATAGTGTTCAAAAAGTGCATTAAGATTTTTCACTTAAGAGCCGAGTCAAATCAAAGTAGTGTTCACAGCACTGGCTTCAGCCCCAGTGTATGTTACGATACCTGGCTCCAAGGAACAACGATTCAGAAAAACAACATTGCATAACGCCAACATCACTAGTAAGTTCAAACACAAGCAGCAGAGAGAACCTCCCCTCGGTGGGGGACACGTCACAAGACGACCGCACGGGTCTTCAGTTAGGTGACACACACTCGTCATAACTCCACGTTAACCTGAAGAGGGCTACAAGTGCAGACTCGCCTCCCGTCGGGACTGGAACCGTTTTAAAATGTTAGCAGCTTGTGTTGATTGCAGAACCAGCGGTGGAGCCTCCTGGTGGCCCCGCTCCTCGGTGACACCCGGCGAGGGCTTTGGTTCTCCGTGGCTCACGGACAGCGTGTGTGCAGCAGACTACAGTGATCACGACCACCAAGACATCACACAATGCCACAGCAGATGTCGTGGTGTTTCGGGGGCCCGGGGGGCGGGAGGGGAGGGGAGTGGGGGGGTCTATGACAAAGGTGACCTACGTGGTGCCCTAATGTGCCGAGAATGTAACAACTCAGCAGTGGCCCACGATGTGACTGCATTCTAACGTTGCCTACACAGGAAAGCACACATTTACACACACACACACACGCGCACAACAAAGAGATATTCTGAAGTCACGTGTACAAATCCAGTTCTCATAAACAAAAAGACATTATCAGAGTGCAGTAAGTCACTGGTGTTATGTTACCGTTTACAGATGTGTGTACACTGGCAGACAGTACCTATGCTCAAAAGGTAGGCATGCATTAGATACTCAAGATGTTGCAGTTCGGTTGCTGTTAATGGTCAGGAACACAAAGTTATGGATCCCACAAGGGTTATTGGACGGAGAGCTGTGATTGGCTCTCTAAATCGGAGTCCCGCCCCTTCCAGTGGGCTGCCATGGGGCCATACGCAAGGTGAAAAACGAGCGACAAATCTAAAAATGTCAGTTTAAAAGAACATTTTACACGTCGGGAGATGTCTCATTTAGTTTTAAAAGTGTTAATAATTAGAAAGACTACACACACACACAGAAGTTGCGTTAGTGACGTCTCTTTCTGAAGCGGAGTGTTTTGTACCAGGAAGCATTCACACTAACGACGGGTCTCACTCATTCTTTCCCTTCCCAGCAAACAATAAAAACAATAAGTAAGATACATTTATATCCATGCTAGAATACAGCCATGTTAGTTAAATAGCAGGCGAAAGTATTGCCCTCTTGTTGTGGGAGACCAGAGATGTGTTTTACCAAAAACTACATGGTACCACAACATCTTGATGCTGAAAATTCTTTTTCAAATAGACCAACATCACGATTCACTTCCAACGGGAACCACTGAGCGACATCGCAAAGGGCCACCTGCGTCTCTGTGGCCTTCACGCAGGCCCCCACATGGTGGCGGCCGGGCCGCTGAGTGGCAGCTAACCGTGCTAACGTTGCTAACCGCCGGCGGTTCATGCTCACCGGGACTCGCATGCACTTAACGCTCAGGTAGCAACCCCAGGTTTATTAACTGGGCTCAGGGCAGCGCATATGTGTAACACACTGACTTTGTTCTATCTTCACATGGACAATATTCGTCTGTTGCTGTATTGGTCTTCTGATTGTTACTTTGAACCCTTAAGGTTGAAACTGGTTCTGTCCTGGTAATGTGCCTTGGGGAGGTTACAGGCTACGTCACCCTAACCCGACACAAACATTTGGATCACTTCTGTTGATTTAGATGCTTTGCGTGGCTAACCGCTAACGGCGAACAGAGCTACCGGTACACGCACAATGGTGTACCGTCTCGCCGACCTTTGTTCATCCTTAACCGAAGCGGGATCCATAAAAATATGTCTTGAACCATCTGTTCTTATCAAGCCCTCCATTACAGAGTTGAGTTGTTTGAATATTAAAAAAAAAAATTTACCAGAGAGATCTCCCTGAATATACAAAAATATAAAAAAAAGTATCTACATACGTAACTTGGAATTCTTCTTTGTTTTTATTTTCTGTCTCTGTTTTTTTTCTTTTTTTTTTAGCTTTTTGCAGGTTGTAGGACTTTTTTGGCAGTTTCATTAACAAATTAGGCTACACTACTAGTAGGACTGCTAGTTCCAACCGATGGACCGAATAGTCAGGAGAGGAGGCCAGATTCTCAACGTGCAAAGTAAACCAATAGGAAGCAACATAACAAGCATGTGGTGAGGATGACGTTTTGTTTTTATGTTGAGTATTAACAGGAACAGCCGCCTTCAGTGTTCTGGGGCTCCTGCTGCTTGGCCATATTGATGTCGATCACTGGAGAAAACGTTAAGGAAGCTTGGGGAACATTTGCTATTAGATCAGACACATCATGCACATCAATTAGAATATTTTCAAAGAGGGAAAGCCGACGTAATCGTTCAATACATGTGCGACTTTACTACCACTAGATGGAGCTACTTCCCAATGAATTCTTTAGTCCAGACACCAACCATGCTGAGCCAGTCTACGGCTTGCACATTCAGCTCGGCAGGAAACCCTCTTTTTGTTGGTAATAATGAGAGTAGATGGCGTTGGCACCGCTGTGCTACAATCAAGGCGGATGCACCATTGTGTGTTAATGAGTTGCTGTAAGTCAAAATGATTCTGCAGTGGTTTTTGACACAATTCCGGTTTTATTTCCAGGCATTGCTCCAGAGCGTTTGTATTTTTCCACATTTTGCAGTGGGAACAAGGTGCAGACCTGCTCTGTTTTAAAGGAGACAAAAGGTGTATCAGGCTTCCATTATACCACAGCTGGAGAGAGTGTGGCAGCGCAGCACCTTTATTATTGACTTTTTCAAATTCATGTATGCATAAGGAGGGGGGTTGCATACACCGTGGCCTATATATTGTATGCAAGGGAGTGTGAAGCAGTCCCACTGGGGCTTTCAAATGCCCACCCTGCAGTGCCTGGTGCTGTTAAATGCAGCGGGTTGATGTGAGTGTTCTCATACATTAAGGAAGCATTTCATCACAGCATGATGACATTTGAAGGGCAGTCTTTAAAGAAAAGGGTGCACTTGAGCACTCCCATTTGGATTGGCTCCCACTGCCTTACCGAAGCAAATGAGCTGACTGAGTCGCGCAGTCCTCCGATACCTGTCGCTTTACTTTTGTCTCTGTTCAGGATGTTAACAGCTTGTGATGCCTTCAAATCAATAGATGAGTGGCTTGCCGGTGTGAAAGACATCTACAGAACATCGCCTGTTCCAAATGGCAGCCAGCGGAAACCTCAAAGCGCCGTGATTGAATTTGGCAGCACAACCAAGCTGTACACACACGTTTGAAGCTGAGGAAAAGTTGCTTCTCCCGATTCTGTGAAGGGAAATATCTGCCTTGATTTTCGGCTAAATGCTCCTCTCTGTTCCCCAGTTTACAGTCACTTTTTGTTTTTTTATTTTAGCGCTGAGGGGAACTACACAATGAGGTGCTAATTCTCAGTTCTTCTCTACAAGTGACCTCTTTTACATTACTCAGGGTCCTTTGGTCCATTTTCTAAATACAAATATAAAGGATCAGCTTTTAAGATAATATCTTTAAGAACTGGAAGAGAAAGCCGTGGATGGAGCACTGGGCTTCATCAATATTCTTAAAGCGGCAGCACAGCAATCGCTGCTCACCTGACACACGTTTATTTGAGGCACATTTGGATGATGTCTCCCTTACGGGGAGAAGCTACATTATTCTCTGTTGTGGCCGTATTCTATGATTCATATCACAACTGATTCAATGTTCTTCACAAAACAACCCTGAATAATAAACTAAATACTGAATTGCACTGAATCACAGAGCGGCTGGAGGCTGAGAGCCCGCCGCGATTCATTTAGCTCCCTGGCTCTCTCTCATTAACGTGGATGAGCACAACACTTGATCTGGGTCACGCAGCCTCTCCACGGGGGCCGTGACACCCGGTGAACCTGCAGGAAATTGGTCTCAGACCGAGAGCAGAAGACTTTGCCCCGGAGGCCCCGACATCCACCATAAATCAGTGGGACACAAACTGGCAATTTAAAGGAACACAAAGTACAATGGGTTTACTTTCTAAAAATCTCTGCCTTGGGGGGAGAGAAAACGTTCACTTTTCTTGTATCTAAGTGGTCCATTAAATCATTGCTCTACCAGGCATGTTTTATCAAATTAATTAAAAAGAAACTCGATGAACGGTTCACGTCGGACAGACTGACAGACAAGCCCTCTGAGCCAATAGGATTCAGCGAGTACGACCTCGGCCTTCACAAATCTATTCAAATATCAAAAAAGGAATTGCAACGAAATAGTACCACTGCCAGAATGAATAGTTCTGATGCATTACAAATGATTTTGCATTTCCGTGCCTTAATGTGGAGAAACATATCCAGTGTAAATATCCAGTGCACAATGCTTCCATTGACGGGTGATAAAACAGCCACAGGCTATATACCGTGCATGTCATGCATCACGGGCCAAGCTCATTTCTGCACTCCTCCCAGTTATATCAATACTATTCACAATGCAATAACAACTACGGAGCTGCTCCATTAACTGACAGTGACAGCAGAGGCACAGAGCTGCTGAGGAACTGTGACCACCTGCCATCCATCAGCATACCTCCACCGCACACAACCCCCCCACTTCCATTATGCCTCATTAGAGGCCGGGATTACACAAAGAAGAAAAAGGAAGAGAGATAAAGGTAATTGCCTGGATATGAGTGAGTGAAGCATTACAGCCAGGAAATATGTTTGACTGCAATAAAAAAAAAAAAAAAGCACAGGGGCCGTCTACACAGTTCACAGGGCTGTTAGGTCACTGGGTTTATCCAGGCCGTGCAGTTTGCAAAGGATGGACGACTCCCAGTAACTGATGAGTGGGCGATAATCAGAGAGAAGTGTAGGTCGTCCTTCTCTGCACCAAGGTCAGCATCTATTTCTGTTAAGAGTTGGCGCAGATGAGTCTCCAGGCTACACAGAACGAGTAATGACAACGCCATATGCACCTCGCACAAAAAAGGCAATTTCATAATTCCCCACGGTTACCATAGAGACGGCACCTCACTGTGCGTTGATGAGGTGAAACGGCACACACTGATTTACTGTATGGAGTGTCTACAGGCGATGTTTCAGCTGCTTTAGGGGACGCTGGCGCTGGAACGTCCAGTTTTACCTTCCAAAGTACTGCGTCCTGCAACAAGCTAACTCGCTGGGCCGACAGCGACATTATTCTTCCTTCTGCAACCACTACGTTCTGCATTCGTCTTTTATTTAAAGGACAGAACTGTATGTAAACACATAGGGAGCTGTGTGCCGGGGGCGAGGCTGACTAGTGATTCACAGCGTGCGCTGAGTGGGACGATCGGCCTTCTGGATGTGTGGGAGGGTTTAGCTTTTGTTCCAGCCATACAGGTTATTGTAAAAGGCTTGCCATTAATAGCAATCTATGTATTAAATAATACCCAATATTTTATTTGTTCGGTACTGACAGAGATCGATCGAGGTGATTGATTTGGGAACCGCTGCTGAGGGCGTGTGACGGTTCAGACACGATGACTCGTGTCCGTAACTAGATTTAGTCTTAGTAGTCACAACGCGTCCCTCCCTGATCAGTCACGGAGGAAAACAAACATCAGGTCAGGTCATCAGATTATCGATCACCTACCAGGTTGATTCAACACGGATGATAGATCAGACGATGGAATCCAGCGGCGCGTCCGGGCGAGATACCAGCCCGACGGAGCGGCTGTTTGAAGTCACGGTTTTGCTGCTTGGATTAGATTAACCGACCCCCCCGCCCCCCGGCAGAGCTACGACTGTGACAGCCGACAACAACAAAGCCGAGAAGAAACAAGTCAACCAAATAGTTTTAAATGCTGGGATTGCAGTTCCAAAGGTTTTTCTTTGAGACTCATCAAAGTGGTGTGCAGATGAGTAGCGTAAAGTGAAGGCAGCTTGATTGTAACCCACGTCTGATATATTTACGGATGTGAGAATGATTGCGGCAGAGGAGCCAACACAGCTTGACGGCCCTCTTTAGTCGCTGATTAAAATGATCTGTCTGAGCTGCTGTTTTCAGCTCCTTCGACATCACATGTGAACAAGTGTGTCTCTTGAGTCAATTCGCTCCTCAATGTAATCAAAACAAATAAATCTCACAAGAGTGAATAAAAATCCGAGATGCTCACAATGACAGTGTGTCAAACGCTGCTTCCTGAAGAAGAAATGTTAGAGTTGAGTGAAAATCTTCCAGGTGGAGCTGAGATGACAGCAGCAGATTTGAGGTGCCAGTCAGCACAGCGGTCCGCAGTCGGACACCGAGGCGTCTCCATTTAATTGGGTGCCGATGCTATCACATGAAAATCTAATCTTCTTATTAACACAGGTGTCATTGTGATGTGTAAATGGTTCTAAGGATACTCCCTTCTTTGCTTGTTTCTTGCATACTTTCCATTCCCGGAAGAGCGGCGGCCACACGCCGGAACAGCTGGAAGGACAGAGACAGAATGAATGCAAGATAACTGCGTACATTCAAATCAAACATTTACCAGCTGTAGGTTCGGGAGGGTTTTGGAGGAATGGCTTGTGTCACTGTCTTTAATCAAGCCGCGCGCATTTGAACCAAACTGGCATGAGCACCTTTTCCTTTGTTGTTCCGGGTATTTCGATCGCTACCTTCTGTCTTTGCAAAGGAATTGAAATCGTCAATCTTCTCAATTTTGGGTAAACACAACAATGCGAGTCATACATGATGATTTGACACATCATCCGTTGATTTGTAGTCTTCTTGCATCAGTTCTCCTGAAAGATGGTGAAATTGATGCTCATCTCAGTGGAAAGTGCTGACACAGGCAAACGGCCTCCCCAGGAGGCCCTGTGACCTTTGCACGCCACCGGGTTCCATCCTGGCATCTGTGCCCCGACGCGAGGGGAAGAATGGCCTCCTGTGTGTGTCGCCCGCCAGTAACACCATTCACCGACAGACACTATACAGCTCGCCTTCCTCCCGCTTCTTATTGACTCGACAGAGGCTCATTGTTTTCCTCCACAAACATCTGCTCTGAGACGCAGAGCGCTGGTGTGGAACCGGGCTACGTTTGCCTTTGTATCTGGAACACACTATTTTCTCTAAAAGTTAGATTCATAAATCAAAACTCACTACAAACAATGAACACAACTTGCAATAGGAGCTGTTTTGGAGAGCGGGTCCCTGTTTACGCCTTCACACAGGGAAGCACACGCAGGAGCACGTTCAAGTGAACGGCGTAGCGTCGGGTTGAAAACCTCCGGACATTCTCGGAGGCAGCGGGCTGTGCTCTGAACGTACCTGCTTGACGTTGTAACCCGTCTTGGCGCTGGTCTCTATGAACATGACGCTCAGCTCTTTGGCCCTCTGTTCGCCTTCCTCAATTGTGATTTGCCTGTGAAAGGGAAGGCCGGTCATCAGAACGTTGCAGATTATTGCATCGCAGAACAATAGCAACCGGTTTTCAGTCGGCGGGCACAAAGCAGATGATGGACAAAGACTCGCAGTCAAGCCTTCGGTCTGCAGCTGAAGCACCTGTTGCTCCAGAAGATACACCGGACTTAATCAGCTAATGACTGAGAATGATTCATTACATTGTCCTGCGAGACATTCATAGCAGCCAATTTGCATCGTGTTTAATAAATCTGTCCCTGTGTCTGTCTCTCGTGTGTCAGGTGTCCATTAATGCAAACGGAGGAGACGTTTCTGCAGCGTGGAGAGAAAACTGGAGATGTTTTTTTTACATGATAAACACAAACTGAGAGAGCTGCACCAATGCTGCTCTGGCTATTCCCGAACACACTCGTCTTGAGTGTCCAATTTATGCAGCACTGAGGCTTCTTTGTCATCAGAAAATGGCACAATGGGCGGGAAATCGCAGCAGCATCGATGCTGAGAGCAGCTCTCCCTTTAGCCGCCGGTGATCGCGTCTCTTCAAAAGGTAAACGTAAAGAAGAGAGCGGCCATTACTTCCCACGGCCATCATGAACTCCAGCATGACAAAGTGAACAAGATCTGTTTAATCTTCTTTCTCCTGGATGGCAATTTTAAATAGACTGATTCTTCACTCAGAGCTGCTTTCCTTTAGCTCCAGAGCCGTGTCGCTGAGTGAATTCAAACGCTCAGCACATCAGCCCCACTTGGTTGATGCTGCCGGGTGTGCGATGCATACTTGGATTCTCTTATCTTACTCCCTAAGGTACTTACCATTCGGGAATGAACAAACCAACCAAACAAAGAAAGAAGGGCTTCTCTCCAGCGACTGATAACCACATCACACCAGACGACAGCGACAGAAAACCCTCAAATCTCTGCTCCACATCCACTGTGAGACAATGTAACTAAACTCAGTCCGGCAACACGCAGCTACACAGAAATGGGTCCAGAGAGAAAGCCGCTCCCTCCCTGCCGGACTCGTATCTCTCCTCCACAATGAGGTGTTCCAACTCACTTTTCACCGTCAGCCACATTATTTCAGATGCTGAGTCACGTCGCCCGACACACGATGCACACACACGATGCACACACACGATGCACACACACGATGCACACACACGATGCACACACACGATGCACACACACGATGCACACACACGATGCACACACACGATGCACACACACGATGCGCACACAGAAACCCGTCTGGCTCATAAGCACAGAGACAAGGCTGATTTACCTCCAGGAAGGAGCAGATTAAGAGATGGTGTCAGCGCAGTAAATAGCCCTCACCTCTTTGCTGCGGAACATTTAGTGGAATTTTAACTCCCAGACTCAAACTTAAAGGCCGTTAACATTAACAACCTGTACGTTAAAGTGAAGCGGATCAGTGGTTTTTACTTCACTCCGAGGCAAAAATGTATTAATATGATTTAATGCCACATATTCTGCGGATTGATATCACAGCTCAAGTATTCTTCATCTGATGGAAACCCATTGGGGTTTATTAAAATATAATAATACAATTCAAAGCTCCATTAGCATTATACGTTTACACTTGTAAGTTAAATATGTATGTATATGTATTTACACATTCAAGCCGTTCAATCAGATTAGCTGTTTGTGATTTTTAAGGGCTATGAATTGAATATTGTCCACCGTACAGCCTGTGTCCCGTTACCTGTTAAATGTCAAACAGATTTTACAGCTTATACTAAATACTACACTCTTTACCACATCGTGGAACAGATACCCGTAGCATCCCGATCTCGATCTCAGAAGCTCCTGCCTTTGCTCTGTTGTCATGGCAGCCATGGTCTTTTATTGACAGATCCAGCGAGATGCATCCTGGAAACTGTCATCCCCAGCAATTGTTTCCATGCATGCCCTTGAGTCCCTGACAAGTTCTTTCTGAGACACTAGAAAGCCAAAGGCCGCTCCTTTCTGCCGCTGCTCAAGAGGCTGGAGATGTTACTCTACATAACGCTGACTAGAACAATTCCATTATATGATTTATGCATGGTTATTGACCACAGCAGGACACATAATGTGGGATACTTCTCCCCTGTAACAGAGCCAGAGAACAGGATGTAATGATTCTCTGCTAAAGCATGAAACCAAATGACTTTACATCCACTCTTGTTATAGAATGAGCCCGAGATCAGTCCAGCACAACAGAAAGTAGACGGTCAGCTGTTTTGACCACTAACGGTACTCTTGATGTACGTCGTGAAGTAACCTGTGTGCGCTAACATATGCGTGCATATTTTTTCTGAGATACACAACTCAGAACATATGTAAGTTAATATGATAGGAGAAGTGTAAAGTTCACAGGAAAGTCAAATAAAAGGTATAGTTACAAAGACAGGACCAAAGTCTACAGCTTTGCTATCAGCTCTGTGAGGGTGGGCTTAAGGAGCGTTAAAGGAGGAGAGACACCAGCTGTACCTTTGGGGTACGACACGTGCACAGTGAAGTAGAACATGGGGATGATCGATTTGTTTCACTAAAGCAGCGATTCAGCGGCCCCCTGGTGGGCCGCGAAGGTACTGCAGGTGGGGCGCGAGAGGTCATTTACAATAAATAAATACATTTTTAAAAGTTTGAAATTAATATAAAATTATTTATGATGCGGCACATTAGTTATGTGAAACATTAGTTGATGAAGCACAAACAATTTAAACGAACAGATTAATAAAACAATAAGGCTCTCGCTCGAAACGGCTGCTCTTGTCCGCCTGTCGTTGTTCAACAAATGTAGTATTAAAGTAAATATACCGCATTTTCCGCACTCCAAGGCGCACTTAAATGGCTTTAATTTTCTCAAAAAACGACAGTGCCTTATAATCCGGAGCGCCTTATATATATGGATCAATTGGTTAATCGGTTGATCCATACTGGTTGTACACGTGATTAAAGGTTCGGGTGGGCCGCGAAAGATTTTCAGATTTCAAATTGGGCCGCGGCATCCTTGAGTTTGGGAACCGCTGCAATAAAACATTTGCGGGGAGGTTTTTTTTCATCTCACACTGCCTTTTTTGAGGGTTCTCTCTTGTAATAAAGATGATGCATCACAAGCAACTTCATGTTAAATAATTATCTCACAGAATCAATAACAAGTGTTTAAATGCAACACATTCTGCTGATCAACACGGGAAAAAACTATGGTGATAAAGTTGTTGCGCTTACTTTCTACATTTCTCAAAGGATGTCGGGATTAGGACTTTTAAATGAAAACAGAAAAGAACATTGCAGCAACATTGGAACTAAAGACATTTTACAGATGACTTTACATCAGTTTTCTGTATGGAGCAGATAAGCCACCATTAATGCATTTTGGCACAAGCATGGTTCAATTTTCCTTTTTGACACAAAGCAGAAATATGGATATTTCTGCTTTGTGTCATCTCATCTTTCAATGTATGTATCTCTCAGCTATATTAAACATCCCTTCCACTATAGTCATATAAATTATGTATGTATAGACCCGTCATGATTCCTTGAGTGTCACTAGGGGCTGAATAACGGAGTTAAGTTTTCTCCTTTCAAAGCAATAAGAGCAGCTGAGCGTCCTAATGTACCACCACAATTACTATGGCAACTCCGTAGTGCATTCATTTAGATATGCCATATATAATGAGGCAATTTTTAATTTCCCATACCTGTCTTTATATGAGACTGAGGTATTTTAAATGGAGGAGTTATTCTGGTGTGAAGATAATCAGTTGTGTTTCATTAGCATACAGATTTGATGAGACGCTCCGACGTCTCATCATGTCATGTGCTGCACTCTGCGGAGACTCGGCCCGACTCTTTTGTCCTGCTTTGTTCTCGCCGTGTTCCACTGAATGTTCTCGACGGCTGACAGACGGACTGACACTTTGCACATCACAGTTGCCATGGCGTCAAGACATGAAAGGGTTGCTGCCTATAAAGCAAAAAAGCTGCCAGGAGGCGGGTTTGGTGTGTAACACACAGTACACACCTCTTATCTGCCAGGTCTGTTTTGTTGCCTACGAGCATGATGATGACATCACTTCCCCGCTCTGTTCTCACGTCCTCGATCCATTTGGACGTCTGCTGGAAGGAATTCACATCTGTGGAGGAGCAAAGACGAAGCGGAGTCAAATTAAAGATGTGGTTTGTGCGACTGCAGAGGCATTCAACGTCTCCTGCTGCTACTGCTCAGAATACACCTATTTACCTTCCGTCCAGCTTTTTAAGCGCGGACATGCTGGATGTTTTTATAACAGCTGCGGATAAAAAATGTATGCAACATTTTGCTGATACTTAAATATTCGAATCCCGATGTTTAGACATTAGTTGATAGATGATACTGGACAATACAAACCAGAAGGGGGAAGGTAACCCGTATTACTTTATGAAATCAGGAGTACAATGTACCTCCTGAGGGCAGTTGTATTAAATAAGTGTTACTGAAATAAAGAAATAGATGTCACTGGTCCGTCATGGAAAATGATCATAATAACTCACACTACTGGATATTTCATGGTTTTACCTCCATAGATGAGCAAAGACCAACTTCTAAAAATTACACCTGAATACCTCGGTTTCTTTTCCCGACAGCAGTTATGCTGAATACATTAGCTTGTGATATATTAAGGATAAACGGTGCGTGCAACATGTGTAGAGGGTGCCATCACCAAAACATAAAGGTCTCCCTTTGAGTTTCTCCAAGAAGGACACACAACAAAGCAAAGGGTCTTTGGAGTGGCAACCTCAAAGATTTTCATTTATAAATGTTGATTCACCGTCTATCACCTAACTAGGTAACACAAAGGTGATTGAGCCTGGGCCCAACCAATCAAAGTATGTTTTGCAGTATTAAGACCCGGGTATCTATGGTAACGTTCCAGACAACGATGCTGTGCTCAGTTACTGACACCTTCACAATAAAAGCACTCCACTGGCGAAAGTTCACTCTTATTACGGAGTCACAGGAAATGAGTGTGTGAGCCTGACGCCATCCTCTATCGTGACACCAGGAAATAATCTACAAAACAAGACTGCGGCCATTTTCTGCTTCCAGCCTTAAAACACAGCAGGGAGCGATGGAACATGAAGGAGCAGCCACAGAGCTGATCGCACCTCACACTTCTCAGCGCGGTAACCAACTAATGTCGTTCTCGCTGTTGGCAGAGCATGAAATTATTTGTTATTTAAAACAAGGATTGTTTGTTCTGCTGCCCCCAGTGTTGTTGGACTTGTATTATTTAACTGCACTTTTACCACCAAATCAACAAAGACTGAGACCTTAAGGATTTTCACAATAAGAGAATTTGAGAAGGAAGAAGCAATACGTTTCATCTCAACATGGAGTGTATAACGTAAGCATGATTGCAGGTATAACACAAAAATGATTTTGGCATATATATTATATATATATTCAAACACGGGACACTGACTTGTGATGTCGTAGACCACCACGGCCACAGTGGAGTCCCGTATGTAGCTGGGGATGAGGCTCCTGAAGCGCTCCTGGCCCGCTGTGTCCCACAGCTGCAACCTCACCTGGGGTTCAGACAGAGACAGCTGAGGAGACTGAGATTATTCAGATAATCAAGAGAGCCCAGAAACACCTTGGCTCCCTCCACACACACACACACACACACACACACACACACACACGTAAACAAAAGCACCCAACACGATATTGGCCTGAATCCACACTCATTATTTGTACGAGTGGACTCCTGGAGGTGAAACAGCCAAGGTCCTACTGCTGCACGAAACGATTCCTCGAGGTAAACAGACATGCAGAGACATCGCATTCATCTACATATCACAAAGACAGAGGACTCGCTGTTCATCAGGGAGCTCATGCATTATTTCAGAAACAAGCAGAAAGAAAGCTGCGGACGCGTTACATGTCGGACGTCTCGTACAGATGTAACTGAGGCTTCTTACCGTTCGATCTTCCAGGTACATGGTTTTCGACAGGAAGTCAATTCCAATTGTGGCCTAGTTTAGGAAAAGAAGATATCGCAGGGTCAGCGTGTATGTAAATCCCCCCGAAAACAAAGAACACAGGCAGGAGGAGGACTGAAAGATCCACGGTTCATAAGCGTATTATCCCAAAACATCGCCTCGCGTCGGGCTGTATGAGCACCTGTAAACTAATGCAGCCCAACACTATGAAAACTGCTAAAACATGGAAGCAGTTCGATCGACGCTAAGGCAGTCCGTCTGTATTTTAGGCCAACTGGTCACCCGAAGAGCTTTATGGGTAACGCAGGGGCTCCCATGTTGTCAGATCTTCAAACAAAAGGTGAGTCAGAGTTATGCTTTTTATGCCATCTCATGAATTAAATTAAATTAGTTGATGATATAACAACCCACTTTTAAACCAATGGCTAATCACAGGAGGCCTTTTTTCAATAATTGGGGGTAGATCCAATTTGTGCGTAAATTGACATTACTGACCGGCTGCCTCACCTTGTATGACTTTGAATAGATGAAGTAGCCATCAGGAAGCGGTAAATCACACATTTTGTTGTATGCATGTGGTATTTGAAACCTATAGATTAAACATTTAAGTCATGTATACATAAATGACATGGATTTTGGTAGAGGAAACATGTTTTCAATTCATTGTTATGAGTAAGCTAGAATAATCAGAGGCTCCGTCTGCAGCTACTATGGAAGAAATTCCGCAAATACTTTTTTCCAACACAATTATAATGCCCTGCAGCCCGGTGTTTGGTAACGACTCCCGTGCAAACATTCCACTTCAATACTCAGAATGTTTCATACTCAAATGAGCAGCTTCTGTGCTCCCACATCACCCATTGCTAACGGCAATGATAACCCTCGCTGTGGCCTGGGGCAGATGGCGACGCGTGTTCCCTCTCCAAGGGATGTTTACTTTCCACGGCTCTCTGCTGCAGCGCCTGCCGTGATACCGCAGGCAGCTCCGTCATGTACAAACCCAAACTCTAGAACTTCAGTGCCTCACCGCAGATATTGTTTGGTTTTTTTTTAAATGCCAGAACCGCTTTAGTATTCCTTACAACAAAAGCGAGACAAGAAATGCCACCTAATGACAGCTGGTGAAGGCAGATTTCATGTAGTGCGTCCAGATGTTCGATGCGTGTAAAGGATGGACCCTGGATTAAGCAGCAGGCTCCAGCTGCCAGTGTGACCCGGCCAGCTGGAGCCCGTACTTCAGCTAGTAATGGTCAACTTTATTTATTTATGCTAAGATACGTTTGCACCCGGCTGTGGTTAAGCAGGTGGGAGGGAACGGTACCGCCCACTCTGACCGAATCGGGCATCAACAGCTTGATCACGCGCCGGTTACCCTGGCGATGCCAGTGGTCTAACTCAGAGAGTCCGGCTTGAAGACACGACGTCATTTATACTTCTCCCTTAATCAGTCACGCGAGGCTGGAAATAAAACGCCTCAAGGAATTAAGATTAAGGGAGAAAAAACCCTACTTGTTGGGTTGAATCAGCCCCAAAATAGACTAAATTGCCTTTTTCCTTTTGGCAGAAATAGCTTGAAAAGTAACTTTCATAACCACCATAACTTGCCCATTAAAACACGTTTGAAATTAAAATATTTAAAATTCATGAGGAAATGTTCTAAATAGCTTTTTTAGATTTAACTTTATTGACAATAGCACAGAGATGTGGCAGGAGTTTTTCCTGGGGAATGGCAGAGGTGCTGAAGGCTCTTTATGGTCACATTTTTAAATATAGAATCGGTTACACATGAACGCCTTGATTCCCCAGTAATGATTAATATTCCCTATAAATCTTTAACTA
The DNA here is from genome assembly GCF_964276395.1 of Gasterosteus aculeatus. Classification (NCBI taxonomy): domain Eukaryota; kingdom Metazoa; phylum Chordata; class Actinopteri; order Perciformes; family Gasterosteidae; genus Gasterosteus; species Gasterosteus aculeatus. The sequence goes on along the minus strand of NC_135695.1, from coordinate 4,448,239 downwards.
CCGCACATTGTTGGAGGACAAGCCGTGGCTCTCCAGCTCATTCTGCCAGCACAGATGTTTTAAATGTGAAATATATACGTGGCCTTAAGATATTGGACTTAAGAAAAAGGTTTTACACGAGTGAAATCATCATTATATGACTTGATTTTAAAAGTTCGCATCAAAAGAGAACTATAACCTGCTCAGTCGTACGATAGAACGCAAGAGGACCAATCCCACTGTTACTTATCAAAGCAATCCTAATATATATATAAAATATATATATATATATATATATATAATAATAATAATAATAATAGATATATATGCAGTAGATGTAACCCTCCTGCAGACACATCAGGTAGTGGTCTACTAGTGGCAGAGTAGGTGACACAGTGACTCAGCTGGTTCTCTGAGCAGATGGAAATCACAGTAACCTGAGACATTTCCTGACAAACACCACACCGCTCAACCAGATGGAGTTGTAGGCACCGGAAACATTACTGGAAGCAGGAGCACCGAACAGAGAAATCCATACTGCCCTTTTGATTTGGCCGTTGCATTGTCGGTGCGCTAACATCTACATTCAGACAGAGATCGCAGCTCATAATTTCGGTGGATTCTGGGAGGAAGAGGGATTGATGGGTTTCTGCATGAGCACTGCCACAGGGAGGCAACGGGATGTTTAACGCTAAAGAATTGTACGAAACCCCATCTTTTCAGGCTTCTAGTATGTTTGTGTTTGTGTACTTATAGAAATGCAGCCGTCAAAAAAGGTGTATAACAAATAGAGGACTTGGAATATTTGGGCGTCTTTTTTTCTAGTTATGCCCTTTTTGCTTTCATTCCAGTAGATAATCTGAACACTTCTTCCCACACTGCCGCTCCCAGCAGGAACTTTCAAGGTCCTCCATCTGGCAGCGACTCTGCCAGGCCAGCAGACCTCGAGTCACAGCCGGCATGCTGGCCATTTGCTCACAGCGCCGTGTTGCACTTATGATCATCTCCTCAGACAGCAGGCTGATAATACATTGCAAATACAGGTTGACACATTAGCAGCCACAATAAAGTGAGTTGTGAATGTGCAAATTAATAATTAGTCCATCGAACTCATTTTAGAGAGAGAGAGAGAGTTTGGCATTTCTTGGTCAATAACTAACTTACACAATTAATCAATTATTCATATAGCTGAAAATGAATTATTGTTGCAGTCCCACGGAGAATATAAATGATACTCCATCTCAAATATTACATCTTATATAATCCTCTTTTTGGGGAAGGATCTTTCCTGAACAAGAGACTAATTGCTTGCTTATGTAATCACACCCAGATGACGTTTTGTCCCAGCTGGTGTTGGTCTAAAAACCCAAACATGTTCAATTTACCACCACAGAAGACAATGGAAAAGAGCAAACCATTACAATGGAGAAGCAGATAGTGAAACTGACGACAGCAATTATGCTTTACATCTTTACAGTTTTATACCGTTTACTCAAATGAGATTACACATATTTGAAATATTCTGCAATAACAAATGGTTTGCAAGCTAAAACATTTTTGAACTGAAATGAAAGACTGAACTGAACAGCACGTTAACAAGTCCTCATTTCCTAATTCTACATTTCTTTTTAGTCAGCCAATAAATCAGACTCGCCAGTCGCTGACTAAATATCTGAGTGTTTGGGTGGAGCAGACGGATGCAGTCACAGCCTGGTGGCCGGGCCTGACTGACAGCTCCACCACTGAGCCTCTGGAGGGCTCCGAGCCCTTTAGCATGTGCCGCCAGGCGGTGAGGACGCCTGCCGGTGTCTCTCTCGGCTGGGCGGCTGCTTGATGGGAGTCTGCTGCTTTAAATGGCAGCGAACGTGGCTCCTGCTGCTGACTGAAGCCGCTATAATTGCTCGGCTTCATCTCCCTAAACACGCCGGTACTACCATCAAACCGGCTGGATGGGATGTGCTCGGATCCAAGAGCTCCACCTGCGTGAAGTCATTTGGTCTGCAGGCCCCCGGTGGCGGAGACTCTCCACCCTCGGCAAGGCAAATGTAGCCGTACATCCGAGTTTAACTGATACTCAAAGGTCTCTGTAGTCTGGAAAAAAAGAAACCTAAAGAATCCTGTCTAATCCGGGGAAGAGAAGTGGAATTATGACGGGGGGAGGCAAGCTGCTGCTGGTTTTGGGGCGAAGGCGTCGGGGCCAGTGCATGAGGCCCAGACTTGCCTAAACAGCATACGGGCACATTATTCGATCAGCAGATGCTATCGGCCGGGCGTCTGTCCGCCGGCCCTTCTGCTGCCCCACTTAAAACGGCGTTGATTTCAAACAGCTGATTCATCGACCTGCACTGAGGTTCACTCATTCGCTCCATGAAGTGGTGCTTCCAAGTGTGCAGTGCTCTGGAAAGGACGCGTGAAATGATCCGCTCACGTTTATGACACATGCATCGCAGGCCTCAAACATTATTCTCGCCGCGATCACAACACATCAAATCTGCCCCCCTAAAGACTGCATCTGACCCTCTGACCCCACGACTCCATCCGGACGTTCTGAGCCTGCGTCACGGACTGTTTATAGCAATATTAACATTAATAATAACAGATTCACTCCTATTATTACTCCAGTCTTTGGATGATCAACAGGCTTGAACTTTTGGAACTAGCGTTTGACCATTTAGGGAATATAAGAAGGTTTAATGTTAAAAAAAAAAAATGTGTATCATGTTTCGATTTGAGTTTGAGGTAAAGTACTAATGACTCAAAATACACAGTAGACACACGTTTCCATTCAGGAGGTAAGATATTGGGTAAACAGGTCTTATAATAATTCTGTTGCAGTTTGTGACGAAGGGACGTTCAATGAAACCTCGATGCATTATGAAGATTCAGCGGCTTGACAACACAAAGACATGAGTCCCAGCAGCTGGTGTGAAATGTCTGGCTGTGTAGTCTTTCACAAAGAGCCGCTCAAATCTCTTTACAGCGCAGCAGCAGACCTGTGCAAACAAGCAGGAAGAGACATGCCTTGTTGGTCTTTTTGGATTTTTGGGAAGGATGCTCTGGTAAGACCAAACAAGTCTTTGTAGCAACAACAATAATATAGTTACAACAACAATATACACTTTCATACCTGGAGAAGTTTAATGTACACTCAAGATGACAAAAAAGTAAAATTGGCTGAAAAACTGAGGCATCTACAGAAGCCGCTGTAATTGATTTAAAGGCAGATCAACGTTTGGGCGTCTCGAGGCTGCAGAGCAGATTAACGCAGCGGCCTGACACACAGCCCGCAGGGTCTGACTGGAGTTTGTTTTCCAACTCACAGCTGCCCTTAAAGGCCACGATCAGGCTTTGGGTATCAAAAGTATTCACCTTACTTTTTACTTAATAGTATCCTCTTCTCCCTGTCCAGCACTCCCACATACTGGTTGTGGTATTTCAGATTTTCTATGGAATGCGCTGGCTCATAACTAATAAGAGAGCTGAGACACACACACACACACACACACACACACGCTCTAAACCGTATAAGGAAGGGGGCAGAGTCACTTGGTGAGACTTATTTTGAATTCCTTTTTTATTACTATATAAGTAGATACTTACAAAGCAATAATAGTGCTGCCGGTTGTATTTTGGGTGTGTCGGGCTGCATAAGCAGTACTCTGATGGTAACAGATGAGATTAGGCTGCTTTTGAGAGAACACGATTGGAAATAGTGATCCTTTCAGGGCCCTCATGTCGTTAAGCCGATCAGAATCTGCTTTATAGTAACAGCCATGTTGACTTCTTACATCCATGGTTATTTCTGATAAATCCATTTACCTGAGTTTGATCCACGTAAAACTACAATTCACTGAGAAAGGAAAAACAATCCAAAAGGTTTCCTCCATGCAGCACCTACCTGATACGTGTTGTCAAAGCTGTCATACATGAACCGTGTGATCAGGGACGTCTTTCCAACTGCAATAGAGAAGAAGGACAGAATGTGTTAGATGGAAAGAAGAGGCTACGCCGTCCCCTGCTCCTCTGGACGCCCGATAGCCGCGGCCCAGCGAGCTCATGAGCTTGGTGAGGGGGGACCGGCGGGTCCATATGTATTTACGACGCTTATGACTTGTGTAGTTGAGAGGATTTCATATTCTGGACAATTGCGACTGGCATGTGTCTGTTGCTGTTTGTAAGCACAACATGCAAACGCTTGCCCCTCCATCAGGGCTCAACGACACCAGAAGTTATTTCCCCCGACTGGGTTCGGCTCACGCTGCTCGCCAACAGGTCGAAACCAGCCCCAAAATACTACTTCTTCTTTTCAATGGTCATATACGTATAGGCACGTGTGTGTGTTATGGCTTTAAAGTCTGAAGGGCGTCGTATAGTTAAGGAAGGTGCATTTTCAACTCTCCCTCGTACACACTGACAGGACACATTTCATAGTCAGTGGTTGCTACGTTTTTATAGAGGTTGAGGCCCAGAAACATCTGATCACAGCAAAGCCAGAATACACAAGCAGAGGGGCTGCTGCGCAGCGCCGTCAGTGAGAAAGAGCAACACGCTGCTGCAAACCGTACAGTTTTGAAACAATGGTCGGCTGATTCCTTCCCCCCCATCAAGGTCTTCACATTTCAGATAAAAGCCCACAGGAATCCTGGACAATAACAAATATATCCTCTCATCAGTTAGCTTTATTTAATGCCTGTAAAGGAACATTCATTTTGGACAAGCAAAGAAAATATTTAATTCAGTGAAGCATAATGAAGGTTTGTTCAGGTACGTGACTTACAATGGAGTGGAAAATATGAATCCAATACCTACATCGTCACCTCAGGGTCATCAGGCATGTTACTCCCAAATGAATCCCTTCTAGACAACAAGGCTGGTGAGATGGCTTATGGTTTACAGCTTTAATACTGGGGCAGCAGAATCCATGCCGTCCTCTTTACATATCCGCGTAGCAGCAGTGCAGATGGGTGACTGAGGGTCTTGGAACAGACCACCGTGTGAGAGCTGCAGGTCAAACCGATCATTCTGCAAACAGACGCTCCTCTGCACGAAGCTCACCACTGCTCTCTGTGCAGTTTCCCTCCCACGGTTGTTATTAAACATTTGGGATATTTCAATGAATCATTCGTGTGAAAGAGGTGTATTGTGACTGGATCCCTCGGTAAATATAATCGGTCTTCAATTCAAAGTTCATCGTGCTACAATCGTTGACAGAAAGACTTTTAATCAGGCAGACTAACTACGCGTGTCGGCGCCCTGGCCGGTTTCCATATCTGCGAGGAAAGATCGCATGTGCAGCTAGTGATTACGCTGATGACCTCATGCTAATTCATCAACGTCATCTAGTCCCACTTTGAGCAAAAACCTGCTAATCTCTCAACTCAGTCACGGCCTATTTGAACTCACAACTCCATCGCAACTCGCCTAGTAAAGTGAAATTTAGTGTGAGCGTGCTATTTAAATAGTATGAAGGAGGGTGTCTTTGTTCAAACACAGAAAACAGCGTTTGTCTGCTCTCATGTAGGCCGCTAACGCTAGCACGCCAGGCTAACCTACGTGCATCGACCTCGCAGCACATCCAGGGCCGAGCGTTAGCACAATGTTAGCTATCTACATTGTTATGGGATACCTCCACTCACAATAAACATAAAGACTTTGTTCCTTTATCTGAACAAGGAACAACTGCAGCCGTTTATTCCACTGTGAGGCTTCAGCATAGGTACAAGACAGCTAACCCGCCCTTAAATGCACATTTAATGCCTCTTTTTACTGCAGGTTTCTCTTTATATATTGACATTATTCAGTTGGAAAACTTTGCAAGTCAGATTTACAGGATTTTCAGTCTGTAAATTGTCTGTCTTTGGGTTTTGGGCGGTTAGAAGACAGCGGAGACACGTACACTGTAACAGGCGCCGTCATTACTGGTTTAAAGCAGTGATGCGGACCATTGATGGAGCGGGATACTCACCGTATGTTACACTATTTTCAATATTAGTTTGTCACAGCACGCCTTCACGTCAGGGGTCATTAGAGAACAGAGTCTGATCCACCGTCCTTGTTACGGACGTCCTCCTCGGCCCGTTGGGGGACATGACTCAGCACTCTGAGAGCTTCCCATCTCAGACGACACGTCCCTATTTCTTCTTCTAGGTTGAGAACGCGCTGGAACTAAATCTGCACAGACACCTAAATTCCTTCCCCAGAATAAAGGGGGACAGGCGCACTTTGATTTCTCTTGGATGCACGTTTGAAACAGTAAAACACGATGAAGTGAGCAGTGGGCAGCGGGCGCTACAGAGACATCAACACGTCCTTAATGTCCCCATCCGACCTGTAGTATTCTCCTGAAAGGACTGACTGAGTGTGGCTATCAGCTTTTGTCAGTATCTTCATAACTCCAGGTCTGTTTGTGTGAATTTAATTACTGGGGCGGCAGCAGGAAGCTTAGTTACGCTTGTGGCTGCAATAGTTTAGAGAATTTTCCTTTTTCGGCTGAAAAGAAGCGACTAACAAGGCAGATTTTTGATTACATTTTGGAATTAGCTCTGCGTTTGTGAACATTTCCCCACTCCGTAAGCTTTCCATCCGCTTCACTCGGTAACGCTTAACACTATTTTACAGATTATGATGGGATTCAAAAGATTAGCAGCTTTAGCCAGACATAAGAGTGAAATCCTCGATAACATAGCAGAGCTATTCTCTTCACTGAGACAAGCTCCTTCAGGCCCAAAGGAAGGACAACATTAAACTACAGAAGCTCTAATAGCGAACGGTGCAGCCGACGGAGGGGGGGGGGGCGGGGGGGGGGGGGGGTGGTACTGTTGGTGTGCTGTCCGTGTAAGAAAGCCCCAGACTGTCTCGGGGGTTTGGGGCGAAACGCTGATGTCCTTTAATCCGCATGAGAGCTGAGCGCGTACTTCGATTACAAATATCAAAAAGGTTGACCGGTTTGATATTAAACTACAAACTGTCATTCAAGTCCTGATGTGCTCAACTCAGGGGGGGGACCTACAAATTCGTCCTGTCCTCAACTAGAGACGTTCTGGACCCTGGGGGGACCGCACTGGGACTTCTTGACAACATCCCGTAAAACCACATTTTCGATTTGCTTCTGCTGCACGTCTCCATTTGAGTGTTTTGGAGCAGCACACGGTTTTACTCAAATGGCTGCGGTCGTTTTACATGAGGAGCTATTCTTCCCCATTATGCCGCTGCAGGACGGGTTACACGGGATGAATTCATGAGGTTACATAATGCGTTTGAATCTTTAACATCGTAGAGCGCAGCGCTGTTGTACGTGAACTCGACGACACCAGATTCCATTTCGGGGGGGTCCACATGCCGGCATGGCAACATTTGATGATTATTGTTAGTAATATTATTACAGCCACAATGGCTACATTAGTTGGGTGATATATATTATTTTGAAAAAACATCGTTGTCACTGATATGATGATAACGTTGGAACATGCAGACACGCCCTTTCAAACCAGTCAACAGGAAAACCCAGTGCTGTGATTGGCTCATGTGGAAGAGGACCGCCCACTTTGACCTCTCCTCTTTCTCAAAGCGCAGCGGGTTCTCGTAGTAATTTGTTCACTAGTCTTCCAGCGGCGGGGAGACAGGCAGGGGGACGCGGTGCACGATAGATGGCTAGCGAGCTAGCTAGTGCTAACATAGTACATCGATGTAATGTACTTCACCCTAACGACACAAGTGACAGTGTGGGGATAATATTGTCATTAGGGCTGGGCGGTACGGCCCAAAAGTCATATCACAGCATTTTTTCTATGATTCTCGCAGTATTACAGTTATATCTCGGCATTATTTTGTACCCAGCATGCAGTTTTGTGTGTCATTTTATAAATGTACAATTTTGCAAAAAAGCAGGTGTTTTACCCTGTTAAAGAGCATTAGTTGTGGATTATTAATTGTAGTTATAGTTACAAGATAATATATTGTTAAATATTTGTGGTCAAAGCCTAAAAATCAATCACTTCCAATCACAGGATTCACTCACGGAGGTGAGATTTAAATTGAAGAATTTTGAGACGTCTTTTTTGCGCTAACATTTAACACTCTTAATTTTCCCTTTGTCGCTTCTCTCTGAACCATATAAATACAACTTACTGACCGAACTGAAACTAGACCTTTTATCAACAACAGTTCATATTCTGTAGACCCCTGATGCAGATATCTCTACAAACACAGGGCAGGAGAGTAAAGGAGTAAAGGATCCGCTAAGCAGATGGCTTAATACACAGTAACACAGATAAGGGAATCCTGCGAGGTGGGCTCCCAATTACAGCCTTGGTTTTAATGAAGTCTCTGGTTGGCGTGACGCTTCAAAGGCTTTGTGCAGTGAGTTAGCAACATGACGGCCAATTAACGGCGAGGACCGAGCACCTGCTGCTGCACGGCGTGCACGTTCACCAGCAGGGCCCCGCTCAGCACCGGGGAGGGCGCCTCATCAAGGCAGCTCAGAAGAGCTCAAAGCGCTATTATTCGCCACGTTAAAGGTCCTACACAGTCGGGTTCACATTAAGTTCTGCCATTTGTGAGCTATGCAACCACAAAGCCAGTTAGTTAAGGCTTCTGTCACCGAGGGACACAAATAATCTGTGGCGTAAGCACAAACGATACCACGGGAACTGTGGATAATTAAGTAATGAATGGGTGTGATTGAAAAACAGAAACGCTGTTAACGGCAAGACCTCAGTCTTTCACAGCAATATCTGCACTTTTACATAGTGCAAGTGTGCAAATGGGTTTTAAAAAGAAGAATATATACTTTTTAAATGTATTGGATTTGAAAAGACTATAGCCGATGCTTTGACGACAGTATTCATAAATGATCCTCTTTGCTATTCATCTATGGACCCACGCAGCAAATAACTGACCCCTACAAGCAGGTAAATCCACTGCTGGTCATTGGGCGGCAGTCATCATGGAACACCTTTGAGGACGTGGCAGCCAATCGGAGCGCGGCGTAGCTTTCTGCATGGGCCCGGACTTCCCCTCACAGGGGAGCTGGATAAAAATAAAGCGGTACGTGTCATTCCTCGCCTTCGCACGACACCGGGATGAGAGGCGGGCCCGCCGCAGAGAGGCGCCTATCTAATATTTATCAACGAGTGACGGAACAGAGAACGATACAAACTTATTTAAGATGGTAGGAGAGCACAGAGAGCCGCAGAAGGTACAGATCCGTGAGAGAGATATTACGGACTCGCTATTCATAGTCACAGCAGCTGGCATGCAGAACCCAACAGGAGGAAGACAGCAGATGGTCCCCGAATGAATTCCCTTCAATCCGTTAAGGAATTACATAAAAAACATAAAACAGCCATTAAACACGTTTTAATGTGAATGTAATATATAACTGACAATCACTACTGAACAAAGATGTTACACATAACTAATAGGGGTGTAACGATTCATCCACTGAATCGATTAATCGATTTATATTCCTGCGATCCAACTGAATCGATCTGTGCTCCGCAAATCGATTGAAATGGTACATAATCGATTTGTATCGATACTTGGAAACTGCACATTGGATTTAAGCACAACAACGGTATGGATGTGTGTTTGTTTGTTTGTTTGTTTTTTAGCACTTTAGACACGTTAACGTTACTGGATTCAGTCTGTCTGTGACGTCATCAGTACGCAGCAGCAGCCGCGCGAAACTCAGAACAACAACAACACACAGCGTGGAGGAGACGACTGCGAGCGAGACATTTACAAACCAACTTATCGATCCAGCGCGTGGAAACATTTTGGCTTTTGCAAACACGGAGGTGTTCTAAATAAGTCGGTCGCTGTTTGTAGAAAATGTAGAAGACAATAACACGGAAACACCACGAATCTTTCCGGCCGTCTACTAAGGCGCCGTGGGATTAAACAACGCCGACAGTCAGGACCTCTAGCAGCGTCACCGCTGCAGCAGCAGCAGGTAACTCAGCTCTGCAGACACCTCAGGCCTCGCCAGCACCAAACTCACCATCACAGTAACAATTGCCAAGTTTATCTGTAAAGACATGCGACCCTACAATGAGGTTGAACATCCGGGGTTCTGTAAATTGATCCAAACATTGTGTAAATATTGTGTAATGTTTACATTGAAAATGGCACTTGATTCAAAAAAAAGGTTAATAGATTTGCCATTAATTGTTGTTTGCTTGTTTATAATATCCATAATTAATTTAAACCTGATTTCCTTACAAGAAACAACAGGGATCAACAGGGATCTCAGACTGTCCAGTAAAGTTACTGAATCGATTTCAAGTCACTGAATCGAATCGTTCTATATTAACCCAGATCGTCCATGAATCGAATCGGCAACCATGAATCGCGATCGTTGATCGTTGTTAAAATGAATCGTTACACCCCTAATAACTAACAAAAACCGGTGACGGTCAGGTGCCTCAGTACATACAGAGCAAGCATGGTGACATAGTTAGGGTCATCCGAAGGCGTGCCCCTTGTTTCAAGATGTTTAGTACGACAACAAAAGGTCTAAAAGATGTTGGGCCACACGATGTCACATATATCACACTATCAGAACCCCAACTGAGCGCCAATGCGCTCGCTGGAAGCACACGCGGGACCGGTTCCAATAAGCTGCAGATCTTACAGAAAGGGACAATGTCGCCTGCTTGTCTGAGAGGAAGTGAGCTATGACATCATGCCTCTTTGCTTGGACACTCTACATTTTGTTGATTTTGTTAGAATGATTAAATTACATGGCCGGCTCCGTCCTGCATGGTTATAAATGGATGAATCTGCTTGATACCATGCTGCCCTGTTAAGTTCACTTAGATGAGTCAGTAATGCTGGACTTTTAAAGTGTTTGACCTCCAATTGTATTGTATTGTATTTGGTCACATTTTTAATCACATGTATCCATTTTTCAGTATGTACTGTAGGTGCAGCGCACTGCAACGTGTCCTTTATTTGCTGATTTCATATCACTGTGTGCATTTAAAATGATTTGCTTTAAATAGGTTTTTTAATTAATTCATATTTGTATTATTTCAACACGACAAAGTGCCACCTAACTGTATGCTTACTAACTGTGAAGGGAAGAAATGTATATACATGTAGTGTTTTTTTTGAGAGCGTGATGTATGCAGGCTGAAGGTAGAATGTGCTCGTGTTTCACCTTGTTGATGAAAGTTGCAAAACAAAGACGGACGTGTCTTTAAGGGTGCATGACCACTGTTTCCAATGCTTTTCAGCATATTTTTTGTCAAATTAGTAAAAAAAAAAACACATGTGTCTAATTAGACTGAGTGGGCGCGTGCAGAAAGTGCTGGATTGTGCAGGACCAGCTGTTATTCTCATTAAGGCAGAAGGTTTGGTAATGGCACGCGACCTCCCCGACTTCAGACGGAGAGGAACACACCTGCTTGAGCGTTCCAGGCCTGTTGGAAACAACATGGAACAGCCTTTATCGCATTAAACAGGGAACGTTTCTCTGACCCGTTGGTTTTTGGACACACTTTTGAGAAGTTATTGTGGTTGCGTTACCAATCTGAGCAGCTTTCGTTTCTTTCACAACGTGTGTAACTGCACCTGCGGAAATTTTTGCAATACGAACTCTCAGCCGGGTCGTCCATTTACCAACACCCCTGAATAATGGATGAACACGCTCTCCAGCTGGACTAAGGCAGATCCTGTAAAGCACTCACGGAGACATTTCTGCCCTTATGCCATCTGATGAGGCTTTCAATGTAACTAAGAGCAATAAGCACACACAGAGAACCCAGTAGGAGCACAGCGACATGTCCAGCAAGGTGTGACACCAGCTGTAGAATATATGACTCCGCCCGGGGAAAGGAGACAGGAGTCATACGTCTAGTGTTTTGAGGCCAGGGGGCTGGAGACAGACCGACTTGACGTTTTTAATGTTTAAATTAGATTCCGTTCTCCCGAGGCGGAGGTGCGGCTGGAGACACGAAGGCCACATCCTCTGAGACACGTACAGGATGCTGCATGTGCCTGATATGTTTCTCAGGGTTGAATACAACACTGGGGTAGAGAAAGCTCTGCATGCATGCTTGGAGGAATGCCTTTGAGTACATCTCAATCCAGAGATGACATAGAGGGGTTCAAGGTGGTTACTGTTGGATTATGTATAACTGATAATATAATTAAGAGAAGTATAATGTCATCTAAAACCTGAATGAAACATGCTGTACTGCCCTGAACCCAGTCGTCCACATCCTGAGGCCAGCATCTCTCAAATAGACATTGGTGTGGTTAAAAGGACCAAATGACACTCATTCATTTGAATAAAAACCTGTAGAATTCTCCATTATGGGCCAGACATCATCATGTAGAGCTATACATGTACACACTGAATGATGCATACATCTAATTGGTGCACACATAATTAAGTCCATTCTGCTGATAAATGCAACAACCTGCTTAACGTTAGTTCACTCTCAATGACTCACCTACAAGCTGCATGTATGGGACGTTAAACAATGATTAGCGACATTACCAGGAACAATAACGTTTCGGAGTGATTTTTGATTAACGTGGGCATATCATGACATTGTTCAGCTCGTGCTTCCCCTGTACTGTAAAGTACTTTCTAACCCACAAACAATGAAATAAGAAAGTCCCCTTCCTATGCCCATGGGCTCATGGGTAGTACCTTGCCATCCAATCGGAGCCGACTGGGCTTTTCTTAAATGGAAGCGGTGCTCATTCAGACCGACGGTGGATCCAAGTATACTAAATACTAGTATATGAGAACCAAAACAATAGCAAAAGGTCCCCTCTGAACTTTTCAGACCCTCGGTTTACGTAGTCCGACAATATAAAAAAGACAATATAGCCAAAAGCGACGACTAAAGTGGACACCAGAGTGGTGTAAGATGATTAATTAAAGCCATAAGTACCCTGTAGCCATGTCTGGGAGTGGGAGTAAACGGTGTACTGTCCTGATTACTCAATGTCCCAAGTGACTGAGAGCTCTGCTCTTACTGCAAAGGCTGCTGGGATCTTGTTCAGGGAACAACACTGTGTCGGGCAGACTGTCATGAATAAAATCAAGCACAATAATCAAAACAGTTTGCAGACTGTACACGCTCATCGCCCATGTGTGTGCTGCTGTTTAGAGAATAACAAGGGGGAGCACAGGGATGTGATATCGACGTACGCTCCGTCGTGGTAACAATGAGGTTAGACTTTGTTTGTATCCTTTGGTGTGACGGTAATGAGGTCTTTAACCCTCTGAGCCATCTAATCGATTCATCAGTGGAATCATTTCTGCTGAGATGGTTTGTAAATCAAGCTTGTTTGAACCCGTATCGACTGAGCCAGTTAATGGGAGGAAGTCCATGTGTGCAACGGTAAGGCCTTTAATCTTCTAGTAGAAGCACTAAACAACAAGGTCATTGAGCAATTGCATCACGTTAATTGACCTGAGCCACTTTTTAACAGTCGGAGGCTGAAAGATAAATGAGAAAGACTGCAACACAATCGTTAGGCCTTTAACTCCTCATGTGGGACCCCAGTGGACTTTTCACAACAGCCAACCTGAAACCAAAGCCAAAGCCGAGAAATACACTGCGTGAATGATGAACCCAGCAGGGGGCGGCCGGGTATGACGCCGCTTTTGCTTGCATGCGCCAAATACTCCAGAAGAATTATTACCAGCTAATTCTGAATCAAAAGGCATCTTTATGAAATGTATGAGCCCTTAATCAAAAATCTGGCTTGTTGAATAAAACACGAGTCGGGCACCTGGTGCACAAAACCATTACATTACATGTCATTTAGCTGACGCTTTTATCCAAAGCGACGTACAAGAAGTTCATTCAACCATAGGGTACAAACTCAGAAGAACAAGAAACAAAGTGCAATTTCCTCAAATAAGCCAATTTACAATTTGCTATAGATGAGTGGCGTTAGAGACCCCCGCTGGACCGGCTACCCTCACTCTCAAATTGCCATTCAAACATTCTGACCAAAAACAAACGTGCACATGTGTGATGGCCAGTGGAGAGATACAGAAAAATAAAAACGTCCAAGTCAATCAATTCAATAAGTATGACATCACATATGTCACATATTTTCACATTAGCATGGAACCAGAGGGCCATAAAAAATACAGCCTTGATATGCAGATGTAACAGTTACGGCAGCACCAGAATAGAAATGCTGACTCAAGGCTCAGCGCACACACTTGTTCCCCTGTAGACCTTTGTTCCACGGTAGAAACAAAACAAGCGCTGCCTTGTGCTTGGGATCAAGGCTTGCCTCTGCTTCAGGGGTAAACTAGGGGCCTCGTCTACGCAGGCATTGACTTCCAACAAAGTGTTCAGGATCCGGGAAGAACAAAAGATCCGAACAGGCCCTGGAGATGCCTTCCTGTCCAACAGAGGAGGCTGAGAGGATACGCAGCAGAAAGGGAAGTGGAAAGACGGAAATATATCTGATTAAAAATAAATCGAAATACACTGACATCATAAGTGGTCCTCGCTGCGGCACCAATGCTTCTTTGCACATGTTCCTCTCAAGTCGTCTGGTAGTGATTCATCGCTTAGGTAAAACACTCCATCCTATGTTAAACTACCATGATGAATGTCCAGCTTCCGTCCAGTCCATAAATCCAAGCGGGACCTTGTGCCGGCTGGAATCTCAATGAGACAACATACCCTTACGCTCACATGCGGCACTGAGCAGTACACACTCTAAACAAGAACTAATATCATTTTTTATTTTAAACAGCAGAACTCATCAATAAATAATAGTGTGCCGAAGGCTACAGGCGGCTCATCTGGGGCGCTGGGGAAAGGGTAAACAGTGGCGGAGACCTACTGAACTCAGTGAGGTGTCACATCCCGTGCCGGGTGAACGGCAGCCTTCCTGCACAGCGGGGAGTTTATTCACAGAGCCGTTCCGTTTGAGCGACTGGGATTATGTTTTAATGGGGTTCTCTGTCGCTCTCCTTCGACAGAGCTCACATTAAGTCGGGGAGCCCAACCTATTTCTAAGACACACAATTTACAGGGAATGGTCTCTCTCTCCGGCTGCAAGATGCAAGGTACTTTAGAAGGTCCTCAGTCCGTCTGTTTCTAAAGGTCTATTCTAAGGAAGCAGAGGATCGCATATTGCGTTTCGCTGGAATTCCAGGCAGGCGGGAGCAACAGATTCACAGTGTCTCCACATCACTGCATGGGCAGCAGCCCAGATTTGCAATCCTGTTTTATTCTGGGCAGAGTGTGTAAGTGAGGCTCTCCCATGGGGCCTTTGGGGGCCCGCCCACTCGGCTGTGCAGAGTACAGTGTGCATAAAGCTACTCTTGCTCCGCTCGGTATTCCTTGGTGGCCGACCAGCTCCTGCAGAACCGAAAGCACCTCTTAATAAGTCGGAAATTTAGTTTATTTAAAATGGTTGACCTGTTCAGTGGTATCGGGTGCGGTTGTATCAAAGTAGTTTCACGGGTTCATGAATACGAATGGAACCCGCTACTACTAAAGGGCTTAATATTCATCTTCTGTGGGTTGTGGATGCCTTGATGATCACGGATGAAAGGGACTGAATGTGAAACTTTAAAATGCATCCACAGGCGGCAGAGATATGCCTTTGAAAGTGCAAGGCATCGACCGCATGGAGGTGCTACAGGAAAAGTCACTGAAGCCGTGATTACTGCTGACAGGACTTATTAGGCGTTGTGTACAAAATCTAATGGCAATCCAAACAATGGTTGTTGTCACGTGCCTCTCACATGACTAAAAAAGGAGGTTCATACAGTTTACTATACGGCACCAGTCAAAATTTTGCACACACTTTTTCACCCAGGGTCACTTCCATATCAGGATGGTTCACCCAACCTGGCATGCCTGTCAATCACTGCCGGCCTTGACAACTGAAACAATGGAGTCATGGTTGAAGCGTAGCAGCAATGTTGCTGATAACAGGGAGGAACGAGAGCCGAAGGAGGCCGAACCAGAGCCGGCTAAATTCCGTCAGTACTCAGAAGAATGTTTTAATAGGATTTAGTCGCAACCCACCCCAAGGCTTTGGTCTTTTGTTCAGGGTTGAGAGTTAACAGTCGGTTGAAAACCCATTTCACATGGGCTCCATCGGTGAGAAAAGGGTGAGAGCCACCGCTCATGTCGCAGCGACTAGTCCGGCACTTTGCCTGGGATTGGCGCCTTTTGATCAATTACGCCCATTAGCGGGCAGCTGAGCCGATCAATAGCAGATCAAAGTTGTCAGGGAGTCATTTCCTCCAATCCATCAGAGAAGCAGAACAGTTGCCGGGAAGACGCTGATGGAAGTGAAAGAGACGAGCCGGTATCTTGAGATGCAGCTAGATTATCCCGTGTTACCGCGGCAGGTCGGAGAATGAGGGCCGGACTCTCAGAGACGTCCATCTCCACCTGAATATCCGGAGACGCGTCTCTTATCCCGTATTCACGGAAGGTCGTTGCAGCTGTAAGTGCTCCCTCGATTTTCTACTCAGCTTGATGGAGTTTGGATTCAGTTTAAAGAGTAACTGCACACTTAAAGGTGGTTTTAAGCTCAGTGGCATCACTGTACAGCACTGGGATGAACAGGATGAACGCTGGTTGATATTGACATTTCATCAGTGCTTAGTACTGCACCCTTTTGCTGGTAAAACCAGAAACAAAAGGTGATGCATAGCCGGACACCAGGTTGGGACAGTGTTTCAGAGGAATCTGAGCGCATCCTCATCAGCTGTGGCCTCCAGCTCTCTGGTCGTCTTGGATTAGCGTGATCAGCTGCATTCATCAAATCCCACCACGAATCGCCACTCACGAATCAGGACTTTTTCTAAAAAAAAAAAACTACGGCTTGGTGGACTTTGACGTGTGCTTGGCATCATCGTCTCGATGGCGGCAAAGCTTCAGCTGGCTCACAGGCGGGAAAGACGTTTTCTTCCTTCTCCAGACATGCCGCTGATCCAGGATCAGAATTTCTTATTAATATGGTGATGATCAGCAGTGGTTTACCTCATGGAGACCTCATCTTACTGAGAACACTGAAGCCTCACTTCCTGCTGCCACACAGACTTGCTGCAGATATTGTACAGTCATTGGGGATTTTGGCCACCTGCCACGTGGGAAATCTGGTGGCAGCCGTTGACATCTTTCTCTGGCAATCAGTTCAACAATTAACTTTTTGGACGATTCTCTTGACTTTCCCATATTTCTAATATGCAATCAAATGCCACTGTCGGTCCAGGTACTTTGTTCTATACAAGGGAATCTCTCTCTCTCTCTCTCTCTTTCCTCAGATGGACTCTGATTTTTTTCATTATTCAGAATTCACATGATACAATGTTGCAGTTGCCGTGTTGTTTGGTCTGTGTTCACGCTGCAACATTTAACAGCGGACTAAATATTGCAAATAAACTGATAAAAAGCATTCTTACTTAGACTGGCATTTATTTGTTTGCATCTAGTGTACCAGTCAAAGGTTTGGACACACTTTCTCATTGAATTTAATGAGATAATGAGTAGTGAATTGACTGGTACCGTATAAAATATTTGACAAAGACAAATGCGCTTTCTGAGCCTCGGTGAGGGAAACACCAGTTTCCTTTGCTTATAACGCCGCTCCCTTGACTCGGGGTTATTGATGCACCAGACAACCAAACCTTCCCTTTGAAGCACATCGGCCCGGTGATTCAGCAGGATTTCTGAAGTCAGCTACAGCGATCTCTGTTGCACTGAAAGATGTGAGACGGCGTTTTGATTCAGTGAGCAAAATCTCATGGCGGCCGGATGCGTCTATAAAATGTATTCCCGTCCGCTTGTGAAACGAAGCATGCAGCAGTTTACCTCCAAACAATTCGCTTTTACAAAAGCCCCGTGCATGTTGCTTGTGTCCTACAGCCACATACGTGTGACCCGGTAAATGCAGAGAGGTGTTTCAGACCGGCGGCGTGGGCACGTCAGACCCGGCCGCAGCCCATTGGCCTGTTTTAAGCCCTCAGCCTTGTCAAGGAAATCTACCCAGCACCCTTCATTTGCACATGCGGTTTAGAAAACCCAAGAAGAAAGCAAGAGACTTCCTGACAGCTCAATCAACAACATCCTGCTCGCTTCCACCCACCTCTCCGACGCGTTCTGAACTCTGCGAGGTGGAACTCGCTCCTGCGGACCGGCCGCGTCTCCGAGGCCCTTTCACCAGAGACGCTACAGAATGAGGTCACCACTGCATCTTAGTGCGGGAAAGGCGAAGCTGCAAGATGGTGTGAGGCCGTGGGTTTCCGTAGTTACAACACTGGGGATGTCAGCAGTCATTATGGGCGGCGCGGATCTGCAACACTGCACTCAAAGTAGTGCGAACTAAAGCGGCGAGCACCATTTCAGAACTTACTTATCACCTGCCCGCGTTTATGATGTTAAAAGATTCATTGAAGAGAAATGCTCATGTGAAGAGCCCTTTGAACCCTTTACGTACAGAATAAATAAAATGTCTGGTCGTCATGATGTCAGAGCGTTCGGCGCGCTGGTTTCTGTTGGTGCAGACAAATCCCCTTTGGCCCGTTGCTCGGCACTTACCAACACAACGCTGCCCAGCAGGCCCATGTTTGCGTGTACTCTAATTCCCTGAATTATTACATGAACTTTTATTACCCGATTGATGTGTATTTTATCAAATGTGAGCATAATATCATCACTGAGCCCAATTTCTCATCTTCAAATAACTTGTTTTGGTCCAAGAGCAATGTATTCCATTTGCAATAACATAAAACATGCCCGCAAAGCCCTGTTGTTTGTCTACTGGATGGTCCACATGGACCCACTGATGGACCGGACCATGACTGGCGTGGTCCAGGCTCACAATGAACAGACCCCGTTCCAAGCATCCAAACCAGCAGCTCGGGCGGTGAGAAACTATTTAAACCCCACAGCTAAAGCCAAAGGGGCCCTGCATCACTGAGGCTGTGTGTGAGTGGATCGCACGATGCATAATAACAGAATGATGGAAAGAACGGGTCGTGGTGCAAAAACACGCAGACACACTCGGTGAGCCGACGGGAGGCTGCGGACGCGCACAAGTTGCGCGCTCGCCGCGGACGGCAGGGTGTGTCTCACCAACACGGAGACACAACTTGTACCGTCCACGGCACCGAACCCGCGGCGGCTCCTTGACCGGGGGAGGGGGGGGGGGGGACTAATAGCTGGTCCGGGCTCTGTCCGAACGCGCCCATTGAAAACGCCTTTACGACGCGCACCGCGGGGCGCCGCCCGGCAGCGGCGCCGAACTTCTCCGGAGAATTGAAAAGGCGTCTTACCACTTTGCTCCCCCAGGAAGACCAGTTTGAATTTCCTCAGCGGGTTCCCGAAGTCACTGCCCACGGACATGTTGAGGAGGAGGAGGGGAACTGCGGACACCGGAGGACAGCCTGAGTTCGGCGGCGGCGGCGGTGCTCTGCGTTCAGCCCGCTCGTGATGGGAACACGCTGCTGCTGCGCTGCTCCGTGATGGGGCTCTTTTTCTCTCGCTCACCCGAAGGCTTCTGCGCACGCGCGGCCTCTCCTCGCTCTCCACGGCAGGAGCGCCGTGATATAATATGACGTCATGCGAGCCGGAGGCGGAGGAGAGGCCGACATGACACCTGTGCTTCACTCCGCTCAACACGAGCTTTACTATCAGGGCTGATCATTCACAACTTAAAAGCATGATGTGGTTGAGTCATAGAATTTAAATACAAAGGTTTTGAAAAAAGAAGAGCAAAGCAATCGATGGGCTTTATTGATGAACTAAACCTGGATTATACAATTTCCCAAAAGTCAACTTGACAAGAAATACTGAAAACTGACATCATGGTTAATTTCTATAAAATAGAGATAAAGGTACTATGTCTAGATATTTAGTCCCTTCGGCTGTAGTCTATATATTTTTGCTATACTGAGATGTATAAGTACATCTGTGTCTGCATGTGTTCATAACAATATAGTTTTAGTTCAATTTCGATTTAAGATTTGTTCTTTTTCTTTCACTTCACTTCTTTGTAGTTTGTTTCTTGATTTCAGAGTGACTCGACTGCAATTGCAATTAGTACATTTATTTATATTGCTCATAGGACTGTAAATGTTTTATATTTTTTATAAACAGGTGTACTTGTTGGTTACAAACATCCATTAGTGCGCACAGCAGCCCAGAATCATTTTACACAAAAAAGCCTTCCCTCAAATGCTAAAACACGACTACTTATGTATATCCATTAAAATTTTTATGTCTGCCAATTTGTTCAGGAAAATGGCCCAAGTCAGCACAGTCTAAACTACAAAAATGACAGGTTGTAAAACTATATTTTGACACAGGGGACCTTCAAAAAGAGAAATATGGCCACAATATCATCCCCTAAAAAGGACCAAGCCTGGATGCTTTTGCACTTAAGATATGCAAATTAGAATTACATGGACATTTTTTTCAGCCTTTGAGACATGAACACAGAAATGAATAAATGACATGACGCAGATTTGATTAATTATGCTGTATATTAGCCAGTAACATTACACACGTATACGTTCCACTGTGACCAGTATAACCACAGCAGCAGCTTGCATGTGTGCGGTGAATTGCGGTGCAATTCAATGGAGTGTTTTATGTGATCGTCGTATATGAAATCGGTATTGCAGTTATCACAGATGTCTCTGTGTATGAGACAAACATCTATAAAAAGATAAACTTAAATATTAAGCTAATATATTTAACTAGTTACAGAACATGTCCCCATTGGAAACGGAAACCCGAACAGATTCCGTCCTTATTGGAACGAGAATTTGACAAAGATGTTTACATGATGTGTGAACCCTCATCACTGTCTTTCGCACGTAAAAAATATTGTGACGTACCACACACACACACACACACACACACACACACACACACAGAGGGTTTTTTAGCAGTTCTCTTATCTTGTAATATGTTGGTGATGTTGTCAGAGTAAATCCAATCATAAGCTTTAAAGCGTCCAAAAACATTACATCTCAACTCAAGCCAGTGAAGCAGCGGGTGACGAGGAGGGTCTCCAGGAGCTGAGGTCCGTGCAGGCGTCTCCCGACTGCGCCTTTCTCCAGCCGACGCAGCTTCGTTCTGCCTCCGTGCTCTCCAGCGTGTTTACCCACCAGCAGGACCTCAGAGCGGTCCTTCGGGCCTCTTCTCCAGACTGTACTCCTGGGTCCGCTTGGCCTTCCATCCCAGCATCATCAGTAGGACGATGCCTACGACCTTATAACCCAGCTGTAAGCCCAGGTACCTGCAGGGGGTCGGACGGATGAAGACACGTGAAGTCAGCAGTGAAGTGGATGTCTGTGCAAGATGTGTTTCGAGCGGTGTGTTTCCTAACCGGCTCCTCAAGATGTCGTTGTCGTAGTAACCACAGCTGAACTTCTTTCCACACACGCGCTTCCACCAGATGCACGACGTATCGATGGCCACGCCGAAGACAGCGGGGGCGGGCAGCCAGGCTAACGGGGGCAAAGAGGAAGAGAACACGTTTCTATCTCCGTTTGGTGGAGTCCAACATTGTCCTCAATGTTCTGATGAATGGAATTTAAAGCGGAAGTTTAATCGAGCTCTGTTATGTTGGAGTGACAACTGTACAGAGCACTTACAACAAGCACATTTTCATTTCATTTTTTTTATGTGGTCATTCTATTAAAACATAAACCTTTAAAGGAAAAAAAACATTTTAATGCCGTTTTTAATTCACAACGGCAGACTTCCCAATGACAGCTTTATTCCATGACATATTTTTATTTCAATTATCATAACTTGATAACAAAGTCAACCTCCCCTCACACAGTTACCATGAAAGATGAGATCACATATACAGATATTCAGTTTTGGACCCTTTGAGGCTACATCAAATAGTGAGGTAGGAGGACATGTAACAATAACTAGTTATTTCTATGTGTACGGCAAACAGGATTGTTTTTCTGACTTACCTAATATTCTCATGAGTAAAAATTGAATTCCTATCGCGAATGACTTCTCCTCAGAGGGAACACATCTGAAATGAACAGGAAAGGAAATGGCTGACGGTCAATATCTGCGCTGTAGATGTTTAAATACAATACAATAAAAGAGGTGATCAATCAGATTTCATATTTAAAAAGGCCTTCTATTAAAAAAAGAAGTAGACAGAAATCTGAACCCTCGTGAAGCCAATTTCTCATCAATTTCTATAGTAATCCATTTCTGTTTTTGTGTGACTTTATATCTATATTTTAAAAACCAAGTCAATGCCTTGCTTCTTGAAGCAGCAAGTTGACAATGTATTGCTCACCTGAGCACCATCATGTACATGGGGTTGTGAGTGAGGCAGGCGACCAGGGAGGCCAGGGAGATCACCAGGATGACGGGCAGGAGGAGGTGTGGGCAGCTGTTGGGGCAGGGAGCGGGGCGGGCAGTCCTCTGCTCCCCTGATATACACCTGCAGTCGGTGTACAGCTGTATCCAGGCAGAAAGCAAAGCAAACATTAGTGTTGAGAAAATGAAAAACACGATTTTGGAAATACATGTGTAGGCTTTCTCGTGGGGTTTGAGATCGACGCCACTCCCAGGTGTGTATTCAGAGTATGAAGCCCTGGGCGGTGAGCTGGAGACTTGTCTCACCTCTGAACAGAGCCAGGCTCGATGTTTCCCCTTGATTCTAGACTTTATGCTAAGCTAAGCGAATCCCGCTTCATATTCAGCAAACAATCATGGGAGTGGCATTGACCCGTATCTAATTCTCAGGAAATGAACAGAATCTTAAAAAGGCACAAAAAAGCTATTTTAAATAAGTGAACCTTAGATAAAATGTTGGATTTTTGCAGATGTTGTGACGGTTGTAAACTCCTTCACTATTAATTTTGTACATTTAATGTGGATCTACACTTATATTATAATATTGAGAGACTTGTTGGGAATGGATGGTTTAGTCTGCTGTAGCCATCACGGTCTGTTTGTACTGCAGCATTATACAGCAGGCCGACCAGCTGAGTCAAATCAATTCTATTTTCAGTTTCACACATTCCACCCACCGGAAGATTACTCACAAGCCGTGACGTCTACATTCTGACGTTTTGTCCCTCGAACCCCTCCGGTACGCTCTGTGACTAATAATCATCGGTCGGACATTGATGGTGTGCCACTTACTCGTGCTGGAGGCTCCTGGCTCAGGAGAAGCACAGTGATCGTAGGTCTGCTGGTATGAAATGTGTGTTCGTTTGCCAGATATATGTCACAACGCCTAAATGCCGGGATAATGCTTGAGGAGCTCAAATGTGTAGCTCAAAAATCTAATTACGAGCATTTCCTCTAACCTGGCGTGTCGTTTAACGGTGTAGAGTGTTTTGTATTTTAGGAGAACGCAGACATCTGAGCAGCCGATATCTAAATCCAGGCAACTCACGCCAAAACAATCGAGATCGATAGGTAACACTTCAACCAAGAGGGAAAGGGTTGTTTTAACAATGGGAAAACATGATGACAAAAGATCCGATGTAACCTTTTGATGATCAGATTAAACTGTGCTCTCAGCGCATGCTTTCCCCACGGCTCTGTGACGGACAGTTAAAGGTTGATCACTCCCCACTGATCCAGGAGAAGAACCCAAAACATATTTCCACATCCCACACGCAGAACAATTATTGACAGGAGACTGTGTTAATGCAGTCGGCAGCACGTCTCAAAGACTTATCACATGTATATTTTATGAACTGCATGCTTATGTTGAATATCTCAGTATAGAGTACAGAGCAGGTGCTTGAAGGGGCCACTCACCTGAACCCTGTGGGTGTTGTTGGCGACTTTGGTGAAGTTGGTGCAGCCGGCGTGGCAAGGAGAAATATACTCAACTCCATCAGAGCCGCACACCGGGTGGAAGGCACTGGCAGGGCAGGAGCAGTTGGAGTAGCACGAGGGTGGATACCTGTGGGGAGACAACAAGTTCAGAGCAGTCCCGCTTTCATTAGCAGGTGTGGAGAGTAGTTTGTGACTTTTATCAGCAGCCTGCAGTCACAAAAAGATGAAATGTTATGTGGGTTTTTTTATGATTTAGATGTAATATTCACACTCACACTAAAGGAACAAAGAAAAGCCAATAAAGTGAGGGACCATGGTAGCTTAAACATAGTGAAGTCTTTCCTAAAGGGGAGAGTAGGTAGGATTTGGTGACACCTAGTGGCGGGGCTGTAAACTGCAGCCAGACACATAGTGCTGCAACATGACGAGCTAATTCTAACCTCACAAAATACACTGAAAACATAGTTGTGAGTATTAGATTTCTATCAATGGATCCATCAACATGACATTTAAGTCTGCAGTTGCATTTCATGGAGGACATTTCTTTTGATGGCATATTGGCTGTTTTGTTTAGACTGCAGGTCACATCATTAAAGCCGCCCTTTAGATTATCCCACCGCTACTAGTGCTGTCGGCCAATGTTTTTATTTGCGGGCACATAACACAACCCTCTCCTGTCACAGGTTCAGGTTGTTCCTCTGATCTAGAGTCAGTTGCGAAAACACACCAAAAAAAAATTTCTCGCAATGTGCCAACGGAAAGGCAGAGAGAAGGGGGGGGGGGGTAAACAATGTAGGTTCCAAAACAATAACACAAGCAATGATGTGTTTTCAAGGCATGCAGCTGGGAGTCATGTTGGAAGGTAACATGGGCCCATTTTAACTTTTAATTTACAAACGAGTGGCCACAAACATTAACAAGGCAATGACTTATACACTATATGTATATGTATGCACTTTATAAGGTTTATATGATGAATGATTAGGAACAACTTGGGGAAATAGAGCATGTTTTACCACTGATATTTTTGCATTTTTAATCAGACTTTCACATAAGTTAAACTAGATGTGTGTGACTAACAATAAGTCGCAAAACCTAAAACACCCCTCAAATAACCAATGATATTCACATTAAAGCCCCATCCTAACTGCTCACTTACCCATACTGTCCGATCTGGTAATGATTGACCTCGGATACTTTCTGCGTGGGACAGCCCATGAAGAAGAGAGGGATGAAGAGGAGGGTGGACACGGAGAGCATGGCAACGCAGAAGCGCGGGATGGTCTTCAGGGTGAGGCCGGCCTTCTTCATGATGACGCCGCCTATCAGCATCCCCACGGCGACGGCTGGCAGATTCACAGCACCTGGGACCGGCGGACAGCTCAGTGCTCGGCGTGTGACGACGCTAATCGTTGCATCTGCTTCATGTGACATTTTGTACGTTCCCTGAACAAAGGCGGGAACCGAATTCCCTCTTTGGAGAGCGGCCCCTGTGCCAGCCGGCTGACACGTTCCAAAGTGGTGTGCACTTACCTACTAGCAGGCTGCTGTAAACGGACGTCGCGCTGTACTGTAGCTCCAGAAACTTGTTGAGGAACGTAGCGAGGCCGGCGATCACGGAGGAGAAGCAGCACTGGGCCAGAACCAGCATCAGGAAGAGAGGACTCACCAGGAGGTGGACAAACATTCTGGGAAACACTGAGACACAAGCACACGCACCGATTGATAGTGATGATAACGAAGTGGAAACTTCTTATTTCTTATCTATCCATTGTATCGAACGGGTGGAACCTCTGCAGTCTGAATTTAAACTTACTTTTCAGGAAATCCAGCAGGGAGACATCCGGCTTCTTCAAGTCATCACTAGCATCCGTTTCACTTGCGATCACCTGCAACAAAACTTTCTTAGTCTGAATCATCAGTCAAAACATCAAAAGGGTTCTTTTCCCACCGCTTTCTTCCCCTCTGTCAACCCCCCTTTGTTTCTTCATGGTACATTTCACAGAATTCAAGCATTCAAAATCCCCCGAAGCTGTCAAACTGCACAATGGAAGATCATCTTTTGTTCCTCGGAGGGGAGTCTTTGGTTGCTCTTTCATACAAAACTACTTGGTCTTAGTCGGAATGTATTTAAAGCTGAAAAATGTTCCAAATGTATTAATTTCTACAGATTTTAGATCTTGAAGGGATGGTTGGGAGGTTTTGAAGTGGAGTTGTATGAGGTGTAGACACCCCCTTCCCACCGGCATCTCCTGTAGGTAACAGATTCACAGTGTAGCACCTCATCCAAGCACAGATCAAAACATGCAAACGATCCCTTTATGGGCAATATGAGGAGGATTATTCAGTTGCATTTTCTAAAATGCAACATTTAAAGTGGGTCCCCTCCTCAACGACCCTGAAAGGCTACGCTCCCGGGTCACACCCGCATTCAACCCGCGTTGTTTGCATTTGTTGCATTTTTGTAGCTTTCACTATGATGCGTACTTACGATGTGCCACCTAATCACTACACAACACAGATTGACGGCCAGAAACAGAATTCGAAATATCGGAAAATCTGACTCAGTGTCCCTTTAGGGAACACGCGTTATCCACGACAGCTTTGTTTTTTTTCCCAGGTCAAGGCCGGGACGGAGCTGGGAGAGCAAAATGTGGTTTCACTCACTGGGGACGGAATCTGGCATCTTCTAATCAATAATTATCTAATGCTTTCTGCAGATTGTTTAAAAGGTCAATGGCGAGTCGCTAGTTAAACGAGTTCATGGGAACTGAGATATGTCCGGGGACAGTAACAGTGGGGGGTAAGATGTTAAACCTTCAAGAGGAGGAAAAACCAAAGCAGTAAAACGCAATACTGATATGCAGCCAGTAGGTGGCAGTAGTCATCGCTGCAGTACAACGAGTGGTCCTCAAACAGGGCTCTGTGTGTTTGACTTGCATTGTCCTCTGGAGGCATTCTGCGAGGGAAGAAGAAGTAAGGGATGGAGGTGAGCAGGAGGCAGCCGGCGGTGATGAGCATGCCCATCCACCAGGCCCCCACCCAGCGGGGATCGCTGTGTCCCAGCTCCGTCTCAGCTCCTGCAAGGGGACATCAGTGAGAACTTTCTCGCTACAACCTGACTGTAAAATAACTTTGGCGATGCCTCGAAACGACGCGGTCATTACCGAAACCAATTTTGTCCACGTCCACGTAGATGCGCAGCATGACTGAGCCCAGCAGGAAGCCGATGGCCGGCCCGAACACAGACACTGCGAACAGGATGGCTGCAAAGGACAAAGCCAACGTGAGGCAACAAATTCTGACTGGTTGGCAAAAATGTTCACACGGCATTATTGTTTGACCCGATTTTGTGTCGGTTTGTTTGGGTTTTTATGCATCAACTCCCCCCAAAATCATCATCGTCGTCTTGGTGAAAAGCAAAACATTTAATGGTGTTTTCAGCTTTTCAAAATGAACACTAGCAGAGCAGCGTATAGGAAGACACCACGGTGTGCACATTTGGTTGCGTTGTTCTCCATCCAAACAATGGACCACTGAACTACAGGCCATTCACCTATGTAAAGAGAGGAGTTGCCCGGCCCTGAGAAGTCATCGATGTAGGAGATGCCAAAGGGCTGGATGGGCACGGAGCCCACGCCGAAGAGCAGCTGGGCGCTGGCCATGAGCAGCCACAGGTTGTTGGTGTCGGCCAAGCGCCGGGTCTCGTCGCGGCCGCATGACTCCAGGCCGCTCGAGTTCCTCTGCAGGTTGCAGATGTCGTGGCGATCTGGATCACAGCAGGTGGTCCCAGGCAGACGGGAGAGGGGAGGAGAGACGAGAGAGATGGGGAGGAGATAGTTAACGACTAGCCAGTGGATGCAAATGTCCGACTCGTTTCCAGAAGCCTGTCTGGCCTTTTGCTGACTCCGTCTGAGGGGCAAAGCTTTCACAAATTAAATAGCCGGGAGGGAACTCTAAATTGTTAACTTCCGTCTGTTTTTTTTGAACGGTTCAGCTGGAGAGCACTGGTGAAGCTTCCTGAGTACAAAAAGCCAAAGAGCAGGTACACGTTGGGGCCCGCAGAGCCCCCCCCCCCCCCCCCCCCCCCCTCAGAGTCACATTCGGGTGTGTTTGTCTTACTGTGTAACACGGAGTCGTATTCGTAGGCCTGGGACAAGAAGTGAGGCAGGGTCAGCATCAAGGCGCTGACGGCCATCAGGAGTCCGCCCATTCCAATGAAGCGCGGCCGGTGAACGCGGTTTCCAAAGTAGCTCACAAACACAATCAGCACACTGTTGCTGATCTAAGAGGCAAACAAAGAGGGAGAGAGAGAAACAAGCTTCAAAGAGGAGCCACAGGGAACGCCTTCTCTTTTCTAATCCATCCGCTCACTCAGGTCTCAGTTATCCAACGTGACTAATGGACTCTCAAAAAGCAAACGTGGAAGTGTCCTCGGTCTGCAGACAGGCCAGAATAATCAAACCTCTTGAGTAAATTTAGCAAATATTTGCCTATTAGCAATAATGTTGATGAATAGTTATTTCCACATGATGAATATGTGCTCAATATTCTCCCTTATTGTTTCTCAGTTTTGGTCTCCACCATTTCCTGAGGGAAAGATCTGGCTCTTCAAAACCTTTTTTTTTTAAACACAAATCTTAACACTTTGTCTGATGTGTTTTCATAAAATATCCTGCAGCCAAGTCAGATCTTGTGAATCGCATTCACATAGAACTCCAACTGCAGCCAAATACTGATGATCTGAGCTGCAACGTGATCTAAAGCCTGAAGGCAGCAAATGTCTCCATGGATATTTAGACCAGTGACCCGTGGTCATGCACTCTAGACGCCTGGAAAACTGCTGAAAACCATTGATCGGTGTGATGCGTTCAAATCCCAGGTGCGCCTTCAGGGAATGTAGGTTCTCCCCAGAACACCTCGGCCAGATGAAGCTTTTCACTGCTGCTGCAGCCACTCAAAGGTTCGATGGCTCGAGGGATTAATAACTAAGTTACAAGCTACGCTGTTAACAGTGTAACATCCCGCGTAGACAATAGAGAATCCACCCCAGTCTACTCAGACCTTCACGGATGGAGTTCTGGAATCTTCTGGAACTTTCTCTCCTTCAACAGAGCTTTCCGCATTTCGCGGGGGTGTTTCCATTATTTTACGACCTTATGTGATTGGCTGTATATTCAAACGTAACTCCTCCCAATATTGTGTCGCTTGATCACGCATTTTATTATCCGCCCGAGTGGCTCCATGTGAAATTCCCTCGCTCCCCTAACCAGGCTCCGAACACATTCAATGATTACACACTTGACCCAATGCTCTTTAAACATTATATGGCATGCATTATATCATGTTTATCTAATATGTAATACAACCATAAAGTATCTTACATCATCATATTTCATAACATCCTAAACGTAATATTAAAGGTATCAGTTGCCTTGCAGGGCCTTCCTACCTGCACACCTGCAACATGCTCTGCTCTCATTGTGACAGAAAAAAGCCCTAAATAAAAACATTCTTTGGGGATAAAATAAGAGGAATCCATTATAGATGTAATGTGTACAGTATTAAATGACTTATGTTTAATTCAAAATACAGAAATTGTACACAAACTATAATTCTACCACTAGTCACGATCACACATATTATAATGTCTACCGTTCTTTTCGGTTTGAATTCAAAAAGAGTAAAAAAAACGGACCAATGCAACGTGAGCACGTACGATACACGTCATCATCCCTTCGACCCCACACATCCATAATAAAACGCAGCCAAAATACTTCTGGCTTGAATTCAGGAAGTGTGATTTTGATAAGTTGCTTGTTCTCGAATACCTTCTTTGTCACTGACGTGCCGGAAATAAATGTCGCTCGGTTGTGTTGTTGTTGGCGCCTACCTCGTGCAGAGAGGAAAGGGTTCCAGAGGAGTAGCTGCTGAGGCCGTACCGCTTCTCGATGGTGCTGATGGTGCTCTTGAAGTAGGCGCTGTACAGCAGCTGAGAGAGCTGCAGGAGGCCGTGGCACAGGACAAACAGCTGGGACGGACACACACACACACACACAGACAGGGTTAAGCTTCGAAACAAGGTTAGTGTCACAAATCGCTTCTACAGCAGGAGATGCACAGCTGCACTCACACAGAGGCCGATCAGGATCCCCCCCCCCAGGGACCTAAACAAAGCCCCCTCCGGCGGCATCCCATTTTGGAACACGGAGGAAAAGGACCAGAGGATTTGAGTCTGAATCTTTTTCAGCCCTGCTAACACACCGAGATGTCGTCCAGTTAAACCACAGGAGATGAACATCACAGCAGTGAAGGTATCTGCACAGCTGCTTCACAAAAACACATGAATTTACAGAGACTGGAGGCAGAATTCCCAACGTTGGTAAGACTAGAAACAATATTGTTAAAATGAGCATTCTCTAGACAGAAAAAGCAGATGATTGAATCAGGTGGAGTCGTAGGAAACGTGCAGGTATAATGGAAGGTGGATTATTGCATTGATAGCTTTACAGAATAAATCCCCATAGTACCCTTCACTCATGAATTCATTCCCGACTCCAGGTGGGTGTTTGTATTTTCTCCCTTAGGGAACTAAGAGGAGGAATCATCCCGATGGCGGACCAGGTGAACGGTTCGACGACAACCAGGAAAGATAACGTGTGAAGTGCTCATTATGCAGAATGGCCCTTTTAAAAAGTTAATTATCATTTATTACTAGATAATTATTTATCAGAAAGCGAGCAGGATTTTAATGCTGTAACTGCTTGATTTGGGGTGAACAGCTGCTAGGTAATGTCTACCAATGCGTCATATATTATATATATAGAATATTGTCATGTGCTTTGTATGTTTAACGATAAACTAAAAAGTAACAACATCTGTGAGACGTCATTGTTTTAAAGTCTCACCTTTTCATGCAGCTTTTCACCAAGTCAGAGAGCTTTAAAAAGGATTCACACATTGCCAAGCGACCAGTGACCCTCCAAGAAATGAGACGCCAACGGGAGTGTTTGTAAAAGGCTTCGTCACTTCCCACCTCTGGCTTCAGAAGCTGTTTTGATGGTGACGTCTTACGAAACATCTGGTTTTCCTAGAAACTCCTAAGGGGGATGATGAAACGTGTGTTCCACGATATTTCTGGACTCGATTGTCGAGCGTGAGGAGTCACTGTTCTATATCTGTGTCTCCGACTGATCAAGAGGCTTTTTTCAGATCCGGAGCTTTCCTGTCGGTGTGTCGCGACGCGTTCACAGACACGCACGGCTTCTCTCTGGGGCTCCAAGGCGCCAAGAGAAGAGACGTGCTGAGATTGGAGCCCAGTTTGCGATGAAAACGGGGATAAATCCCAGCTTTTAGTTTGTTTGCCTGCTGCCAGGTCGGCTGAGGCGGAGTGAACTTTGTGCTTGACTCGGAACAGTTAATGCGCCTGTTAAAACTTGGCTTGGCGGTGTGCAAGCAGCAACAATGGATGCTTTCACACTGCCGCTAATATTTCATCCTCATTTTGCATCAAATGGATTTGTTTGCCCAGGCAGGCAAGGCTCTGTGTTTGAGGTTTAGATTCAAACAAAAGGTTTGCAGGCGCACGATTCTTTCTTTAACCGCAGCTTCAGGTCAACCCTAAACCCCTTTGAGCCTTTAACGAACTTGGATTTCTATTTTACAGCAGATAACGTTTGGCAGATACGTGTTCCAGAGACAAAGCTCCGGGCGTTCTCACCGTTTGGCTTTTTAGATTTCACCGTTACCGTGAGAAAGTGCAAAAAACTGTTTTTGCCCGTAATTGTGGTTACTGAAGGAATATAGCCGGTCGTGTTTTTTCTGTAAAGTTGGATAAGATAGCCACGGGTTATTGAAATAAAGACAAAGGGACAGCAGGCATACAGCTCGTGCTGAACACCATGTCCCACTGTGAAGACGCAGAGTTTGTTATTTATACACACTTGAGACAAGTGATACTATTCTGTGTCCACAAGCAGGACCGAGTTGGATCCTCCGTGGATTATGTACATATTTGTGTCCTTTGAACACCCACAGCTCAGCGTGCTTGACGTCATTGTCCCAGCCTTCAGCCCTGCTGCGAGGGGAAGAATCGGGGGAAGTTCACACTTCATTTTGAGACGCTTTTACATCAGGGACACGTGTGGCCACAACGCCGGCTGTAAGTGTCGCCTTTTCAACATGCCAGACCAACGTGGTCAAAAAGCTGAGGAAAAAACAAGCAGCAAAAGCAAAGCGTAAGTCTCCCAGGAT
This sequence comes from Gasterosteus aculeatus, assembly GCF_964276395.1. NCBI lineage: Eukaryota > Metazoa > Chordata > Actinopteri > Perciformes > Gasterosteidae > Gasterosteus > Gasterosteus aculeatus. The sequence goes on along the minus strand of NC_135695.1, from coordinate 4,416,215 downwards.
ACTTGAAAGAAACGGAGCCAGAGATTCCCTTCCCTCCATTGTGAAACAAACATAAAACAGGTTTTCCTGCACAATGGCAATGTGATCAAAAGGAACAATTTCTCCAATTTGGATCCATCGGTCAATACAAAGGGGACTTCTCTTATTCTCTTTCTTTAGATCAAAAGATTAATATCACCTAAGGCTGTGGAGAAAGTAGACAGCTGTATCCACTATTTATGTTAAGCTAAGAAAATAAATCTCCAAAGCTTGTTGAATTCAAATATGTGATGCATTACCTGTTAACGAGGGCATATGTACCAGACTAGTGTATTTCTTGGGGAGAGGGTACTTCCTGGAATCTGCTGCGCTGTTTTATTGTACGGCTTAAAACCAAATGTGTGTCAATAGGACTGCTTTAGCATTGCCAGTAGATACATTCTGTTATGTTAAAAAAAAAAGCGCCCCCAACCTGTTTTGGTTTTTATGCTAAGCCGCGCTAACTTTTTACATTTTTTTGTCGTTGTGGATTAGAATTAAATATCTATAATGTGTAAATGTGCGTTTGCAGTGCTGGTAGATGGACTGTGGTGCAGTTCAGGCCAGCCGACTCGCCTTGGGGGTCCATTCGTTCTGCTTTGTTGTCCAGATTATAGAAATATAAATAAATAATAATCATTTAAATTAAGAGTTGCTTTAGCGGGGGCCTTGAACAGATTTAGTTACATTTCAATAGAGCTACAGATGTTTGTGTTCCCTTTGTTTCTGTTTGTTTTGCATGGTTTAATGGAGTTACGGTAGACAGCTGCTGTTCCCACTTTTTCGATCAGACATTTTTCCCAACCTGCTTGTGACGAACGTGCTCAGGTGCACTGAGGCGTGAGAGAAATGAACTGGCGCTTTCTAACATTTCTCTCGCCACTGTTCAGGATGTAAACACCTCGTGCCCCTGAGCAGAAACTTGGCAGTGAAATCCTTAGAGAGAGTTTGACGGTGTAACCCGGGCGAGGTGCAGCCCACGGCAGATAAGCACGAAAGCCGAGGGAAAACAAAACTAAACAATGTGCCTGATGAAATCGGGCAAATAAAGAGCAGCGCTGCGTACAGCATGTACGAGCGTCAAGACGTGACGAATGAATCCGACTGAGCCCTGTGAAACCACTGTAGACCAGAAGTCAGAGCAAAGGGATTTGATCTCGGTGGAAAAACATTTTTTTTTTGTTCCCAATTGCTCAACAGGAGGCCAACAGTAATCCCTTTTTTAGCGTTAGTTTGACACCATTAAAAAAAACCCTCTGCCTCCAGTCCGCCCTGCACCCCATACCAAATATATCTTGTAAACATGTTTATTAATAGTTTTTTATGTACATTCGTTTGTTCCTTTTAGCTCAGAGTGTGTGATTGCTTGCATATCCATCAGAAACGGCTTACCGACTCCAGTGCTGCTTACCAGCGGCTCTGATCACAACTACTCCCATTATGTAAATATACAGCAGAGTTCAGCTGCATTCATACTGTGCAAGGTGGGTGAAGAGTTCATGTTAACAGTCTAAATTTGGAGAAATGTGTTTCTGTCTGCAGGATCTGTTTGACCATCCTCCACCCTCCTCAATACGGGACATCTTGAGGTGTGTGTGTGTGTGTGTGTGTGTGGTTGGGCGGCTTTGAGCACTTACAGTGGTAAACAACTGAAGAGTTGCAGTAACTGGACCCACCGTCCTCTTTGTGAGAATGCTTCAGATAAAAGCACTGAAACCTCCAACTTCTGGGAAGTGAGAAGTTGCACAAGTGTCTTCGCTCGAGCTTTCAGAGGCGGTGAGGCCTTTTAGTCACGCTGTCTTCACACACCGCCAGTGATGGAGATGTGGAGTTTAGCCTCATCGAGGCTCAGAAGGCCTCGTTTCTCTCCCCATACTGCAGTTTGCTTTGGTTACATTTACTCCCACAGGTCACTGGGGTCCATCAGACTATTGCTGCTGATAATCTGACATCCAACTTTCAACTGGACGCACCCGCCAAACGCATTAAAACAATGTTTTCCTACACCCGAGGTAGTGACATTAATAGACAAAACAATTGCTTACAAAAACAAATCTATTCCCCAAACTTTTCACATAATCAATCAAAATAAAAACGTCTCTTAACAGTCGTCGTTTTTCTTTTCTCAGTTTACGCGCCACTAGGATCAGCCATTTAAACACAGCAGTGAGATAACGTTGTGACCAGTTTCAGGGTGACAGCGACGGAAGTTTTCCCACAAGAGACGAGATAAAACGTTAACCTCCAAGTTATATGACAGCAATAAAAAAAATCATTTGCATCAACTTTTCTTCTAAACATTTCTCACGTCACTTTTAGCGAACATTTAGCGCATTTCAGCGTGGTTTTGATAAGAAAAAGCTCAGTGGAATAGTCCCCCCTCGCCGTCGGAAGGAGCGCGCGGCGCTCGGGTAAAGGAGCGTGCCGCAGGGCGCGCGCGTACCTTTACGCTGCAGCGCGGCGTCTTCGGCTTCTTCATGGCTTTGGGGGAAAGAAGGTCCATTCGCTCCGCTCTCGTCCTCGCGCGCACAGTCCTTTGCAGCCTCGCGACTTCTGTGCCGAAGGTTGTCTCTCCTCCTCCCCCCCCCCGTCCCTCCCCCCACCCCTCACCGGTGAGCTGGACTCTGTTGTCTTGCGGCTGCCGGTGATGTAATTGGACTCCACGCGTCAGTGGTTAGAAAAGGTGTGAGTGGAGAACAGCGCGTCCCCGCGCGCTCATTGGCTCAAGTCACGCGCGCACGAGCCCCGCGGAGAGCGCGACCCCACAATTAAGACAACAGACGCCTGGACTCCGCTCCGAAGGCTCACGGGGAACCAGGCCCGGTGGGACCTCCGCCGATGAAGGCGCGCTCCTCCCGGCGACGGCTCTTTTCTGCCCGTAAATCCCCCCTGAACGCAAACGCAGTGCTCCTTTAAATATACACATTTAGTCAAGCACCCCTGGATTCAGCAACCGGCCTTTTTTACAGAACAGGTATTTCAACTGGGCCACACAGAATACGCACAGGTGTTACTCAACATGAATCATGGCTCTGTCCCAATAAATTCTGACAGCGTGAGCGAGCCGACACGCTCAGTACCAGGACACTGGAACCAGCTAAATGGAATCCAGCCAGCTTGACTGCTACCGTCACCCTGCGTGTCACTACTTAAAGGCATCTGCAAATAAGGGATCAGACTGCTTTGTTTGGACCTGAAACGGCCCTCTCAGTTCCTGAAACGAGGCGGTTTCCTCTCAGCGGCTGATGCGCGCCCTCGAGGCCTCGACCTGCCGCAACGATCAGTTCGTCTGAACCCAGACGGAGACTTTTCAAGCTTGTTGCACTTGACGCAGACATCGCGCCGTCCGTCTTGAGTCACGGCCATGAATCATCTCGATGTACAGGAAAGCGACAGGGCAAACGGGATAATTGAGCTCAACCCTCACCGTCGGTTTTACAACACAAGCTGCCGGGATGAGACTTGCCGTACGTCACACCGGGATGCGTCACGCACGCGACCGTAATACCATGAGCACAGCGTGTCGGGTGTGACCTAAAGGCCAAGGGGGGGGGGGGTTTCTTCAAAAAAACGTTTGCTGAAAGTCTTTTAGACCTTGACAGCCATGGATGGATGAAACAGAGACGTCCCTCACATGCTGTAATGAGCTCGTCCAATTGTTTTATTCAGCCCAAATGGAATGATTGTATAATTCACGAGCCTCTAAGCAACGCCAGATATGACAATAACTATTAAGTCAGAGGGGCATTACGGAGAAAATGTGGAGAGGGAGACGCGTCCCTTTTCACTAATGAATACATGAGAGGGGACAAAACAAAAAGGCCCTTGGAGGAAACCGATGGGACAAAAGGCGATTCACGCTCCGCTGAAAGCTCTGAACGATCAAAACCAACTCTTTTATTTTCTTTACAAGTATGAACGTGGGCCCGGTTTACAGTTCTGTACAAGTGCGCTTAAACAAAACCCACCAAGTCGGACTGGGGGGGGGGGGGGGGGACGCTTCACATAACGCTGTGGAGCCCCTCGCTGCAGCAATAGCTCGGCGGCAACAACGTGAACTTGCTCAACGAGTCTTGCAGCTGCGTTGCATTATTGTCTGTTATGACTGCTGTTGGTGGGGAAATCGCAGCAAAGTGCAGACCTGCGACCAACTGAAACGCCAACGGTGACTCATACTTTAAAAAAGGATGTATGTGAACAAATGCACTCACAATGAAGGACACAGAATACAAGTAATTGTCCATTGCTGGTTTTAATTTAAACAAAACAACATTTTAAAATCAAGCCGCTCAAATGGGATTTTGCGGTTCTTGTCAGAGACCCGCTGCAGAACGCCAGCCACACACACGCCGATAGCATGTAAGAGGCCGCGCACACACGTTACAAAACTCCATTACAACACCGCAAAGAATCGCAGTGTTTCGCGTGTGACATTAACTTCGGCCAAAGCTAAAGAAACTAAACCAAAGCAGCTCCATCGGAAAATCAGAGGAAAGCCCCCAAGCATTTCGTGTGTGGATGCTTATTTCCGTCACAAAGCTGCAGGAGCTATTGAATAGTATTACGGTTTGCTCCTTGTACCAAAACGCTCTGCGGCACAAAACAAACATCAGGTACCAGACGAGAGCTGCGGTGCTCATACGATGCGAAACACAAATGGAAGAAAGACGTATATTTAAAAGATACCATTTAATTTGTGGATATGAAATCGGGAAGTAAAAAAAATAAAAATAAAAATAAAAAACCTTAATTCAACATGCAGTGAGAATAAAAGGCACATCCCAACGATGTCCGCGGCGGGGAAACGGGACCAGGCCGAGCAGGTCGGCAGTTCTTCTGCGTTCACAGTGATCCTCCGTGTTCTAGTCACCGTGGAATCAGTCAGGAAGAGGAATCCTGAGGCGGGCTGCGTTCTGACACAGAACAATCAAGCTTATACAATGAAGACGCAGCGACAGGCCTGTTCGAGGGGAGGGAGTGTGGACGATAAAAAAAGTACAAAAAGAGGAAGAAGGTGGAGGCATCTGAAAAATAACAGCGGTCAAAATGTCCGTCCGGATGTTTTTCGCAAAAGAAATCCCGTGTGTAGCTCTGCTCCCGTCCACGGAGGCCTCCCGATGCCACGGCGTACCTTCCGTGAAGAAATCCTCGGGACAAACTCGAGTGGTTTCCGAGAGGCCCCTGGCACCGAGCGCGGGGGGCCGGGGAGCAGCGCGGCACACATCCAAACGAAGCCCCCCCCCCCGGTCCACCGCGGCACATCTGATCACCAGCTTACCAAACGGTTCAAAGCGCTGCGTTTAAAACCAGGTTGTCGGAGGCTTTGAGTCCAGCAACGCAAGGACAGAGCAGTGTGGTCGCCTCGTCTGCGGACGCTTCGGAAGCACACAAAACAATATTCAACAAAAGGATCCTTTTACTTTGCTATAAAAAAGGATTTCAACTATATAAAAACTCCGAGAAGAACTGTACAGAATGAAACCATGAGGACGGAAGTCTGCTGTGTGGTCGGATAAGGCACGCTGTCATACATGGATTCCTTATGGTCAGTGTCCACCAGCCTTCCGCGTCAACGTCCTTCGCTCCCGAGAGGAGGCGGCGCTGGCTCTCACACGTAAGCGCCCAACGCCGCGTGGAACTCCGTGAGACACTGAACAAGCTGCTGAAACTTGGGCCTCTCCTCCGGGTCCAGGGCCCAGCAGCACGCCATCACCGCGAACCTGCGGCACAGAGCACAGCGTCAAGGAAACTTCAAAAGGGTGAGTATTTCTTTTGTTTAACGCAGCTGGGCGACGGCTCCATTTCTGATCAAATAACCTTGTTATCACGATTTTTGCAGTGCGAGCTGTCAGCCACATGGTGTCAAGGTTGGAATGTCCGCTGTGATGGTGAAAACTAACAATTATGTTATATATATAATATGATACATTATATTAGTATCCTTCCATGTTCATAAAAGAACGTGAGGGTAAACGCGTGTTTGATCGGTCAGGACCTTCTCCTCGCCAGCCTGTAAAAATGGAAACACTAATCTTTAGGAATCATCTGGGAAGCTGTTGAAAGGACGATGTAATATCTTCACAAGTAACACGGAAAGAACATTAAAGAAAACCTTTGTATTGAAACAAAATTCCAACAATTCCGACAGCTGCTGACGTTATCACTCGCCACCCCATGACGTTCAGTTTGTTATAATAGTATAAATATAATTACCCTCTTCCCCGGCGGTGTAGTATGTGTACATAAATATTTATTTTGCGGGGGGGCGGAGGGGGGTGAGGCTGTGAAACTGGTGTCAAACTCGGGGCGTCGGAGCAAAATGCCTCTTAAGTTTATCGTAGGTGGGATTTTGTCTGAACAGGAGCTGCCTGCCGACCGCTGATATAAATGAGGGAGATGTAATCATTTCATTAATCAACACGTGCGCCCGTAATATTATTTCTTGCAAACCTCTAATAATTGGCGAAAGGAAGCCGCCACCTCGACGCTTTTGAATTGAGAAGGAAACCGCGTTCAGCGATCCAAAAGAGTTCAGATTCCTTTGTGCAAATTCAAACCTATTCAGGGTTTTTATATTACAATTACAAAAGTGAGTGAGGACGGTCAAAAAATAGAATGGCAAGAATTAGGAATCATTGATTATCCAACAGGAGGAGATCATTATGAGAGTATTGATGGGTTTTTTTTTGTTCTCTTGATGAAAAAGTGAGAAGGAAATATAATGAATAAAGAGTATTGTCTAAGATAAAGTTCAGACACGCTTCATGTTTATCAGCGAAGGGATCTGCTGAACACACGCACGCTCACACGTTATAACACGCTTCACTGCACAGTGTTTATGCCGATGATTATGTAAGATTAGCCGGAGTTCAACTATGTCAAAAAGTGATTGACTCCTTATTAGTGCATTTACTGAACAGTAGAAACCGGCTCATGATGTGGAGACAATCTGCACGCCAGTGTTTTCACACGCCTGATGGGCTGAAACCTTAGAACACAAGTTCTCAAAATGAATTTGTATGATCATATCAGTTTTCTCAGATCTTTAATGAATTATTATTAATTGCTTATTATTGCTCTTTTTATTCTCCAGCAAGACAATCTCTGTGAATCTGACTGCAACAAACGCTCAATTTCCTCATTGATCCGCCTTTTATTTTCTCAACTGTTTTTTTTTGTCTTTTGAAAAGCTTCAACGGATTAGGAAACCAAAGCGTCTACGTACAGTTCATCGGGGCAGTTGATTGGTTGTGCTATCCGGTAGCCGTCCTTCAGGTAGGCCGACATCTCGAAGGGGTCGATGTCGACGTAGGGGGTCTGACCCAGAGTCATCAGCTCCCACAGCGACACGCCGAAGGCCCACTGCGGACAAACGACCCACCAGCCTGAGCACTCGCGCACACACACACACACACCAGTCTCCCAATGCATCGTCATCGTCCTCCTCCTCACTCGTATTCAGTGTGGAAAGCGGTCAACTACTAAAATGTTCCACGGGAACAATGCTAGGAAATGATGAACAGGCGTTAGATACGGAATCGTATCGAGTGTTTGCGTTGAGAGGCTGAAGGTAAACAGGCGGGCGGCCGCTGGGATTCGGGGAGGCCGGGAGTTCAAGGGCCCGGGACACTTTATTTCAGGACAAATTATTATCTAAAATAAACCCGTTCTTGTGCTGTTGTGTTAGTGCCGTGTGTGTGTGTGTGTGTGTGTCCCACGGGGCTCCCCCCCAGTGTGGGACATGCAGCGTTCGTGTGTCCCAACCTTTAAAGGAAGTGAAGGGAGTGATCTAGGACGTGGGGCGCAGTGATGGGACGGATGTACAGTAATCTATCCTGTTTCCCACATTGGGGCCTGGGCCACTGCCAGGAGAGGCCTAAACATTAACATTAAGCCATTAAGCCACTCTCTCATCCCACCCGGCAAACGCTGGCACGAGTGGCGCTCGGATGATGCTGCACAGCTCCAGGTACTTCACGGTAAGTGTAGAGGAAGCAAAGTGACCATGAGAGGAATGCTGAGCGGTTCGGGGCTCGTCTGGCTGCTGTCCGAGCCGTCTAAGGACCGATCGCTCTTCCCGACCGTCTCCGCTACCCCGGGACAGGAAGGAGGCCCTTCTCCACCCCTGATACCATGACCATGCAGCCAAGGATGGCTTGGATTACAACTGACATTTCCTGCAACGCCTTCTCCGTATCACACACTTTTTGAAGCTCGAGTCACTGCTTGAGGGTGAATGTCTGTCCAAATAAATTCTTGAATAAATGTGTCAGTTCAGCTTTGAGTCGACCTGGATGCTTTGGCCAAATTTAAAACAATTGCCTCGAGGTGATCATGAGATGTATCTCGTTCTGGGGGGAGGGGTGCACGTGAGGACACAGTGACCTCTGACCTCATGATATCTAGTCAGCTCATCCCCGTGACCACGTGGAAGCGAATCTCTTCTGAGATATCGGCTTCAAGACATCGCGAAGACGGACGAGCAAAGCGCTAACATTCATCGCCGGGGGCGACGACAGCCTGTTACGGTAAAAGACACCGTCCTCCGTCCTCGGCTGAAAGACAACTGCTCATGGCGCAGTTCTTACCACGTCGCTCGCACTGGAGAAGTCGTTGTTGAGCAAGCTCTCCAGGGCCATCCAGCGGACTGGCCTGTTCTCATTGTCCCCCAGACAGTGGTAATCCATGGGGAATAGGTCCCGGGCAAGAGCGTTGTCCGTTATCTTCACCTGCATGTTGTCGTCAATGCTGTTGGGGGAGAGAGGAGGGGGGGGGGGGGGGGGGTTACTACCGAAACACCGGTACGTAAGCACAAGTGAGCGCTCAGGGACACTCACACGCAGTTCCTGGCGGCGAGGTCTTTGTGAATGACCTCCCTGCGAGCCAGGTAGCTCATCCCGCAGGCGATCTGGATGGCCATGTAAACCAAGTCCTGCTGAGAGATCGCCTGAGAGAGAGAGAGGGGGGGGGGGCAGAGGGGCAACTTTTAGTTGAGAGAGGAGAAACACAGAAAATGGAGGGGGTGGTACAGGAGAGCTCCACGGGAGCAACATGAGACTATTTTAGACTCTAAATGAACGGCTAAGATCGCCGAGGCGATTCATGTTATTGTGCTGCGATACATTTGATGATATATCGCATACGTTAGCGTGATGAAGTTGTTTTTTTTGCTTTGTTGCTAAAACACTGATCTAAGAAGACAGATTGCATCGTCAACGTGAGCGCGTTCGCATGCTGACAATAAAATAGAGCAAAAGGCGAGTAGTTTGGAGGCGGGGCTAAAGGAAGTGCGTGGGCCTCGTGAATGAGGAAGCAGTGGGGAAGATCCACGTCATTTGGCTTCAAGGAAGTCAACCGTTTTTGTCCTTACGCTCTAAAGATAAAGATGACACTAGAGTTGGACAATTATGCGGTATGAAACAAAGGGGAAATTAAACAATTTGGTTAAAATTCCTTTAGCGAAAGGTTTGAGCAGGAGACACTAAATAAAGTTGTCTGTTTGGTGCTTTATCTGTGACCCAGGCACCGCATTGCAAACCATCAAATGTATCCCGAATCCATTACAGCACTTAAAGGAAACGGGAGGAACCTGATTACACAGATTATCCGTTTGCATTTTTGTTTCCGATCCCATTCAGTCCAGCGTACTTTGGCTCGGACACACGCAGGGGAATTCTTTCCGTCCGATACCACCGAAATGAATAAAACACAGGAAAACAAAGTCTGGGCAATCAGTGGACGTGGATAAGAACATGTCATGTCAACAGCCTGAAGCAGAGGCGTGCTGAGCCAGTACCCGGCCGGCGTGCCACTCCGTAGTGTTGTGCTCCTGCAGCGCTTCCCTAGAGCTTTATCTCCTCTGCACTGACGCACCTCACATTTATAGGTCCATTTTTATTGCAACACCTCAACATAATGACTACGTCTTTGTCTCCTACGCCTGCCAACAGTACTTAATGAGATTACAGAGAGCGAAGATGCTGATGTGCGTTACCTGAGACTTTACAAAGCCCTTTTTCATGAACACAAGTGGCTGGCAAGCTTCGTCTTGTGATCGCAGGTTGTTTTTCTACATCCGTCATTTGCAGCGGATTGATTGGTTGGTTGGTTGGTTGGATATGTGCTGTAGCTTTGCCAGTCACATCAAAGACTCCTCGGGGGAAAAATAGCTGAAAAGGCTCGATTGTCTTCACATAATGCACAAAACTCTGCTGTGAGCCCCGCAATCACCCTTATATCTACAGTCATTTTAATAACAGCTTAGTAGTTAGTGGTTGGTGTTTACTTTGGCGCACACAGCCTTCCTGCAGGCGAGAATTTGATTGAGTCTGACTTTTGTTCCAATTTGGGGAACTCACTTTCACAGCTTAATGAACGTTGATCTTAATGGTTTCCTTTGTTTGGATGCTTACCTGCGGGTTGTTGGCCTCAGCGAGCTTGCATTGCCGCAGGAATAGCTTGAGATTCCCCCAAGCCATGAAAGGCAGCAGCACCATGGGCTTCTCTCCGTCCTCTGTGCACACGTGACTTATGGGCAGCAGGTTCCTGCATGCGGAGAGACGGAGCAACTGAGGAACCGGAACGCCGTGCAACACGGCCGCACAAAAGTACATTTGTAAAAGATCGCTGCACGTCAAAGGGATTCCATGGAGACGAAAGTTCACGTTAGGTGCGTCAGCCAGACTGTTGCGGAAGAAGAAATGTCAGCGAGTACCAGAGGGGAAGGAGTCGTGCCGATCACAACTACCTACGCAAAATTAATACGGGATAAATCCTACAGATGAATAGGAGGATCAATTATAAATGATATTAGCTATGCCAACGCTACTCTAAAACCATTGCAGTCAGGTGGTGATCATTTATAAAATAAATAAATGGCTGTATGACATAATAAGTTGGAAAGGAGCCTTTTTGAGTGTTGCAAAAAACATGTTACAGCACGTGCTCTTTCATCAGCGCTCACCGCCATTGAGAAAAGAACACAGGAAGGGATTCAGCAGACGGGGTGCATTGATCTTAAAGTGATAGTCTAACACGCACTGTGTGATTACTGTGTCACTCACCTATGATGAAGTCCACGAAGCTTGCAGCTTTCAGTCAACATCATGGTCACCTGCACCTCAGACGCATTATCTGAAGCATTTAAAATCAAATTTTAAATAAAATGGAGCTCTGAGCAGTGACTAATCTGTCATAGTCGAGGCATTTAGTGCTTGATTAGTAGACATTTCCTCAGTCAACATCGACCTTTGCAGTCGGAAACCGGTGCCAAACCCAATGATGTCTTTTTTTAATCTACATGTGCAGCTTTGGTGCTTATGGGAACGGCATTGTTCTTTTCCCCATAAAAAGCGCATGAGGAAGTAAAGAGTTTAACGAAAGTCCAGAGTGGCATGTTTGCCGGGTGGAATCCAGCCCCTCCCTGAGTAAACACGGGAGAGTGCAGGGGTCAGCAGGCAGCTGGCAGAGGACCCGACACGCAAACCCTGCAACCTGTGTGCCAGTTTACGGAGGCGCCCGGGTTTCAGTCCTCTTCACAATACCTTTCTGGCATTTCACCAGCCAATCTCTTTCCAACCAACACCCTTCTCCGGAAACCCCGGAGTGAGTTGCACGTGAAATACTCGACACTTGAACAAAATGTTTTATTTATTTGATAAGTGTGCGTTCAACCGCGCATCGGCGGCTGGATCGGAGCGCCTACCTTTCACTGTCTTCACGAAGACCTCCTTTTCCTTACTGGGGTCCTTTTCGTCCAGCAGCACGCCGTGGAAGATGCGCCCGAACGTGCCTGTCAAAGGAAAAAAAACACTGCTTTTTTATTTTTTTATGAGAAAAGGGGGCAGCAAAGACAGAAATGTGACCTCGCTCGCAGGTCGCCGTGATCTGCGGACGGGAAGAGGCCCTTGACTGCTAAAGACGCTCCGTCTCTGATCAAAGGGGGTTAGTCAACGTTGCACAGCGTCTCTGGAGAGATTCACTGGGAGCTCAGAGGAGGCCAAGCGAGTTCCTCATCGGCTTTGTCTAAGCTGTCACCCCGTTGCTGCAGGCCTTCACCGAAGTAAAATGCAATCTAAGAACATAAACCAGCAACATAAACTTCGAAGGAAAAAAAAGGAGAGGAAAAAAAGAAATTGTAGCCGCGGGGTTTAATTCTGGCTCGTGTTTCGACAGGAGAGGAGTCCAAACACAACGGGGTCAGTGTTCAATCGTCTCCCTGAAGCCTGTCTGGACCTGCTGGCTCCAGAAGAACAGTACAAGAGCCTGGTCTCGTATTCATCCCCACCTCGTGTTTTTAATGTTCACTTGTTGTTTACGACATTTGGTATGTAGGATCGGGGGTGATGTGGACGGCAAAATCTTTCCACAACACGTCAGACCGAATCATGGCGTTCCCTTGCAGATGGGTGGGGAGCTTACTAATAATATAGTTGCCGCTGTAACAAGATGGGTCTCAATAAAAACAGGACCTGTCAAGAGGATGTGATTTAAACAATAACAACATTCATGAATCTCTCAAAGACCGGCCGAACACCGAAGCGGAAAAAGAAAAAAGCTAAATCCAAATGAGAACCTCCGGCTGCTTTGAGACACGAGGCTAAATCGCAGGTTGAAGTCTGCAGGTACAGCTGCCCACGTCCACACCAAGTCCAGTTTGTCAGAATCAATTAAAGCCAAGTAAGAGATACAGATTGAGAGGAGCAGATGCCCTCAACGCGGGGGACACGAGGGCGTGTTCACCACTGAAGTCGGACTGATGCTTGTCTGAGGGCGTTTCCACATCTGCAGCCGGGTTGGTTTGGTCCGGGGGGGGAAAACAAACATGCAAACACGCTTGTTGCATTGGAGTTCTGTGCCGGTTTCCTGTTCAGTGACATTCTACAAACTCACGTAACAGACGTAAAACAGTTTTGGCAACGGTCATCGTGCACCGTCACGGCCCACCCGGGGAAACCAAACTTCATGCTTCTGGTGAGTCATAGAATGTTTACAGAGATCTCACCAATAAATGACAACCGTTACAAATAGCATATTATTGGCAGAACACCACCAGTTACAAGTTAATGACTAATGAAAATAATTGCTTGAAAAACACAGGCGCAGCCGTTTTGACACGTGGCGTACGGCGTGTTTTGGCCTCGACAGGTACAGACAGGACGTCTAAGTGGCGGCTGACGTAGGAGTGATTCCAGGCCGTCGCTCTTCCCGGTGAACTGACAAAGCACCCGGAGTGAATAGAAGCTACGCACTGTTTGCAGCTTCTGAGGATCCGCATTGAATGGCACGAATCACTCGTATTATTTATGCAGATCGACAAGAACATCGCTTCCCGAACAGAGTTCCTGACGAGCAGATTATTAGAAGTCCTTAACGTTTGACATCAGAATATAAGTAATGTGAGGGCTGTCAATTGGATTTGTAAAAATTCCGTTGGCAGGAATTGAAAAGTCAGGGGGGTGCGTGCGGCGCTGTAATGGACGCTGAAGGATCCTCCCTGCTCAGACTAAAGCGAGGCGCTGCTCAGGAGCTGCAGAGCGATTCGTGCCTTCACTACAGACACCAGAAAAGTCTCCAATAACACACATCAATAAGTCGCCAGACAGAACGGTAGGGAAACACAGCTGTAGATGTCTCAATGCGGATTGGCCACGGCTCATCACAACATCACCTTTTCTTCTAGTCTCGCTCCAGTCTCAGAGAAACTCTGGTCGGACAGTAGGGCTGTCAAAATTGCTCAAAAATGACGTTCGAAGAGTCGCTTTAAAAAATAATAAAATAAGTAAATTTACTAATGGCCAGGATCTTGGTCTCTTGCTCGCAGGCTTCATTGTTTAGTACCGACATTGAACGCTCCGAGCGAGCTGTGCTGTAAACACGGGACTTTTCCTTGGCATGACACGGCAAATAATCAAACCGGTGCATCAAGCTGTTGCCTATCTAGGCTATTTTATTCATGCAATATATAGTCTATACAGTCAGGCGCGGGTCCACCCGCAAAAGCAGTCGCGCCGCTGCCGCTGTTGTTTTTTTTACGTTTGAATATTAATTTTCACATTCGAATAGTTTTTTTCTATATTCTATAATTTGAATATATACTTGAATATACAATCTTGGATGACAGCCCTACCGGCCAGTGGACCCCACCCCAGATAAAAACTCTTCACATGACCTATTTTGATTTCAAAACAGCCAATAGAATCTTATAGAACAGAAGAAACGGTCACTCATTAAACTTGTTCCAGGCAGAAACAACAACCATAAACCGTCAGAGGCCCTTGAAGTGAAAAAAACAGAACACACTCACACTTTTCCCTTCCATTGTGTGGCCTCCCCCCCCCCCCTCACTCCCCCGGGGGTAACGGTTGCATCGCGCACACGGCCACATTGGACCCCAGTGTGGGCAAATCTCCAGAGAGCCGAGCACAGTCTTGTTGGGTTCCATCTCAAGTGATGAAAGATTCTCCTCCAACCAAAACAAGTTTATCTTTCACACAAAGCCAAAGCAACAGCGTTAGAAACGTCTCCATTCTGTCAATATCAGATTTGCCTCGGTGAGGACAAACTTTACTGACGCAGATTTTGACGCCAGATTTTACTGACACGTCAAACGAGGCACGCAAACACGCACGCAAACACGCACCAGGGAAGAAAAGCAGCATTCCTGCTCATAGGCCATCTTTCCTTTTTATCAGACACACAAATGCCTAAATACAAATAAGTATGCATCAGTACAAAAGAATCCAGAGTTTAAAGGTTTAAAGAGTTTAAACTAAAGATAGTTTGTGTTTAGTGCGCCATAATATAACCTTCGCTATCGCTTTAATCGTTGGCGAGTTCTCTCATACAAACATGAGAGCTACTCGTGAAGGCTGGAAGACCTCGAGACAAGGTCTGTCCGTCTGCTCAGAAACCTCAACCCTCTTTCAAAGACTTATGCAATCAGGAGACATACATTATAATTGGTTTTATTGGTTTCTTTTAGTAACTCCTTTTCACTAAGTCATATGTAAGAGAGGACCACTGCACCAAAGTTTCACTAAAGACAAATATGACACATTGAAGAATTATGACGCAAAACGCTGCATGACACAATCTGTAAGCAGCAGCTCTTAGAAGCGCCAGCAGCAGAACATTCTTGAAGTGATGTTCACATCTTTCTACAAAAGCAGAAGCGTGGGCGGGACGGAGAGAGACAACAAAAAAAAATAAGGGAAGCGGGATCAAGAGAGACTAATACCTTCGTGCAGGACGTCCCGTAATGTGACCCTCTCCCTGGAGATGGCGATGTCTTTCACCTTAGCTTTGGCCTCCATTAGGGTGACGCTCCTCAGGTCGTTCTTCTCAATGCGGAGGGATGGGTAACCTGCGAGGATGGTAGGACACACACACACCTACATGTAAACAAATCACATAATAAAAGGGGGATTGACACGTCCTGTGACCCGGATTAGTGCAGGGGAAACCAAGTGTCCCTGAGGAGAACAGCCTTTGGATTCAGCAGGCACACGTTGCATCAGCGTCCAGTGTTACAGAATCATAATTATACACATAACCTCCCATATAAGTACTCACTCCGGCATTAGCTGCTGGCTTGCTGAGGAGAAGTGATTTTATTCTAAACAAAGTTCCCCACAGACACACAAAAAAAACGTCCCTTATTACATCAACACACGTTGTGTTTCACAACATGTCAGTGATGAGGGACGACTCAAGGTAAACTGCCGGCCTCCCCGAGCGCTGCGCGTTGATAGAACAGAGGGGAGGCGCCGGGTAAAGTTACGGTGACTAAAAGGTTACATATCTGCTGATCGTATAGTGACACACAGTACAGGTCAATGCTGCCCCCTACAGGTCAAACGGAGAGTAACATGTATTCTCTGCAGAGAATGATGGAGAATACAAAGGGTGTGATATGAGGATTAAAAAAAACATACAGAAATAAATAATGACAGTAGGAACACACATGGCGAACACACAGAGGAAACCTATTTTCTAGCAAAAATACTCCCCAATCCAGAGCAAAGGAATGCATAGAAAGCCTGAGGGGGGGTAGTATGACCACAGCCAGAGACGAGTGCTGCTGCCCTACTCCGTGATGGAACTATTCTGATATTTATGTGTTCGTAAAAATACTGTTACAACTAAAGTTGTGCATCAAACTAAATGTCAAGGACCAAAAGGGCTCACTATGCAGAAAGTATATAATATATATATATATATATATATATATATATATATATATATATATATATATATATATATAAAATGAAGTAATATAATATAATGTATGTAATATAATCTAATTGGAGAATCATAACTAGTACTGCACTTAAGTGTGTATTTTATATACTGGTGAGTGGCCGGACCTATAATAATATAATGTAGACCGTTAAACAGACGCAGGTAGTTGGGTCTCCGAACGGATGAGGGGGGAGTGTAGTGAACAACTTGAGTTACACCAAATACATTTTCTTAAACAATGTATTCACGACAAATCAGATAAATCCGTCCATCTGTCATCTAAGATTATTGAAGAAGTGTAGTAATTCTTTTCACTATTAGTACGTCGAGGCCGGGGTTGAAGCGTTCAGAGTGTTTAAGCGAGCACATGATGATCGTGTGAACTCGTCTCTGCGGCTCGACTGGAACTTACTTTTGGTTTCGTGTGGGGGGGCGCCGGGGTTTTGGAAGGAGGTGGCAGCAAGCTGGAGTATGGGTGCAGAACCAGGGTGATTGTCTGATGACAAGGGAGGCAGTAGAGGTTGAGGGGTGGGAAGGGGGGGGTGAGAGAAAGAGGTGGTTTAATGGATAGCTCACCCAAATTACAACACGACCCGAGCGAATGGATTGATGCCTACTGGCGTGTTTGTACATTGTCCACTCATACACACCGCTTCAAATCAAACAAGCCATGCGTGGGTGAGGGGGGGGGGGGGGGTCAAAGAAAATGCACAGCAGGTGAGATGTGGGTTTGTATCCACAAGAGGGCAACAGAGGATCGCAGAGTCACAATAAGGCAGCAGGACGCATGTCACATGAACAGCAGGTATGAATGTGTACGTGAGGTCAAGATGAGGTTTGACTACAGATGCATTCCTGCTTCCATTGTATGAACAGCTGCCCCTCTAGAGGAAAGTACCTGGGAATCTCGCTGACAAATACTTTGCCAGGACATCAACATTTGGGAAAAAACATTTCCTTCAATTATCTTACAGGAAAACTTTGAAAGGGTCAGAGAAGAAATGGTGCTTTTGATAATGTTGGAGTACAAGGATGGGTCATAATAACTTTTGTGTTCTGCAGCAGTTGTGCGGCAATTTATTTCACTTATTTTTATCTGTAAGTGACCCTTGGAGGTTCTGGTGGGCAGATGTTCCCAGTGGACACAGCCAGTGTGTTGTTATATATGGAGCATAGCCGGTTAGTGGCTCTGTGGCAGACATTTTTAACCGTTAATGAACCAGTCAGTATTCGATGAATTAGCCACAGGTCATTGCCAAGTAACCCAAATATTTAATTTTGTCATTCAAGCTGTTGTGACGAAAATCAGTACAACATTATTTAAAATGACGTCTCGTCTTATGAGGAAAGAGCCATGAAGACGAGTGAAATATATCAAATAAATACCCTAATTATAAATCATATTATTAGATGTTGTCATGCCGACTTGCCATGTGGCAGCAAAGTGCTGTGCCATTCATATTTCCACCATTTCAAGCCCTCACAGAATCTCACACTCAGCCATTTACCAGGAGACGTCCGTCCCCGAGGGGTCAGAGGTCAGGTCTCGGGGTTTAGGGGGGACGGTGGGATTTGCAGAGCTTTTCCCGCTACATTGTTGGCATACATTAAAGTATTGCTCACTCACTCATGGAGGTATTGATGTCCTTAATATTTGACTTTTTTCAGACCAGCTCAACTTAATTCGTAGTGCGTCACACAGGAACAAAGTGTTGCTTCATGTCCCCGTTTTCCTTCGCTTGCAGAATACAACACATGTTGTATTCAAGAGGAAGACTTGAGAGGCACTGATCCTCCCTAGAAACACAAAGTGATCTGTTGCTTACATGGAACCAAAAAAAGGAACCACAGGGAAGCATCGGTATGCACTGTGAAATAGGTGGTTGGTGTATTATGATCAGGCAAATACTGAAATATTTGTCAAAAAGTCAGCTGTTGCAAACATAGCGGCCCTTTAATCGTTGCAACCCTGATTCCCATTTTAAGGCCCAATCACTTACACTGGAATCACAGTAAATAAACCGCCAAATCCACATGGCAAACAGAAAATTGATCCGTGCCATGTTTAAAATGCAAAGCATGCTATGTTTTCTTCCATTCACTAATACATTACAGACTTGCCCATGATTACAGCGAGTGGCAGACAACAGAAGGCTGTGTGAGTAATCACTGTGCCACCTAAGAGCACTAACAAAGAGCTCTGCTGGAGGAAGTGCGCTATGGCTGAAATCCCAACAGTTCTATGGTTGCGGAGTGTACTTTACTATAAATATGTCACGCTACGCGTTTCCCACCACGCATCATCCATTCCAACAGAGCTTGTGCTTCCCTCACGGTTGAGCAGCTGGCCTGAAGCGGAGCCCACAGCGCGCACGTCAACACGCCGCTCAGAAGGTCACATGAGCCGCAGCGAGGAAAACACAGAGCACATCCCTGCTGAGCTCCTTCATTACAGTCTTATGACACTCGTTAAGCTAACTGGGTGGATTATCGCATTGAGAAAAGCATGCACATGCCAACGTGACGAGAGAGCGAATCCGCCTGAATGTACTTAAGCCCGCCAAGGCGTCGTCTCTGCAGTGTGATCACCTCTACAAGAATGTTCTTAACCTGAACCGTGTGGCGGCCTCACTGCCCTTTTGGGTACAGCAGAGTGAAGGAGGGAATTCTCTTACTGGTGACGGGGGCGGCGTTGTTCGGAGTGTCCGCCCTCAGGTACTGTGTGGTCTGGGTGGACGGCTGGGACAGGCCCTGCGAGCTGCCGCTGTCACTCACGCTGAACACGGCAGAGGAAGAGCATGAAGTAGTTATTCACAGGCACCGGCAGTTACAAAATTCATTTCTAAATTAGTGTGTAAAGTCCAGCTAGTTTAAAAGAAGTAGATTCACTAGACAGGGCGGTCTTGATTATGTGGCGACTGCCTCAATCAGAAGCAATGAACTCCTGCAGAGTATTAAACGTACCTGCTGAAGTCTAGAAGAATTGATTAAATGTAGAGGAATTACACCAAATTACCCTCCTGATTTGAGTCATATTGTATGATTATTGTCAAATGTAATTGAACATCTTCCCAGTACACATATTTATTAAATTGCATTTCCAAGTTGCAAGTCGGGTCAGGTACGACGACCAGAGACCATTTCACAGCGGTGAAAACGATTCATAACAACTATTCTTATGAAAAATAAGTGTGTTTTAATTCAGCAATGTGTAAATCTCCACTTCTGATCAAACCAGGCTCATTTTGATCTTTAAAGCAGCTGCGGCCTGCTCTTTGACCGGACCTTTAACTTAAGCCCATCCTCGTTTAAAAACTGGGTCATTCACATTTGAGTAAAAACTAGCAAAATGTGAGGAATTCAAAAAAAATTCTCAACGATGGACCTGCTGCTTATCAGAAACTGGAGTTATTTTTTAATCAGAGGCTCTGAAGTTGGCATACATACAGGATATTCTCGTATAACAAGGATCCCATCGAGCAACGGGATCACATTAAGCCACTTTGGCCCAACAACATTACAGCATCTAAATTTAGACAAACTTCCAAAGAATGCAAGAAAACAACCGTCATACAATCCTAAATGTACCACTGTCCTAACGGTTTGCATCGATGTGCGCTGACCAGCGGAGCCATCTGGAGTGGGAACCACAGGACGTGAACAACACACATACGCGCAGGTTTCAACTTGGTGCAATGGTCTCCGTGGAGACGGCCTATTCTTGCGGGGCTCCGAATGGCAGCGTAGCTTCTACAACGTGGCTGTAAGTCCGCTGTGCTGCTTTTCATCAGTGTTCCAGCTTCGTTGGCATACATAACAAAAAGACCAACCTGTCCTCCATCTCCACCCTCTTCATGCTGTGCAGGTGCAGGATGGCCAGGATGATGGCCACCAGGAAGATGACAATGCAGCAGACACTGACGCTTATGTAGAACACCTGGGTGGAGGTGGTGGGGGTGGTGGTCACGCCATCTGATGAAAGCAAGCCGCACGTTAACAATCAGACACGGTATATGGGGAAACTGGCACGCAAATACCGTCCTCGATTCAGCCAGAGCCTCAACTGCAGAGCAAAGACATGGGTTAAGGCGATGAGACAGACGCGAGCGGGGGGCTCCACTTAGGGTTAATGGAATAGACGCGGAAGAGTAGAGGCTTTGCTCGGCATCCAGTCCGAGAGGTTCTCTCATCGGAGGGCCCCAGGTTCCTCGGGCCTACCCAAGCAGAAGGGAGAGCAACCTCTAATGGCACTTTGTTACTGGGGCACAAAGAAGCTGCATAAATCCTACTGGAAGAGGCCAGCCACTCCAAGGGAGACGGGGCGGGGGAGGGAGTGCAATTCAACAGGAGAATGAATCCTACGATGATGGTAATTTGCAGGGCCACATACAGGGACTTGGCCGCTGTCTTATCGGGCCGACTAGGACGCGCGGAGCCTGAGGCGGAGGGGAGTACTCACAGTCCGGCCGTGGCAGAGTGCTGTTGTTGAGGGGGACGGGACTCTTCTGGTCGTCTAATCCTGTTCACAGAGGGAGCAGGAAGGACAATCGATACATCAACTCTTCTGACAATTGAATGGCAGACTTCACTCACACAACTATTTACTTTATATAGTAACTATGAACTAGTAAAAAATATGGCTCCCAATTACATAAGTCTTTAATTGAAGGTGTTGAAGTTCCCGAACAGACGGACAGACCTCGTCTGTAGGTGAGAAGGTTTCATGTTTGTTCACAATAACATGAGAAATCGCCAACAGGCTGCAAAGATTAAAGCGACAGCCAAGGTCTGAGGCGCTGAACACAAACTATCCCTTTAAACTGATTCTTTTGTACTGCTTGTACAGACGATTCTCGTAGAGGCCTGAGATGTTGGCGCAACAGTGAATTCTCTGCGTGTGCGCAACAGTTAGACATATTCAACATCCAGCTACATAATTATAGATTTAGTTAAATAAATGCCATCTCGTTATTTGCACACCAAAAAAGACCAGAAAATAAAACCTCGCAGGAGGGCCACTGCTGTGAAAAAACAACCCCATTCTAATATTTCAATGCTTCAGATAAGTGGTGTGTACAAACATGCACTCATAAGTTTTCACGGTCAGTATTTTGATACATCCTAATAAAGAGGCTGGAACACAGTTACACATATAAGATCGGCCCGATGAGCATAAAAAAGCAACCGCCAAGTGTGAGAAGCCAGTTTCGCACACACAACTATAACGCTGTAAATGTGGTCTGTGTGATTTACAAATGTTTTTCTGTGGCATTTTTTTCTGTGTTGAAAGAAGAAAATGCGGAAGCCTCAAAGGGAAATAAAAACCACCAAACGGCTAAATGGCGGTCTTAGAAGGTGATGATTGAAGCGTTGCCTTTTTTCTGCTGCTTTAGTCACGAAAAGTTAGTCCCAAATCTGTAGATCCTGTCATTAGGAGAATAGCATAAGACATAACATTACGGTCATTGAAGAGCCAATGACATTAAACGAGCTTCTACTCCTGTGTACTTAGTCCTCAAACCGATAAGATAAAGAGATTTAAAAAAGCAGGAGAGAGAAGTGTGTTTCTTAACGCCGATAGTTCCCATTTGACAGGAAAAGGACAACCTCACAAGCCAAGCCAATCAAACCTGAAATAGCATTTCTTGACATTAAGTGCCCGAGTTCCTAAAAAACAATCTCTGGGTTCCTGCAGTTCAAAACGACAATGAGCTCAGAGCACGTCCCTGCACCTCCGAGCTCCTCGGGAACACAAAGAATCTTATGGCAGCGAAGATCACTCATGCTCAAAATAAGACGGCGGATACATTTGCTTCCGAGGGGAACATGGCCAGAAGCCTCTTGGCCACAGGCAATCATCTCAAGATTTGAAAATAGCACAGAGCCGAATGCACGACACCAAAAAGCTGTACATGTCTGCACCACCTTATGAGCGGACCACCAAAACAGACTCACTTTTGTAGCACATTTTCCTCCTCTTGAAGTCCAGCACTGTGTAGTTGTTGGCGTGGACGGTCAGATTGAGCTGCACCGTCAAAACGGCCTCTCCATCCACTTTGCCGGAACAGAGGAGGTCCACTCTGAAGACTGTAGAGACACACACACACACACACACACACACACGTTGGAGATGCTTGAGACTGCTGAATAGTGGCTTTGGGTGACTAGTTTATATTGAGTTGGACAGAAGTGTGTAACTTCCCCGTTTACACCGCTTCTATCCTGTTTTATCAGACATTTGCAAGAGCAACCAGTTGCCAGGCAACATACAGAGACGCAAGTCAGGCACCAAAACAGGTGTTGAGGTTCAAGCCACTCCATATCTTGACTGAAGCACCATAGGCCTCGTTAAGAAGGCCCTCGCGTCCAGGTCCATTCTTGAAAGGAATTGAGCTGTTTATGTTTGTAGTTGCAGACAGACTCCCTGGTAGCACCCAGCGCTGGAGCCGCATGGCGCCACACAAACGACCCCATCCAGAGACCCGACTGACATGACCTCCAACCGGATGAAGACTTTGAAGCGTTTTTCACTTTTATGTGGATAAAACGAGGGAATATAACAAAGTAATGAGCAGGTTTATAGATCCTGGATGGCAGCAGTTTGTTTGGAGTTGTTTTCTTCCTGTGTTGATGTTAATCAAACAGATGCTGGACTGAGGGCCAAGTGGTGGTGATGAAGGAAGCTCCACTGCGCCTGCGCGGGGTCATTTTATACTCGGAAGACAACCTTTTTAGGGTTCATGCTCCCCCCCGGCCCTCTGTAGCTGTATCCAGCCCTCCTTAGACATCGATGAAGGGCACCGCAGACCTCCCCTAATTTGAATGGGGCTAAAATACTTCAAAGTGTGCGGCTCTTCTTCATTTTCCGAATGTTAGTGCACCAAACTGCAAAATCTAATGCTGGTTTGAAGTATCTTTATGGGCCAGCCTTAACATAAGGTCTCAAGCTCCACAAAATACCCAAGTGTTTTTTAATAGAAAACTGCTGCGTTACTGAGTTGCAACTAAAACGCGACATCATTCTCAAAAAACTACCACTGACACGGTTAGATTTAAAACCCCATGTTGAAAGCATGTGGGATCCTGGGATCCACGAGAACTAAAAGGTCGGTATTTGACAAACCAGAGGGAACACGGGGCACCTCCCCCTGAGTGGAGATGTTGCTCCGCGGCTGGTCCATGGCAACGGGGTTCTCCATGAGGAAGCCAAGCCGGTAGTCCACCTGCACACGGAGGGAAGCCATCAGCACAGGAATGCCTTGCGCGTGTCGACGTGGCGGATCGATAAGTGACCCGGAGACATACCTTGGTCTTGGAATGCCAGGAGAAGTGGAGGCTGTTGGTCTCGCTGGGCACCGGCAGGGTGAAGGAGAGCGCGTAGTGGTTCACCACGTCGTCTCGCACGTAGTAGAGCTCTGCGTCTAGGCCTGTGGAGGGCACAGAGCGTAACGTTGGATCTTATGAGAAATATCTTGGGAAATCCACAAGGAGGAGAAAGAACAGCACACCGGGCATTGAAGACAACACAGAGGCGGATTTAAACACAGCCTGAGGAGAATGCTCAGATATCCACCCACACTGCCAGCCTGGATTAGGGGGGGTGGGGGTCTCCACAATAAAGGAGATGGACCAACCACATCTGTTTGTACTCGAGACCTCTAAGCGCCCAAAGTGAAACACTTCAAAAACGTCCAAGTGACGACATCCATATATGATTGCAATTTTGGATGCAGGAAACCCGATTGTCCAGGGGAAGGGTCAAGAGGAAGGGGTCGGAATGCCTCAGACAACGCGCAGTCGTCAGTTAAGTCGAGCCAAAGCAAGGCTTTCGCTCTCCCTGCTGCATCAAACAGTCCTGCATGTCCAATGTCTCATGTTGTAATGGTGAAACCCCCCCGACCCTGGCTCGAGGCAGAGCTATCAGTCCTTGAAAGCGTCCGTCTGTCAGGCTGTGAGTATCTAGTTTAAAGAGGGGAAGAATGTGCCCAGGCTCCCCAGATACCCTCGGGCTGCCTCAGAGATCCGGCTCAAAGACCTTTCTCACATTGGCTCAATTAAAAACATTCTCGGGCGTTTACCAACTCGGAGGGGGGAGGGGGGAGGGGGGGGGGGGGGTGTTGCATAAACTAGTGTCCAACAAATGTTGTGCTGCTGTATCGATCCCAAAAAAGTACATTAAAAACAATAAGAAACATTTTTAGTATCAATACTTCCTTAGAACAGCACGCTCACTGCTCCGCTGAGTCATGCTGCTTGCACGCATTGACTGACAGGAGGCGGGGCTGCAAAGCGCGAGCTCACAGCGAGGAATCTCAGGGGAGACGCGGCCTCGCGTGGTGGTATCAATGGTGGTACCGTGTAGTTCTCATTTATACTAATAGTTTGTTAAGTGTTTAGAAAGCTGGCCAAGAACCAGCTGGTAAAACATAATGTATTACTAATATAGTTGAATATACCAGTATTTGTGGTATTGTAAGTATCGGTATCATGATATTTATAGCAGGTATTGGATCAGAGTCATAATCAAAGTCCAGCCTTTTCCATTTACTAAGAAACTGCTACTTGTTCATCTTTACTAAAACCAATGGTTCAAATGAAAAAGTAGGTCTTTGCATGTACAAAAAATGTGTTAGTTATGAGACATTAATTTAAACTTTAAGGGGACATTGTGCTCATTTCAGGCTCATGCTCGTACTCTGGGTTCCCATTAGAACATGTTTACAAGATGAATCACCAGGGTTTTTCTTATGCTGTAATAAACAGACACTACTTGCACATCTCATTTCACTCACCACATCTCATCATTCACCCTTTCACACCCATCCCTCCACTGATCCCGGGGGCGAACAAGCAAGGTGGCCCCTATCCAAATGACACATGGACTGACGCGACTCGACCTCGATCCACGGAGCCCACTAATAGCGCCGTCTCTTTTGTAGTTGGTCGTTAACTTTGAGTAGGTGGGTTGTCCACTTTTACAGCTTTTAACGGCCTTTTGCATCGGAGAACTGATGAGGCACAATGCGAAACAGTAAATCTGAATACTAAATAATAAAGTTTTTGGACATACGGCCCGCGGGCCGGACCCGGCCCATTGGGCGTTTTGATCCGGCCCGCCGAGTATTATGAATTATAAATTATAGTAACGACCGCTGTAACACTTCTCCGTTTCCGACTGGAGTTTCCCAAAGCACGATGGCGGCAAAAGACCAGCATCGATGTTTCTTAACTCAAGTCGGGAACGGAGACGCGTTACGGCGGTCTTTACGTGCCGTGCGTCAGAGGACAGCGGTGCCGTGCTTTCTGCGCCGCATCAGGCTGCGAGTCCAGCTGCTGCTGTCTGCGCCGCTCACCCCCCACACAGGCAAGCGCGCCACGGGGACATGGTCCGTTTTATACGGCAAAAACGAACGCACATCAGACCCACGGGACTGCGCCGCCCTGCGCGCTCAGTATAACAATCGGGTTTTCCAAAGCTGAGCGACGCAGGTTGGCTTTGTGATTTTGCTGTGGACACACTGACACACATGAATGAGCAGAACATGAAGCTACAAGGGAAAGATCAGTCTGTTCATGAAAATGTACACAAATGAGAGAGTGAGAGCCTTCAAAGCCAAGTTGACTTGGAACTCATTGATCTTCAATGTGACGCCGTCTTAAAGGAGAAGTTCAACCTCCTCCTGGCTGAATTCTATGCTTCACTAAGCGAAGCCAAGTTTGCAAACAGACGATGCTGCTGTTGTTTGGCTCTACTTACGCGTGTGAGCAGACGTCCAGCGTGATGAAAACCAACAAATCACGCCACAGATCCCAGTTAACGGATGAACATCTCAGATCTGTCCTGAGAATTGCCAGAAGAAAGCTGACACCAAACTATCATGCACTGGCACAAAAGGGGGAGTAACAACACTGTTCCCGCTGAAATGCAATGTAATGTAAAAATGTTCACTTTACTTTTTAGTTATTGGCTTTGACTTATCATTTATATTGGTCGACATAAACACTCTCCATCCATCTGATACCGGCCGGCCCGTCTGTCAAATTTTAAAAGTCAATGTGGCCCCTGAGCCAAAACGTTTGCCCACCCCTGCTCTAGATGCTTTTAAATAAGCAACTCGACAATTGGAAAAGGCTGCGTCACTGAAATTTTGTGCACATAAATATACCTGTGCAGGCACTAGAGGCCACAGATGCGTGCACACGACGGGATAATTCTGCAAGCCCCGTCTGCCTCCCTCCTCTCAACGTGTGGCCTTGATAATAAATGTAACTCTGCAACCAGGCATGAACGGCCCAAAGAGGACCCTCCCACGTTCCCCCCAAACTGCAATCAACTTCAAAAAAGGAACATGAGGGGCCGGTTAGTGTCCTCAGACTGGGGGAATAAAGAAGTGGAACCACGCGCTGCAGTTTCGTCCTCGTGGAATAACGGGACGGCACTTGGCAGAAGATGTCATCGGGCTTGTCTCTAGTTAGCGTCCGGTAGCGACATATCCAGGGCCTCTCTGCTGCTGCTGGAAAATGAACAACACGGTTCTGGATTCCGGCACGATGACTTGGCAACGGTTAGTGCTTTGAGGGATTATTTCCTGCAGGACTTTTCCATTTCTCCATGCCGGTGTCAAGGGATTAACAATAGCTGCGGTGGAACACGCTGGAGCTCCGGCACCGATCTGAAAGTACCCGTAGTTCCAGGAATAATGACTAAAATCTAACTATGTTTACAGTAAATCCTCTAGTTTCATATTTTAGCACAATGTGAAATAGATTGCAGCAAATATTAGTCAAATGAACCCAAATAATCGATCGGTGCACTCGTTCATCAACGTCTCTGGAAACCCTTTTTTTTTTAAACTTATTCTAAATAAGAAGTCAGTAAGTCACTTAATCAGCGAGCACATTCGGACTTGTACAACCACGTTTGTTTAAAAAGAGGCTTCACGGATGGATCATTCGCCCCGCACGCGAGACGCAACCATAACAACCAACTGCTAAAATCACCGCTGCAACCTGGTAAATGAAATGACATCAGAGATCAACGAGTGGCTTGATGGGCTGATTATGCTGTCGCGTGGGCAGTGCAGTGCTCGCCTTCGCTTCCTTTGACTGGTGCTGGTCCTTTGACTGCTGTAAACACAGCTTTTCTGATCGCTTTAGCATGTGACAGCGCTGTGCCGAGTGGAAAAGCACCAGTGCAAAGAGAAGTGTGGGGCCTTTAAAGGACACATGTCTTGCTCATTTCCAGGTCTTTGCTTGTGTTTTGGGGCTGACACTCGGGGAGCTTCAGCCATTAACGCACAGCAGGTTTTAAATGAATTTCTAGATGTTTTTAGATAGTTTGACGTACAGTTTTAGGAAGCGTTTCTGCTCTTTCCACTTAACGCCCTCATGACATTCCTCAACACATAAAAACGGCCCACTACAATCAGCCCTCCTAATGGAAGCGCTTTGCTCACGGGGCACGTTGACACTTCTTTCGGCTGAGGGAGGGGCGAGAGGATTACTCTCCGACTCCCCCTCCTCCCACGTCTCTACTTGTACAGACGGTGAACTCGCCATCGACGCACACAAAAGAAAACCCACATAAAATGCTTGTTCCTTTTATACAGATGTCACAACAAAACTAGGACGTACTGCAGCATCTGACTTTATCTGAGAGTTTGGGGGTTCTGTAAACTGAGATCTACAGCAGTGTTCTCCTGCAAACGGACGGGTTTGAAAGAGGAGAACAAAAGGTGGTACGGTCCAGGACGCATATGACAAAGACCTTCTTGTGCGCACAGTCGACACTCGGCCTCCAGAAGCCTTCATCCTTGAGTGGTCGGGAGATAAAACCCCCCCCGCACTGGGAAGATGCCGCCGACCTCAACCATGGAAAGGAGAAAAACAGCTCCGGAAGGAAACTATCAACTGGAAACTGCAAACAAATTCACAGGCAGGGGGATGGGGGGGGGGATGTAGCAAAGGTCTTGAGGTCAAAAGATGTCACTCACAACTGTTGGTTGGTAAGAAAAACACACATCATGAAAAGTAACCCTGTAGGTTGATTAACATATTACTTTATGAAGTAAGATTATTGCCAGGGTTCTACCAGACTAGTGCGCTGCACACCAACATGCGCCGGAAAAACAAACACATAATCCATGTTTTTCCAGGATATTATTATTATGTCCCGAGAGAACTTTACACGATCTAGAAAAAAAAATTACATTTATTTTCACATTTCAGTGACCAGACTGTTCACACAGATGATGATCCAATAGTATGAAAGACGACCTATTCAATCCCCTTCAGTGCAGATCTGAACATTGAAACCCCTCCTACGGGAGCGACCCTGTGCAGTAAAACCATCCACTCCAGAAGACGGTACTCCCACGTCACCGTTTGCTCTCAGAGATTCAGGGCATCTCTTCCTCCTGATTACAAAATCGGAAGGATTGGCACGAGACTTGAGCGTCATCAGAGTTGTCCTGTAGTAGGGAACATGCAGACTACTGCACTGCCCCCCCCCCCTCAGCGGAGCGACGGGCCTCCAGTGACACATTTTGCAGACGAGGTTCATTCCCATACAAGGCCCGCAGTGATTGTTTGCAAAGAATCTTGGCGCCCACTTACTGCCTATTAGCTAATTCTGTGGGAAACGAGAAGAACGCCACGGCAGTCGCTCTGGTTTACTCTGACAGAAGACATAGACGCCGCCCCCCCAACCCCCCATAGACTCACATTTCCTTTTGCTGATTTTTGAGGAAAATCTAGGTAAAACCTATAGAGGCGTTTTCACTTGCTTCCCATGGACGAGCGTCCCGGGGTTGAAAGAAAAGCAGCAGTGTTGAAGTGCAGAGATCACATGGAGGGTGCAGTGAAGATGTGGAGCGCCAGCATGGAGCGCACCTTCTCTGGAGAGGAAATCCTCGCATATGAAAGCGTCTCTCAGCTAGAAAGTAAAAACACATTAGGTCCCAATCTGTGCGGTTGGTCTTTGATTCGCTTCAAAGCAACCATACATCAGTTTCCTTCCTTTATTTCCACGGCCCCCCCGAGGGCAGGCGGGGGAGGAGGAGGGTGATGGAAGGAGCGCCTTTCATAGGCTCCTGGTTGGTGGCTATTTGTTGCTTAAAGGGGCTCCTTAGTTTACTCAACAAATATCAAACTGGTTTACTGAAAAGAAGCTTAACAACTTTTGGGTCATTTCAGAGGTCTCTCTTCAGGAGATGTATTTTTGGGAGGAGTCTCGCATGTTTTTGCACTTTTTTACACGATAATAAAAAAGTTGGTTTACCAAGTTTTCCGTAGTAAAAATAGAGACAAGAAGGCTTGAAGTATCTGACTCCAACATCTCCCACTCCTTCATGTCTTCATTTCCACCACATAACAGCTGAATTACATCGGTGCCACTAAATGGCAGCAGTCTCAATGGAATTACACTAAAACTGGCATTCGCTGTGGGCGCACAAAAATAATTTTACATTTCAACACACGAGTGACAATTTATGAAATGTGTGCTTGTTTTACGTTACAGAAGCTCCTGTAAGGCACACACACCCACCTTTTGTCAGAGAGCTGCTGCTCTCAGACAAAAGGGGTGAAAGCGGGGGCTTCGCTATTCAACCCCAAGGATCCTTGGAGAGGGCTTGAAGGAAATGAATGCTGCTGTCAGTCACTCCTCGCTGGTCACAGGCCCTCCTTTTTCAAAGCCCCCCGCTTTCCTTTCAGCTCTCTGGAGGAGGAGGAGGAGGAGGAGAGGGCGTCTCTTCGCAACACGGCGACAATTTTAGTTCATATCTTCTAGACCACAGGTGTCAAACTCAAGGCGCGCGGGCCAAATCCAGTGTGGCGACGCCGGATGACTTCGCCATTGTGAGAAATACAGAAAGACATAAATTGCATTTCTATACAAGTAGCTGCTATTCCTAAAAAGTCCACTGGGGGTCGCACTGTGAGTGAGCGCATGCATTAGACGCAGTGCAGGTAGATCCCTTCCATTGAAGAAAATGTCAGGTGAGGCATGCGCGGTCGCTTCGGACAGACGAGGTCACCGCTACTGCTCGAATTCGGGCGAACTGACGGGGGAGGGGGGGGGGGGGGGGGTGAGGGGCGATCGCCATGAGTTGGATTGAAAAGTTGGGTGAAAAGTAGTTTGCGAGCCGGAAAAGAGTGGGAACCCCTGTGTTAGACCTGTTCCACCACGGCGTGACTCCAGGCAGCAGCGCCCGCTTGAAAATGACTGCGTGCCCCTGTCGACCGTCCGCGCCAACCCCCCCCAGTCAGCCCATTTGGGCGGGACATGATTTCTAATGGCCTGGCCCAGTATCTGGCCCAATGCTAAAATGAGTTTGACACCCCTGTTCCGTTTTGTGCATGCTCAGCTAGATTCAAGTCAAACTCGGAAACACTCAACTGGTCGGGCGAGTGGAAAATAATATTCACTTTGGCTATTTCCCCTGCTAGAAAAGTCAGTGGAATAAACAGTGTTTGGATCACAAAATGTGAGGTAGCTGTAATCCCAGGTTTTGTCCGATTAGAATGAGCCAACAAGCTGCTTCTCTTCCCTTTAAGCATTTCAACAGGAAAGCGCTTGTTCGGCCCAGCTGTGCTTTAGCTTGAACTCACTGCCGCGGCGAGTAAGCCGTCGAGACAAAGAAACAGAATCTCTTGGTGCTTACTTTCCCAGGAGAAACTTCTGCTCTACCGAGGAATACTGGGCTCCACAAGGGCCATTATTACAGGGGACAGCAAGCGGAAGCACAGACGTGGTCATTTGACTTCATCCCTCATCTTCCAAATGATCACGTGGACCCTCAGGATGCCAGGAAGTAGAGAGAGGGGGGCTACTGAAGCCTGAGGGACGTCATAGGCCCGTGAATGTAGAGCTTCCCCGCTGGTCCTTGAGCTATAGTTGCATATCCGAACAAGCTTTAATACCAAAAGGTGAAAACATTGTAAATCCCTCTTGGTTAACATTGACATGAGGCAGGTGCCTTGGTCCATCTGGACCATTTCTTTTCTGCCTGGAAAACGGGGAACCCTTGACTGCTCTGATCTGTAATAATCAGTTTATATGTTACTGGTGAAAAAATAAATCGATATATTACATTAAAAAGAAACACTCTCCTAAAAAAAAAGGAAAAAAAAAGCCTAACAGCCCTCTAAAACATGGGTATCAGGCTAGAACACAGCTACGTGATGGCCCAGTAACCAGGTTTTACGCTGACAGAGTGAAGACAAACTGATCTCGGAGAGGCTTTTCAACCACTTGTTTGGATCGTCTGACCTTATTTGATGCTTTTTGATACTATCTGTTCTGAGCATCGTGGACCCGCCTGACGCTCCAGAAATCTACACTCGTGCACACATGCAAGTTGGATCAATGAGGCGAAGTCGAATCAGCAGCCGTTTCCACTTTCCACCTCTCTGCGTCTCAGTGTGTCCAACCAGCAACACGTTTAGATTGGTTAGATACACCTTTCTACTGCCTTGGAGCCCAAAAGACTGACTCTACGGCTTAGGTAGCGAAACATGAGCCGGCGGCTGCGACACAGTCGGAGCCCTGGATGCGGGTGTTGAGACGCAGCGGATACGGGAGCTGAGGGCAGGAATGCATCCCGCCATCAGACGCATGCAAACAGCATCCGCGATGACTCCTTCAGTTCATCTAGACGCATACCTGCTCCGAGGCCAGCTGCTGGACCCAAGAGGGAGAGCACAGCAAGGCTTCATGGTCCAATGTGACCCGCCCCCATGTGACCATGTGACCCGTTTGCTAATACTTAACTAGAACTTTGGGTAATTGTTGCCTTAGATGTGATTAAATATAACAGGCCTTTTGCCAAAAGAGTACTCAGAGCTGACGATTCCCTTGAACGCGTCTACCATTGGTTTGTACTCACCCATCTGGGCTTTTTGCAACCATTGCTGACACGAGGAGGCGGAGCCAAGTGTAATCAAATGCTCAGTAAGACAGTGATTGATGGAAACTCCCAAAGTCAGGAGTTACGCTGTGAAAGTGACCCGTCAATCACAAAGTAGCCCCGCTCTAAAGATCACCTTTCTTCAGAGTCCTTTCCACCTATCCATCATCCCCGTTGACTGATTTTAGTCAAGCGGTCCTCCTGAGAGGGCCTCACCACGTGAGAGTCAGATTACGGAAGAGCAGGAGAGACATGCAATGATATTTTTTAGATATACACAGAAGAGTGAGAGGTAGATTAATACTTTATATATTTACATATTTTAAAAGCCCTGAATGCCTCAACAGCACGACGGGTTAAGCAACACCACTTCCTGTTGAAAACAGCATCTGCCTGAAGCCCACCTGATGGAAGCACGCGGATGCACCGCTACCAGGCTGATGATGGATTTACAGCGCACAGGTCCATTGGAGAATGTGCAACATCAGCATCCTCCCTGCACAAAGGCACTGCGCCCCCCCCCGGCCCCTCCACCCGGTCATTAGCCTGAAAAACGAGCCACTCGGAGTGGCAAATGACTGGTTCCAACTACAGTAAAGCAGAAATAACTGGCAGGGGCCAAACCATCAACCTTGGAACCCGGATGAAGGACATTTTGCCATTTTTATAGCAAACACTGACTTCCAGCAGCCCAACTGTGAAGAAAAATAATCAAATCAGTCCATTCTGCTGATCCAGCCACCTTTTAAAGAAAACCTCTGTGTATGGCGTAGTTCAAATAGCCTAATACGGCCACGCCAAATCATAACACAACTTAGTGCATCTCCTGCAGCTGCATGATGGATTCCAACCCCCCCCCACCAAACCCTTCGTCACCGTAAGGTCAAGTCACTTCTTCCTTTTGCACCAGTCCTGGTTGATGATGCTGAAGCACACAGCAGCTGTGAGGCTTCCAGCCTCTTTTCTTACTGATGGAACATTCTGCTTTTTCTTGTGTGTGGCACATTGAACACGATGGAAGATCGACACACACGACATGTACGGTTTCTTTTAAATCGAGAATTACACCGTGATCTTTATAGTCACACTAAATACTGAAGGCACAGCTCATGAAAATCAATTAAAGCCCAGCTGGGCACTATTTACTTACTATTACTATTTAGCTATTTACTCAAATCACGAGGGACTCCAGGCAAGAGGTCAATGTATTTCCCTCTGTTATCTTATGATTATTTCAGGCTATCGAGTGTCCATATGTGTAATGGACAACAGCATCAAGGGAGACTTTGTTACAGAAAACTGCGGCTCAAAGTGAAATCCTCTCCCGGGGGGCGAAGGACGTTTACACGCACACACCGGAGGAGAAGAGCGACTTGCGATACTTCAGTCGTGTTTTAGAAGGACCAATGCAGATGTGGAGGGGGGGGGGGGCACTGACACAACTGTATGACCACACACACAGATAGATACAAAGTTTGAAGAACTGTGTGTACGCGCAGGCCTTCTTACCCAAAAGCTTCTTCACCTCCTCGACACTCATGTATATGTTGACGCTCGGCTGGTTGTTGTTGTTGTTGTTGTTGACGCCAGAAGTGCCGCTCGGGTTGGCGAGGCCGCCGGCCCCCTCCAGCAGCAGGAGGAAGAAGAAGCCCCCGAGCCTCCGCAGCACCGAGTGGGGCCAGCCTCGGGACTCAGGCGGGCTGCCGGAGCCGCGAATCACCCCCGACATGGCGGTGGTCGTGTGGCTCGCAGTCGCTCTCGTCGTTCCCCGGTCACCGATCTCCTTCTCATCCGTATCTGAAGTTAATCCCGGGAGGCAACATAACGAGTAACTTCACGCCGCGGCGCCACTTTCCCACTAGCCTGCTTTGTGTGTGTGTGTGTGTGTGTGTCGCTTCTTGCTAGCAGAGAGGCTAGGTTAGCCGCAGCGGGCTAACCCTCGTCGGGTTGAGCTAACCGACCTCGGCCGGACTGTCGGTCAATGTTACGGTTTCCGACGCTTTAACCGGCACGCGCAACACGTACCGGATGTCGCCGCATTGGGGCGCTTTGAAAGTGGGCAAAAAGGTGCCGCGGAGCAGCTGACGTTAACACGTCCAGTTTTCTCCCTCCATGGTCTTTCCTCACTATCTCAGTTTTCACTGGGAGCAGGAGGGGGCGGGGGGGTCTACTGAAGTGGTGTTGCCTTCAGGTGCCGTCGGAAATACTTTGAACGAACCCAAAGAATGAGCCAATACAAAACAAATATATATCGTGTCAGTTTTATAACATCATTTGAGCTCTGAGGCCAAAGATATTTCAAAATTCATATCTAAAATACTTTTCATTTCGCTGTCATTTGTTTTTACCTTCAACTTAGTTGTGACTCTTGCAGGTAAATCAGCAATAGTATGATGTCGTATTCAATATAATTGTATGAATAAAGATGAGGCATTAAATGGAATTCCAGTTGAAATGGGCTAACATTACATAAGCACTCGAAATGAAAAAGTGAGCAGGAGGAAGGAAGGCACGTACAACATGACACATTTTCCGAGGTTCCATGAAGGCCTCACACAAATCACAACTCTGCAGTGGGATGATTTTCTCAAACAAGTCCAAATGCAAATACTGAAATGTAATGACAAGTTCACCTTTTTTAGAGATACATGGGGGTTAAATGCTTCAACCAGGAGCGCCAAAACTAGTAGTCGACATCAGCGTTTATTGAAGGACGTTATTAAATCGTGTATGGCTTTGGTTGGTTTCTGCTTTAGAGGGCATGTCAGCAGTCTCACGGGCCCTCGTTGATGTGAACAGTGGAATATAGTGGGCAACTAACCTGTCTTGGTGTAAAACCAAGATAAAATGACAAAAAGACAATTCTAAAGGTATGTAGTGTGTGTAGAATACATAGAATCTGGGTGACCGGGAGCCTCCAAAACACCAGGCACCTGGAATTCAACCAGAGGGATAAACAGCATTCTTCCTAAGGATTGTCCTTAGTTTAGTCTGACAATTTCCCATAGACCTTCAACAGGATTAAGATCTTGTGATTGTGAAGGCTGCAGCATATCGTTTTACCCAAGTCCTTCAGCGAAGCCCTCCTGCTTTGCATGGAAGCATCTGCTTTTGTAGTTTCTTATATGTAGGTTTTTCCAAGTAACGTTTCACTTGTGTGTATGAAGAGGCCTAAGATGTAGAAGCGATCTGCTGATGTATGCAGAGAGATGGTGCTGTCCCGTGTATCTTCCTGCAAGTGGATTACCATTAGTTAGTTTTTTTTTTCAGTTACTCAACATTGTAAACTCTTTTAACATCTATAAAACACGCATTTGACTTCAAGTGGAAGTATTTTATATTATATGTAGAATTGACAGCCTGTTACCATGCGTCAAACAGGCTTTGGTTTCTCTTCCCTCCATAAACTATAAAAACAACATGTGACGTTTTATGATGGACAGATTATGTCAGCGCGGAAGCATCACAGTGGTGCGAGATGCCACCCCAAAACTTTACCACCGTGTAGTTGAGATTAAAATGAAGTCTGTGTTCAAAGACGGCTGTGGTCCGCACACAGACACCAGAAGTAAGGGAGTGGACAAGTTGAGACTTCCCCACCTTGCCATCGCAGCTGGCTTGACTGCACCGGAGGTGGTCTCGAGTTACGACTACGGCTGACTCTCCCATTGAATGAACGACAGCACAATTAGCGATTGACCTTCTGGTGACGCCAAAGCAGGCATCAAAATGATGAGCAGACTGAAGTAAAGTGGTTACATAAAAAACACCTCATCCACTTTATAGGAAATAATCTAGAGACACAGGAAGCACAGCACATTTTAACATTTTTATTATTAAAATATTCACCTACAAAATGGCCTATAAACACTATTTACAGCGTAGCGAGCAGTGACGCCTGCTAGGACACAAAGATATTTATACACAGAAAACACTGTGCGCCGTTGTCAGAGCAAGAGATGACTTCATGGAGTGAGGACAGAGCATGCGTTGCCCATCGTCTTTATAAGGAGGGGGGCAGTGGGGGGGGGGGGGGGGGGGCACGAAGAAAAGATTGGGAGCACTACAGTTATTTAACCTGAGGGACAACATCTGCGGCTGAATCACGAGTCCTACAAACCTCTCCTAATGTGTCAGCGTGGACATGGACATGAGGTATATCGGCTCTCCCATGCGGCACAGCTGGCCGCTTACCGTCAACATCTGTGTGTTTGTGCGTAAAATACACTTGATCCACTGAAGTAAATTCACAAGGTTTGGCGCTCAACAACAACAACAACAACAACAACAGCCTTATTTCCACATGGATGATGATCTGGATCAAAAAAATGTTTCTCAGGACATAATCAATTAGTTCAAGTAGATTAAAAACACAAGATGGGAAGTTTGGGCTTTTCACATGCCAGCGATGACGGTCCATTCATCGGTACCCAAGTGCTCTAGAAATGAGACAAAAAGATTTTTAATTTTTAAGACAATTGGAAACCTCGTGCATACACATGGAGGGGACATTGCGTGGACGAAACAGACCTTTTATTGTTGTCTGTTTGTTCTCCGGACTGTTGGGGGAGATAATATTGGCGTGTGAGAAGAGTCGCATTGCGTTCTCTGCTAACACCACCTTCGTTAAATCCTCTTTTTGAACTCACCCTGGCTTTTCTTTTGAGGCGTCGCTTCACAAATCTCCCGATAACAAACATCCTGCTGCACTTTGTACGTCCTTTTGTACCTGCGAAGGACAAAGCGCCGATCCGTTTTAGTCACAAACGAGCTCTGCTTTCCTTCAGCCCCCCCCCTCCCCCTCCCGTGATGAGAAGGAGCATGCAAGGCCCGACGGACTCACAGGTAGTGGCAGACGCCATCCTCCCACACGGGCACGCTCTTGGTCTCCGAGTAGAGTCGGGTGCAGGGGTGAGGCACTCTCTGGCACACTGCAAATCGGAGAGAGTCACGCGACGTGAGTCACAGACGTTCTTTTCAATGTGTGAAAAAGTCTGCTGGATGGTTTAGGAGTCATGTGGGACGGAGCCTGATGGATGCTTTTAGGAAAGGAATGTTTAAACAAACTGAGGCTGGATGTTTAGGTGGAGGGAAGAGGGGTGAGGGGATGTCCAGTGTCTCCTCGTGCACAGCTTCATCAACCCCCCTGACCAGCATCAGGCTCATAGTGCTCTTAGTGTTAGACTGATTCTTTCACAGATCGGCTTTTATTTTTAGACTCAAGTTAATTTAATGTTTCGTTAATGTACGAAACATTAAATAAAAAATACATACAAAATCACAAGTAAAGTACATAGGCCTGATGAATAGAGAGCTGTACTAATGTCTCCACAGCTGGGATCGGTAGCGTGTAGTGGACCCAAGGGGATTTCATTTTCAGAGACATTAACCCGGGAGATAAACGTATACATAAGACGCCTTGGAAAGTATTAACTCGTGCAGCCACAGCATTTTACAGGCACTCCACCATCTCGATCTCTTCAGTAACGTTCTCATGGCATAATGATGCTACTTGAAGTCTCTATAGGCTCTATAGTGTGCGGTGTACTTTTATAGTCTTTGTTAAATAAAGTCAAAACCTGTTACATAATCTTAATAAAGAATAAACCTTCACTTACGGAGACCAACTGAATAATGTGTGGTCTGTTATTCATTTCAGTTCCTAATTGGCTCATTTTAAAATGGAAAGATATTCTTCACAGATAATGTACCGCTGCCTCATGCGGCGCCCTTAGAAATGCAAAATGGGGCTTTGTTTTTTCTCATGTTGTACATTCATGCCCAAAGTCAACCACGCTGCTTATAAATGTCAGAGGGGTCCACTGCCGGCGGAGCGCGTTTCCTGCTTTTTCAAGAGCCGGAGGTGTCTGCGCAGCTCAGAGCTCTGAGTCGGCTCACAGGACGGCATGCGAGAAAGACGGGACGGTACGTCCTTCACGCGGCCGGCATACATGATACCAATCAACTTTTCTTTTATTTGGACTCTCGGAAGTAAAAAACAAAGGGAGACTTAACGGCAGACTTAAGCATGCTCAACCAGGACGTGAGCATTGGAAATGTTCCACCACCGGCACGTTAGCGCATGCAGCACCAGCTGAAGACTCTAGTGCTTCTATGCTATGTAGAGATATGTCATTTTACTGTATGTTCTGGTATCAATGTGTCTCTGCATGCTGCACCAAGACTGGAGTTGTAATGAACTCGTACATCTGGAACCACTGGGGCTTGTTGAGTTTTCATTCGTTCATCAATTGTTTACGTACGAGAGGAGTGGAACCACATAAACTCACGCAGTTCACACTGTCTGCCCTTGAACTCGGCTGCGCAGTCGCAGACGAAGGAGTCGCCTTGGCTCACACATGTGCCCCCGTTGTGGCAGGGCAGACCGCGGCAGTCCTGCGGCAGCGCTGAAACACAACAGCTGCCGTCAACATCCACGGTGCAGAGTGAGAATCGAGTTTCAGGACTACTACTCACACATTACCTACAGCTGTTACGCCCGCCCCCCCCCCACACACACACGCATCCTTTCTCCTTTTTAGTTCCTGTAGTTCCTGTTTTTTTACTGTTAGCATCCTCATTGATATTTCAATCGCAGCGCTCAACCCCAACAATTAATTAATTACACGTACTAAGAAGTAGTCGCTGCACCACAGCAGCTGGGAGCGATTACTAAGTAAAAAACACCTACCAGGCTTCGTTCTTAATCCCTCTTGAATCTCAAGTGCGAGGCTGATTTTGTTTGTTGTTTCCTCGATTTTCTCTAATCTCGTCGCTGGTTCAGGTCCTGCAAGGGAAAACAATCCTGTCATGGATCCACATGAAAACCCATAATTACTGTACATGACAGCAATACTTATATTTGAAAAGAGAGAATGTACTAATGTTACTCTGCAGCCTGTATCCAGC
Source organism: Gasterosteus aculeatus (assembly GCF_964276395.1). Lineage (NCBI taxonomy): Eukaryota > Metazoa > Chordata > Actinopteri > Perciformes > Gasterosteidae > Gasterosteus > Gasterosteus aculeatus. Next base: position 4,377,138 of record NC_135695.1, on the reverse strand, counting down.
ACGTCAAATATTTCAGCGATGACGTACTGAAGGTTAATCACATGGTTGAGTCATGTGATTCACTCTTACTTACTAGTGCGATGTCGAACGGCTTTTCGAGGCGTGTGAGTGAACTTGGCCGTTATCTTTCCCCGTCTGTCGATGAGTTCTGTGTACCTGCAGCGTTGACAACAGGTGAGTCGTTCTTTGCAACTTCTAATTCAGCATGATGATAAACAGATTCTTCCCCATCGTACATGTTTTTATGACCGTCGACGCTCCCCGTGTACCTGGGTAACTCATCCGAGTTCTCCGTTTCGGTCGTGCCTCCGCGGTGCTGAGGCTGAGACGGGGGAAGTGTGCGGACCACCTGAGGTCCTGGTCCCGTCCCGCTTGGCCTCTCTCTTCTCCCGGATCTGGCCCCCATTGGCACTATGTTAAAGGACACGGGTTCAGAGCATGTTTGAAAGTCAGTTATTCGACATTAGGAGGTTTATGAGCCTTTATGAGACTTGAGACATGAGGGTCTTTCTTCCTGGACTTCTTCTTTCTTCAGTTCCTTTTAGAAACGGAAGGTGTGTCGTGTATTTTATCCTGTACAGTTTATTCGTTTACTTTTAATTTTATTTGTATTGCTTTCATTTAATGTTTAGTCTTTTCCTTTTGCATTTTAATCACACTCAAATGTTTTAAGTTGTAAATGATGATGATTGTATGAAGTGATAAACTGCTAGCCGAACCTTCCCAACCCTCTGTGAAAAAGTAGTAACTGGCAGACCTGTTGGATCAACGAATCACTTATATAGGACCCGTCTGACTAAGCGACATGAAGCAACACATCATGCATGAACCGTATCGGGGGTTGTGGGATGGTCCCATTAGAGTCCGTGTTTGAACAAACAAAACTGTGAAAAGAATATGACTAATAAACAGCAACCCGCTCAGTGTCTCCTCTACACAACTAGAAATCATTTCTACACCTTCTATGGTAAGAAGGCCGTGCAGGCACCAGCACCATGGTCTCACTCACAGGTAGCGAAGGCTAAGTGTTGCGGGAAGCTGTGGATCTGTTCCTGCCCGGTGCTCCTCACCGCCGTCAGGGCCACGTAGTAGTTCTGCCCCGGCGTCAGCTCGCGCAGGGTATACGATCCTAATCTCCCGTTGGGAAGGAAGCGGCTCCTGGTGTTCAACCCTCGGGTCACGTTGACCACGAAGCCGTCGGGGACGTTTCTCGGGTGGCGGCTCCAGCTGATGAGTGCCGAGTTAGTGGTCACGTGGGACAGGGAGAGGTTCTGTGGGGGGAGAGGTCCTGAGGGACAAACACATTGTTTCGAGAATGATGACCAGTGAATACAACACATTTAAGTTTAAGGTGCTTGGATCTTAACAGAGGATTGGGTTAAATAACATATGTGAATAAAGCCTTAATTGTGACATCATTGTGTTGATTAAAACCATGACTAACGTCTACAGCATTTCCACATGAATGAAATCATCGTATTTTGGAAATACACCAAACACACTGGGATCTAATCAGAGGTTGTTATCGCTGTAATGACTTCTGCATGATGACATGTGACCTACTTGTCCAGAATTGCAGCGGTCCGGCGGAGTGGCTGGTGGAAGGAAACTCGTCTGGTCTGATTCCACTTTGGGTCATCACATCCACTGTGTACATCTGACCAGGCACTAATGAACTGGGGGACAGAAAGAAAATGGCACTCCGGCGGACAAAGGATACCTGACCTCCTCATCCTCACGGTGCTGCTGAGAGCCTCAGTCATTGACTAAAACGCGCCCTCTACCGGCCGAAAGCCCCTTCACCCGATTACAGCTCAGCATCAGCACCGTTTAGTGGTAACTTCTAATGGCGCAGGGCCTCACCTGAAGGTGTGCTCCGTGGCGCTCGCGTTGAGCACGGCGGTGCGAGCCTCGCCGCCGTCCGCGGGCGTCAGTGACACGTGCACCCTGCTGACGGCTGCGTGGTGCGCCGCCTGCACCAGCCAGCTCAGCCACACCTGGGAGGAGGACACGTTGACGGCCTGCAGCTGCTCCGCCGGTGGAGGTCCTAGCAAAGGAAACACAGCCGTGAAAGCGCACACACACACACACACACATTCTAATAAGGCCTTAAAAAGCGTGCTCACTGGTGCGTATAAGCGCGGTGGCGGGCTGACTGTTGTCGTTGCTGTCGGTGTTGCGTTTGATGGAGAAGGTGGAGATGTTGTACAGCATGCCGGGCACCAGGCCGCGCATGACGTGGGAAGACTGCCGCCTCTCCAGCAGGTCACTTTTGGGGTCGCTCCGGCCGAGGGGGGCGTACGTGACGAGGAAGCCGCTGACCGGGCTGTGCGAGGCCTCCGGTTCGTCCCAGCGCAGCTCCACCTCGTTCTCCTCCACGCGCAGCACGTGGAGGCCGGAGGGAGGCAACAGGTCTGGGAACAGTGGCAACTTCACGCGTCAAATTCATATGTTATGTAGTCACAGAGCGGCCTTTGCGAAGCGGGCGGTGAGCTACGGAGAGCACGGGAGTAGCACTCGGGTGGGACTCTCACAGACCTTTCTCGCAGTCTTTCCCCGTGTGTCCGACACGGCAGAAGCAGTTGTAGTTCCCTCTCTTGTCGCTCCGGCAGAGGCCGCGGTTGCCACAAGGTTGCAGAACGCACGGGTTCTCCACTTGGGGGCGACAGACACAAGCGGTTAGTGTCTGTGGGTGTCTGCGGGTTCACGTCTTTGGCCGACTGGGTGCAGGTTGTGTGAATTCGCTTTTGACGAAGCCACTTACACATCTGGCACTGGTCCCCAAAGAAGCCGCCTTTGCATGAGCACAAATAATTCCGTCTGTAACCCCGACACACGCCTCCGTTTAGACAAGGGCCGGACTCACAGCCATCCTGCTCTGCACACAGTTCAGTAATGTACAGTAGAATGTGATAGCGCTCCTGTATAGTAAAAATAAGGTATGAGCTTCAAAGGTAAAGCAACAGATTGAATTCACATTGTACCCATTTCACAGTTCTGGCCTTTGAAGCCTTGAGAACAATGACACAGGTAGGAGCCAGGCCGGTCCTCACATGTCCCCCCGTGCTCGCAGGGTTCCGACAGGCATGTCTTTATGTCCGCTAAGGGGGGGAAGACACACACATAGGAAGCTATAAGTGTGTGCACATGCACTGGACTTTTAAAAAGCAGACGACTAAGTTGAGGCTTTACCTGTCTGACAGCGGCTTCCACTGAAGCCATCTGCACACTCACACTGGTGGGATCCCACCTGGTTCCGACACGTACCGCCATTAAGACAAGGCTGTGATAGGCATTCATTGACCTCTGCAGTGACATGAATGAAGACATTAGGACACAAGAGTATGCACTTTTGTAGACCCTAGAATGATTGATTAGGACTTTCCGGGGTCATTAAAGGACTGTTTTTCGTCCGGTGTGTGTGTGTGTGTGTGTGTGTGTGTTACGGACCCTCACAGACGGGGGGCTGGCTCCAGTCCCCCTGAATGCCACAGATGCTCTGGGTGGCTCTGGGCACGGATCTGAAGCCTGAGTGGCATATGTAGACAGCCATGGAGCCGGTTGTTGTTGAGGAGAACTGCACCTCTGCGTTCTTCACTTGTGGCGGCGGGCCGCAGCCAAGCTCTGAGAGGAATACAAACACGTTGTTAACGTCGGCTCGGCCGCATTGTGACGCAAGCTCACGAACGCCGGAGCTCATCCAGGAACAGACTAACAGCTACCAAGGTGTTTTCCATGCAGCCTCTCTGTTTTTAGCCTCCTAAAATTATCTCCAGCGTGCTGTTGGAGCGCCCAGACATGAATCATCGGGTTGGACTTTATATAGGTTCTGTAGCTGCTCTATATCTGTAAATGTGAGGCCTCCGGTGCAGCAACATGCTAAAATTATCTGCACATGGAAAGCTAGTATCTCTCCACTTAAGAGCTCAGGATATCCGCTGTGTTGGAGCCATATTTTCTGTTTTGGTTAAATCATATTATTTCATTTGTTAGTAGGAATTATGTGGATTCCCTTCATATGAATGTTTGTTAAGTTCGCATGGCTGAAATAATAACTTTATTCATGAATAATTAGATTGACCTGATGAGGATCAGCGGTGATAAGAGGAGGGGGCGGGACTTCCTTTGTATTGTACGTTATCCACTCTTACTTAACTTAACTTAACTTATTTAAAGCTAGATTACATTGTTTGGATGAAACGAAACAAATCATTTGAACAAAGGCGATAAAGAGAAGATGAGTCTGGAGAGTATCGATTTGGAGTCAGGAAGGCAGAACATCACACCCTGCTTGTGCCAATCTATTGAAGTCAGTGTTACACAAAGCCGAGATCTGGACGCCGCTGCGTGGTGACCCGCGGTGTGCTCACCTGCAACGGCCTGTAGGGACGTCCTGCTTATTTCACAGTGCCTGCCGCTGAAGGCCTCTGTGCATTCACACTTGTACTTCCCTATGTAGTGGAAACATGTTCCCCCATTCCGACACGGGCTGGAGGCACAGGGGTCTGGCTTCCCTGCAAGGAAACATACACACTACGTCATTGCGATCAGGACAAAAATAAACAATGAGTAACTTTTTTGATAACGAGGGGAAAGACTGCATATCCTCAGGGATTGCAGACCTCTGATAAAGCCAAATTCCATTTCTCGCAATGTTAACAAAAGTGAAAAAACATTGGAAGCGGATCAGCTGAATGGGTTCTTCCTCGCACCATGCCAGTAGTTTTTCTGTATCTAAGCTGGCTTGCAAACAAATAAGCCAAATAGCCTCTTTGGTGTCAAAGGGATATAGGTATGAATACAGAAAACTACAATTTAACTAACAAAGTTCTCTGGTCTGAGATCTATTAGACCGGTAAGAGGACGGTATCCCACTAGGAGCCATTCAGAACAGCCACCTCTCAAAGGAAAGGCAGTGGAAGATCAGATGGTTGTTGATAATAAAAATAAAAGGCAGTCGCTGGTAAAAGGCACCAGTATGGAGCCAGATGGAACGAGTGTTGCAGTAATCTGAGGGACTTGTAACAAAAGAATGTGTCAACATTTCAGCACTGCTCTAAGTTACGTTTTCTAATTTGATGATGTTCCCCAGAGGGGGAAAGAAAGGCGTTACCGTGACCTCGGCAAAATAAAGTTGAGATCAGAGTACAAAACCACTCCCAGCTCTGCGACTTGTTACTCAAAGCACCCGGGGGGGATTCTGGGGATTTGATGGTTTTCATCGAAAAAAGAAAAACCCTGTTGGTGCATTGAGTACAAAATGTTTTGAATCTTACTGGAAGGGCGGCACTCACCCACTTCGCAGTGCTTTCCAGTGAATCTGTAAGGACACACACATCTGTAGCTGCCTGCCTCTTCCTTGCAGGAGCCTCCGTTGCGGCAGGGGCCAGAAGCACAGGTATTGAGTCTGACTGGAGAGACAGGCAGAAGGGAATCCTTGAAGCGAGAGACCGGCTTTTAATCGGGGGGAAAAAAAATCCCTTCAAGCACACTGTAATGTAGAGTCATAATTAAGGAAAAAATTGGTCATAACTCAGTCATAAGTACAAATTATCATAAGCCTTTTGGCGCTGTGATATTTCACGAGTAATGGCATGTTTCCTGGTGCATCAAAAGCTGGGTTTGAGCCCGGTGTAATAAAGCAGCAAAGTCTGAAGGAGGTTTTGACAAAGGCACGATGTTATTATTCCAGTGTGTTAATTCATTTTTTTCGATCAATAGTGCTACCTTTTTCACAGTGCTTCCCCCGGTATCCGTATTTGCATTCGCAGGTGTAGCCCCCATCCCGCTCGTAGCAGTAGCCTCCATTCAGACACGGAGAGGAGTCGCAGGCCGATCGGGGCTGTACTGAAACACACACACCGAGACTTGACTGTGTTCCATTGCTCTGAGAAACCCCTTTAAAATCATTCGAGCGTCAGGGCTCGGTTGGGAAGAAAAGAAAACACACATTATTTGTCACACTCATGATAGGATCAAATACTAAATCTTTTTTTTCTCTCCACACCGTAAATGCAAACTGCATATGTGACCGTTCCCTCTGAAATAGAAAGCGACACACGTCAAGACCAGTTTGTTTGAAAGTGCGTCTGTCGCCGTAGAAACCACAGAGCAGGTAGCGTGTTGTTTGGTCGGTGCCTCACCATAGGGGTAGAAGTCCTTGTGGTCCAGCTCTGCTGCACTGGTCTGACACGTGCACAGGTAGGTCCCTCCGTACTCCAAACAGGGGCCGCCGTCGGGACACGTCCTGCTGTTACTGCATGGCGTCTGCGTTACTTCTGAGAGGAAGGCATTGATCATGCAGCGACCCACGTTTTCTCTTTTTCACATTGATCCAAGCTCATGCGAGACACCCGATAGGATCACACGTGTCATACTCACCAAACTGACAGTAGAGTCCTGTGTAGCCGGAAGGGCATTCACAAGTCCCATTGATGTCCACACAGACACCCCCGTTCTGGCAAAGACATTCCTCTGGGGGGACACACACAGGGAGAGAGAGAGAGGTACTTGAAGACAAGTAGGATGTGCTTTTTCGAGTGTTGCTGCTGTTAACACAGGCGCGGGGCATGAAGCTCAACACGTGTACCACATGCTGAGCGCCTTTCATCTGCTGTACTGTAAAGCGTGCATTGATTCGCTGTCGTTTCTCTTCCCCTAATCTTTCCCAGCAAAGTGCAGGGGATTTACCAGTCAGCACGCTGCACATCCGCTCTGCACAAATTGTAAGAATGTTTTCTGTTCCCCCTTTCCTTCCTAATTGCAGCGGCGGATCAAAGAAGGTGGCCGTATCGCGGCAGAGGAAAGGCTTCCCCTTTGAAGTCCCGGCAGCTCGGTGGAGGGTTTTATTTTTCTGATGATATGGAGCATATTTTGTGACCAGAATGCACGGCCCCCGAGGGCAATTAATGGATTGTTAATTTTCTTTCATTGGCCACCTGTGCGACCCGGGGCCCTTTGTTCTGGGAGCCCTGATTAGGCACTTCAGAGTCCCACTACTTTCTCTTCCTCGGTGGATCGTGCTCCTTTTTCCACTGTGCCGTCCAAGTGAGCCAGGCAGGAAAGTATTTGGGAGATTTAAGAGAGCCTGTATAAGCACTGATAGTTATTTTAGCTCAAGGGGGAGCGGTAGCATGCATTTGCAATAGTCCAAATACTATTGAATAGCTTTTGAGGGTGATCAGAGGGTGACACTAATCTTTCACAGGAGCCAGAATTACCTTTAAATGACTCACTAGTTATTTCCTTAAACAAATACAATACAGACATCCCACGTAATACGAAATGACTTAATAAGCATTTAAGGAGGAAGGTATGAAACATCAGCTCAGGATGAGAGCGTTTTACATATTTCGTGTTTGCTCCATGGTTATGCAAGCAGCAGCTGTGTGAGGATGACTTCCAGAGGAGCCAGTAGCGGTGTGGAAGCATGCATATTCCAAAAGCTCTGTCTGAAGACATGACCTGAATACCAAAGACTGGCTTTGCCTCATAAACGGGCCTTTTTAAGTCTAGACAAAGCACTTCCTCTTGTTGGTAAACTCATAAAATGTGCTATAAAACAATTATTCGCAGCATCAAGCGACTGGTTCCCGTAGTAAACTGGGCGAGCCCGCGACAGTTTTGATAATTACAATAATCCATCATCACAGCAGCTTCTTCCAGGGCACAGCTCCAAATTCCTGTGGGATCGCACAGCTCCTCTTTGAAACGTGCTCGCTACCTGCCCGGCAGCCCGCGGCGAGCGCCATCCGGGCAGGAAGGGTGCGGTACCTTCACACTGGTCCCCGTAGAAGCCTGGAGCACACGTGCAGTTAGAGGCTCCGGAGCCGGCGTCTCCACAAACCCGGTGCTCGCTGCAGTCGCCGTCCTCCTCGCACGCGGCTGCATACGGGGGGGGGGGGGGGGGGGGGGGGGGCATGGCGTAAGAAGAATGAACGAGTGAAACAAGGCAAACTGGCAGAGCTGAAGCGGAGCTTTTACCCGTTTGGTTTTCCGTTGCATTGACCTGCAGAACCACCAACTCTGAGAGAGGGAGATAAAGACGTGCTTTTAGGGTTAAAGGATCACTCACTTCTGGTGGTATGTAGCTATGCAGATTTATTTGGCCGGGTTTATAGACACTTGTCTCTGAGATAGGAGCTCCGATTATGTGAATTACTACTGACACGCACTCAATAAGCCTGATATGTGCCTGTGGCTGATGGTAAATCAACCAGAAGAAAATGTCTGTGTTCCCCAAACCATCATAGTCTCCAGTCGTCAAGATTTGTGACCATACAGGCACAGGTACATAAATGTATGTAATGTAATGTAATGTAGAGTAAAGCACTTGTTTTGCTGGTAGGACGTCTCCGCTCGTTCAGGCTGTTAAACCAAAGAGGAAGGCTAAAGCGCCGAGGTGTCCTGTTGAAAGGCAAACAAGCGTCCCTGTTAAAGTAAAGTCACCTGTCTGGCAGAGTATTCCAGTGAAGGCGGCGGGACAAACGCAGGTGAAGTTGGCCACCTGATCGACGCACTCTCCTCCACCCAGGCAGGGCTGCGGCTCGCATTCGTTTATGTCTGGAGGAAGCACAAAAAGCCAACGAATCAGACGGGAGACCATTCTGGTCCAGAAGCGGTCGGGTTGAGAGCAATGAACTTCCCTCTCATTGACCAGGTGCCCGGTGTTAGGAGTAATCCCGTCTCATGTACCCGACACCAGGATGATTCAATCCCCCGGCGGGTTCAAGTTTCATCCACAATCACAAGCGGGAGTCTCGTGGAAAACCAACCTGACTTCAGTGAACTTTCTCGGCCGCGGTTCACCGCTACATTGTGTGACCAGAGAATTTAACCGCCAGCCTCGGCTCTGAGCCGTTGGTGTGGATCGACTGAGGAGCTCTTTGGACACACACACATCTGCCGAGATGACTGAGTCAGATGTGGAAAGCTGCAGAAAATACTTCCTCCACTTCCCCCCCCCCGGACTGTAAAAGAGAGTTGCTCACCTGTCTCACACAGGACACCAGTGTAGCCCGGTTCACACACACAGGTGAAACCGCCGGTGCCTTGAACACACAGCGCGTTGTTGAGGCACGGTTTGTCTTTGCACTCGTCAACGTCTGCAACACACACACACACACACACACACACACACACACACAGGGGAAGAGAGACACGCTCATGGAATATTTACTCAGCTGATTAATATATCCGCCCCACACTGCTCCACTCACTCTGCAAGTATGTGCCGCTGGCTGTGAAAGGTATTAGAAGAGGCTTGACACATCTCCACAGGCTGCACTGTGGGAACGGGCACAGGAGCTCCAGAGAGGCTGGGCCAAGATATTTTCAAATCAATTTGTCTAAAATATAAACTGCTTAATAAGGCACTAAATATCTCCAGGTCGTTCAGCCCACATGTGGTGCATGCACAGGGTCAGAGAAGACGTGTGGAATGTTCTTGACAGCCTAAATGTCAGATTAACTTGTTTTGAGGGCGACTTTGTTGTTATAAAAACAGTATGTGGGTTGCTGTGACTTCTTCAGAATTCTATCCTAGAAATAAAAGGAATGTAATATGCATTTGTAAGGTTGTACTGTTGCAGGATGTGCGAGCCTTTAGGCGAGTGTTTTTTGTACCTGTTTCACACTGACTCCCTGTGTATCCAGGTGGACAGTGACATAGGAAACCGTTAATCTGGTCTCCACAAGTCCCTCCGTTCTGGCACGGTCGCGAGGCACACTCATTGACGTCTAAGGAGACAGGAAGGAACACAAAGGAGGCAATGCGACTCTATCCGTTAGTCAGTACGGTTCTGTCGGAGGAGAACTCAACATATTGGCACGAGGCTGACACGGGTATGAATGAAATATCCTCTGGCACGTCGGGGGAATTCTTCTCATCTATCGATTGTATTTTTATAACTTGACATTGTTTTTCCTGGCCGATCTCCGGTAGATCAGTCACTCATTCACAGCGGGCCGTGTATGCGTGTGTGTGTGTGTGTGTGTGTGCGTGTGTGCGTGTGTGTGTCGAGCGCCGCCGAGCAACCGTAACTCACCGATCTGGCACCGCCGGCCGGTGAAGCCGGCCAGGCAGGAGCAGGAGAAGGAGGGGTTCCCGGTGACGCAGTCGTCGATGCACTGGCCGCCGTTCAGACACGGCCGGAGGTGCGGGCACACGGACGCTGTAGAGAGAGAGAGAGAGAGAGAGAGAGAGAGAGACGGAGGTCAAGGTAGCAGGGATCCTCGGAGGAGCCCACGTTTGAACGAGGACAAATGCCTTAAAGAGAAAGCGGGTCGTACCGGAATCGTTGCAGCTGCCCACTTCCACATTCGCATCGTCTATACGGAACACCCATTTTCCCGGGTAGCCCACGTTGGTGGTACCCTCAACGTTCACCACGTCAGCCGTGCGCGAGCCGGGGATGTTGAAGTAGCGCTTCCCATCCCCGGCGTTGAAGCCTGCCTGCAGACACAGCAGGTAAGAAAGGAGGCAGAGATCACAGATGACACCGGACCAGCACCTCAACTGTTACTGTGAGCAAAGAAGGGGCCGTGATTTTTACCTGCGCCGCGATGCCACCCAGACCAGCCGGGTTTCCTCCGCTGCTGACATGCATGCCTGTGGTCCAAGTGATGTTATTGTACTGGAAAATTGTGAAGGAGAGATCTCCATCTGTAATGAGCACTGCTTGGAAAGTGTTTACCTGCGTGGAGAGGAACAGACTCGGTTAAAGCATTTCCTGATTTCCTCAAGATTCGATGATGAAGCTTGCATCCGACTGCTTATTTTAACCGTACAGATTCCCAAGTTTTAGTCGGGTTGGAGACATAGACTCATCCTGGCTTGTTGTCATGGGAGACGGCGAGAAATTCACGGTTTCCTTTAGAATGAGAGCCCAACTACTGTGCTTTCTAACCACATATTACATCCCGCCTCAGCAACAAGGCTATTTCCTGGGGCTTCCTGGGATAATATAGGCGATAACCACACCAGCTAATTACCTCCTGAAGTGGAAATCACTCATCTAGCAACTTGGAGGATTGGAGAACTACCTGCCACACAGCTGAGAAGCTGAGTATAAGAGTGAGTTATACCGGTGTCAGGGAGTTGCCTCCGAAGAAAGTGACTTGATGCCACGTGGAGATGAGGACCCACGTCGCGTTGAACCTGGGGAACTCTGAGAAGTACGCGTTGACATCGCCCGAGGCCCTGCTCAGGATGGAGGGCTCCCGGCTCTCCCTGTAGAAGACCCTCCCTGCTCGCCGGTTGTCCACATCCGCCCAGAACGGAGCCACGACCCGCCTGTCCCCGGCGATGGGAAAAGCCACAGGCGTGAACTGAGACACCTCCCTCAGGAAAGACACGAGGCCGTTGTTGTTGACCTGAGGGGAGGAGAGTCAATGGGATGAATTACACGGTTATATCATTTATTGGACGCGTCAGATGACCCCAGTGGGACGCGTTGGCGGGCTGAGGCCCGCACACAGCGGAAGTGCGGAGGAGAGGAGGGCGGGGGCGGCCCAGACGGAGGTGTGGTGACCTCGCGGGGCAAACGGCAGCGAGCGCTATACCCCGAAGGATGTTTGCACTTCCCATGAAGCAAAGAGACGCTACATTTATTCAGTGAAATAACAGCAGCTGAGAAAACCAGGTTTCTGCCGCTCGCACCCCTGCAAGGAGTCATCGCGGCAGGATGACGTCCGTGGCCTTTAAATCCACAGGCGTCTGCCAACAGCCGAGTAACCAAATAAATGAGCCCACGCTCCGCTTCGACCACATGTCTCCCCTCCAACAAATGCACAGTCAGCACTGACAAGCTCCCGAAAGATCAACTTTAACAGCTCACTCACTTCGGTGCAGCGCTGAGGCAATTTGGCTTGAATCAATACAAATGAAACCAGCGATCCCTTTCTCGGTCGACGGCGGGCATCTTCTGGTTTTAATGAAAGTGTGATATCTTTGGATTTTGGACAGATATTGGGAGGAATTTGCATGTATGTTGTTTTATTCATTAGGAAAATATTCGTTGGTTGCTCTCATCGATCGGTTTTTATACCTTTTTGGCATCTTGATGTCGCTTAAAGCTGCATTCATTTAATTTCTAGCCACTTGAGGGCAGCAGAACAAGCTGTAAACTCTACATTGATAAACTGTATTAGCACCTCCTGCAGTTTTATGGTTAAAATGTTTGCACATCCGCATTGTAAGCCCAATATTCATTTCCCCTGTAGCTTCGATTTGGTCTCCAACAACTCAAAAGGTAAATAACTGACGGCCAAATGATCCATAATGTTGCGCAGCTAGATGATGCTTATTGCATGGCGTTGGGCGGGTTGTATACGATTGGGTAATGATAGCTAAAAACAAGGATTTTTTAAGGAAAAGACGCAATGTGAGCTGTTGGAAAAGGTACGGCTTATTGATCTGAGAAAGTCTCCAGGAAGTAAATGAGGAATGTCTCGGGTGAGGTGGAGGTTATTTAGGGGAGAGAGTTAAAAGGTCTCTGGGGAATTCTGTGGTTCTTATATAGCACATGGCAGTTTCATAAATGGTCATTTGAATTATGAAGTAGCATTAATGAAGAAGCAGACATGGGGAGAGTCCTTATATCACAAACATTAGCTGATGTGCAACCGCATTTTAGACAAAAGCCTCGAAACCTGAGTGGAGCGGAGACTTATACATGAAACGCCTTCATCTGTCTGCGCATTACTTCTGGATCAACGTTTGTGGCTGCAGGAGTCAATACTTTCCAAACTGCCCTAAGAAATCCGATGCATGGATTTATTTGCCGGCTGTACGACTGTAAGAATGAGTCCCTTTTGGTTTCATAAAACATAAGGCTCGGTGCTGCACACTACCAGTCCCAGCTGTGGAGACATTGGTACAGCTGTCTCTCTGTTTTTTCTCAGATGTAATGTTTGCAGCGTGAAGGCTCGCCTTTGCTCTCCGCATGTATGAAAACCATCATTTGAAGGACCTTGCAGTAAAAACACCAGAGGAAGTTTTGTTTGGCACGGCACAGGGGCTGAGTTAATTGCCCGACCACAGTCTTCCCCTCAGCATCAGCGTGATGTGGTGAGAACGGGAATCTGTGTGTGTGTGTATGTGTGTGTGTGTGTGTGTGTGTGTGTGTAGGGGGGGCAGAGCCCAGAGGTCAGCAAGAGCGCCATCCGATACCGGGAGGAAAATAGGAGAGAGGGCACAGGGTTGGATGTACATGAACCAGAAGCCTCCCACACCCACGTAGCCGCTAATGAGAGACCTGTGGCGGCGGCGGTCTGGAAGTCACCCGTCTTACAGCGAAAGGAGTGTCGGAAATCACGCTGAACACCAAGTTCATACTCCGATGCTGAAATATGTTTAATCGGCTAATCCAATCTGCAGACGCATCTGGAACAGTTTAGACAAGTGGATTTCTTACTTGTTCATATCTTCTAGGACTGCTCGTGACACGGCAATGACCTTGGAGGAGTTTAGAACAGGACTCTTCTCTGCACCGGATCGCGTACTTGACTTCCTCTCATGGATTTCCCCCCGGTGGAGCCATTCAGTGACTTAAGTGTGAATGGGTTCAATGCTGCCTTGTGTTGTGGTGTAACATGACCAAGGTCAGAGAGAGGTGCAATCAGGCAACCCTGTATATGTTGATCTCACACCCTCTGGTGCCAGTCCACCTCACGACTCCCCTGTTGTTGTTTTTGGGACTTCTTCTGCCGGATATGTCCAGGATTTTGCTTGGGTGGTTTTCTTTAGGGCCGAGCATTTTATGGACAAAAATAAACTTTCATCGGGCTTAAGTGAAGCCAAAGCAAACCCCCGAATGAAGCCGGTGCCCGAGGATCAGCGCAGGAAAACATTCGTTTTCCCTGTCGAAATACGGAGCTTTCAAAGTTACAAGCTCGTGCAATTATTTGACGAGACGTGATTACAGCATGAGCCCCGGGCCTGTCTCCTTACAGCCACGCCTCAACCTTTCCTCCAACCACTTCAGATTGAGGCAATAAATCTTCTGCGGGACGGTGTGGAGGGACTCTAACAGAACTTCTAGAGGAACGTAATTTCCAAAACCTGTTCGTAAAAATGTGTACGAAAGTCTTGAACATACAAATTGGTAACAATACATAGGAACTGGCGGGGGTTAACCACGCCCCTTGAGTGAACAACATGGCGGACCATGTCGGATTCTTGAGTGGACGTCTCTCCGCCATGTTGGATGTTTTGAGGGGGTTAGTGTTTGTATTGTATTCTTACAATTTAACATTGATTTCTCGTTAAAAATTCAATCATAACACGTTTATTTTACATCGTTAGACTTCACAAAGTGTGTTTACGGGGTGCAGGTCCCCGTTCACTATGAATAGGGCGACGTCATCAGTTGCAGTCCGTATCTATTTCGTATGTATCACGTGTACATTTTTAGGAACAGGTTTTGGAGATCAGGCTGTCCATGGTGCAGGTGGTGTGGAGGTTCAACCGTAATGTGTTCAACTCCAATTCGAATTCGCAAAGCACATAGTTAGGAATTACAGAGGAATAATATTTCCATCTAGTGATTTTACAAAGTTTTTAAACAGTTTAAACAAACAAGTTCTCAATATTGTTTACCGTTAAGGCTGACATGAGAAAAGAAGGCAAGGAAAACACGATTTTTAATCTGAATACATTAAATAATGTTTTGGGCTTAAGTCTTAATGGAGTATCTTGATATTTAAGGAAATATAATCTTATTTGTGTTGCCAACACTCAGATGTGGAACGCTATTTGTTGGCTGTAATCATTGACTTGCTGGAGTCTGCAGGAAGGACTTCGTGCTGGGACCCTCCCGTAAAGACACAACTCGCTGATTTTACACAAGCAAGCGTGCAATCTTTGTGCCCGGCTAAGCTAATCATCCCCCCGGCGGCGGCTTCATGGTTAACAGGCCGGTGTGAGAGTGGCGTCAATCCCCTCACCTCACTTTCCACAAAAAAAGATCATCACCTAAAATGCCAAACTGCTACTTTGAAGTGCGTCGGCGACTTTGAGGCTTTATGGCATTTTAAAGTAGGTGCAGACGTATCTCGTCCATGCGCGAACGACCGTTTCTAACGTCGCTCAGCCGCATCGCTCGTCCCGCACGTGCACATAAAAAGCAACCATGCAGAGTACAGAGAATAATAAAGCTTGATGTGCACATCTTTGGGCCATGCATGGTGGTGAGTGAAAGTGAATGAATGAAAAAGGCTCAGGCTGAAGTGTTGAAGCTCTTTTGAAGAGCAGATGAGCACTAGCAGATGTGCAATCTGTGAAGAGAGCAGTTACACTTTAGCACGTTCTTGGCAGGATCCTTATGAAAAATGTATTCCCAGCATGTGAAAACTGCCAGAAACAAACCACAACAGTGGGACTGAAGGTGGGACTGTTGGGGGGGGGGGTTGTACAGGTACCCTCTGTTGATATGACGTGGAGGGCTCTCCTTTATCACCATAAAGTGCGGCAGAACCTATAAATCCAGTTTGGTTCCCCCGGCTTCCATGCGGCGGGAGGCCAACTGCTGGGTAACAAACTATTCCCACGCAGGGAGCCCCTCTCCCTGGAATATTAAGCGCCCAGAGGAGCGCCGTGGTGGCTGGGACCCCCGTGTGGTGCTGCAGATGTTTCGCGAATCCAGGTGCGGCCTTTCCAACGAGCGTGACTGTAATCTCAAGTGCCTGTCACAACGGGTTACGCCTTGCGTGGCCTCAGCATTCGCAGCCCAACGGGAGGCTGAGCCACAGGATATCAGGTCGCATGTCAGGTGTTCTCCTCGTTATTCAATCGAAGAACTACCAGGTTGCGTGTCTTGTGTGATTTGACTAAGCGTACAGGAGGACACGCGGGAGCCGCAGTCCCGTATACGTCTTCATCGGGAGACTGACCTCACGGCCTTTGAGGCAAATGCCCGGATTCGAAAGATGACCTTCGACCTTGCCCTGCGGTCCTCGGGCAGGCAAAGAGCACGGCTGCGTCAACCGCGACATATACGGTTTGCGTCTCCCTGGAAACGAACCAAATACAGGACTAAAGGCAGATCTGAGTGGGCTAGAAGATCCAAGATCCTTCGGCTTCGTCCCGTCAGCTCCCCCCCTCTCTCCCTCTCTCCCTCCCTCTCTCCCCTCCCACAGCGAGCTGCGCGCGGATGCTCCGCGGCAACAGTGAGAACGCAAACTGTCATTTCCTTCAACAGCTCGTTGTCGAGCCACCAGAACATGCATCGCCACTGACCCCCCCCCCCCCACACACTGGTCCTCTGCTCGTGGAGAACTAGGACTCCGCATTCTACAGGCTGCACACCGCAGCTCGTGAGCGCGCGCGCGCATGCCCGCTGTGCTACCTGGCCGCGCACCAGCCCTCCTGTCCCCGAGGCTCCCACACAATCCGCACCGGGTCACTTTCCATTGCCAGCTGCAACGTGCATGCACACGCATACATTTACAAGAAACACGCGCGCACACACACACACACAGTGTACTCACATAAAGTCCCGTGTGCTTGTCTCCAAAGAAGGGGAAAGCAACGGAGATCTCCACGAGCCTGGAGCCCCCGTCGTCCTGAGCGATGGTCTCGGCGTCCCCCATGTCCCGGCCGAAGGGGTAGAAGTCCTCCAGAGGCACGGCCGATTCCCCCCCAGGCAGCAGGTTCAGGGAGAGCAGGGCGCAGAAGCGGGGCAGCAGGGAGAGCAGCACCAACACCATGGCCTCGGCCACCCAGGGATGGAGCTGGGGAGGGAGGAGCGCGCACACCTGAGGCAACGAAAGCACAGCAGAGCGGGACAAGACCGTGCGTGCGTTCCTCTCCGTCAAGCAGCGCAGTGCGAGTCCTCCCCTGACTCCCCTCGCGTGTGCTTTAGTAGTGAGCGGGGCTCCTGGTGGGAGACGGGGGGCTACTGGAGATGCCTTGCATGCTGCTTGCTGCCGAGCACTGCGTGCGCTGCGCTCCGTCTGACTGGAAGGAAACGAGGGAAGGAATCAAGGAAGAGGGGGAGCAGCGGGATTCCGCTGGGATGTGTGTGTGTGTGTGTATGTGTGTGTGTTTTTTTTTTTTTTACAATCCAGCGATTTGGTCCCTGATGGTCAGCTTAGAAATATCCTCAATAAAACCTCTATTCTGCCTGCCAAAGGAGTTCTTTCAGTTGTTGGCCCCACCTCCCCCACAGGGATTCACTACCTTGCATAATTAGCTGCTTCCAGCCAATAGCAGGAGGGAGGCCGGTAACTGGATAACCACTGGGCGGATCTATGATAATCAAAGGGCTGCTTTAAAGAAACTCGGACGAGATTTCCCCCTTTCAGTGAGACTCCTTCCGTGTACTCTTACCAAGGATGAGGACGCGTCCTGTAAAGTGAGTATGGACGCTCCCACGCACGCTGCAGATACGCTATGACTGCGCTGTGTGATGGTGAAGAGCAGTTTTCGTCTTAAGATGTTGGGTTGGGAAGGATCACAGTGAGGGGGGGGGGGGTAAAAACACTTGGACAGCAGTGGCAACAGAGAGCGAAGGTCATCCTCTCGCCCACAACACTGAATCCACGGAGGCTTTTAATGGTGCGAACCAAACGCCCAGACTTGCATGCCATGACAGGGCAGTGCCGTCCTCACACACACACACACACACACACCGCCCCGCCCCCACAAATATGTTGTGATACACCCAGTTTATTAAAAACAATCAAAGCTCTCGCACACATGATATTAAAAAAAGGGTAAAAACAACTGCACTGCACTATGGAATCCGTATGAGACACTCGCCACAGCGACGGGAAAATCTGCAAACAATTATTGTAAATATTTGGAGAGACATTGTCATTAGTGTACACAAGCAGTTATTACGTGACGTTCACAATCGGTGCATCAATATGACAAATGAGTGCAGGAACAATCACTAGAGCAGAATGAAGCACCAACTAAGGAAATCTTTCCTCAAAATGTTTCCAAAAAAAAAAAAAAAGACACGGCATAAACAGACTTAGAAACGCCAACTGCAGCGAGCCGGAGGAAATCCTTAAAACAATCTGGCACATCCAGTCCACCTCTAAACAAAACACCCATTGTTTGTTGTTGTTGAGTTTTCCCGCAGATTAACATAATCCGCTGTGCACGCGTGTGTTTCCAAATGTGGAGGCGGCTCGTCGCGTGACGTTGTTGGCGGGCTGCCAGAGGAGCAGTGAATGAGGGAGCCGGGGGCGCTGCGTGCTCCACGCCGGGGGCTCCACTTACACACCGCGACGGAGCATCTGATTGAAATAGGCCTGTCGTCTTGTCGTCTCCTGATCCAGCTGCTCTCTCAGGGTCAGCACCTAATGGCCGGCGAATGCACAGACGCAAACATGTAGCACAAAATTAAAGGGCCTTCCAAACCAAAGACCCCACACATAGACTTCAAATACCTGCTCCTCCAGGCCTTTGACCCTCTGCCGATGTGCCTTCTCCCTTGTCTCCAGGGCCTGCTCTGCTTCAAACTGGCTGTCTCGCAGGCGCTTGGTCTCCGCATCCAACTCGAGGTGATGGCGGGCCGTCACCTCCAGGAGGCGCTGTGCGTGAGCGTGCTCCAGCTGGGAGGCTTGGGCCTGGAGGCCGTCCACACAGGTTTACCCAAGTTAGAGAAAGGTTGCTGAGTGGAAGGATGTGTTTTCCTGACTCTGGGGTTAACGAGGTCATGACCCCTCACATGCTTTCCCAGGCAAGTTTGTGCTTATTGGCCCTGTCCTGTGTGCCCTCCCCCCTCTCCCTCCTCTCACAGCCTCTCACCTGCACAGTCTGCAGCTCAGCCTGCTTTTCAGCCAGCTCCTGTTCCAGGCAGCGGACTGTCCGTCCCGACTGACCCTTCTCCCTGGCCGCCGCCGCCTCCGCCTCCTCCCTCCTCAGCCTCTCCATCTCCACCTGACGACAACACGAGGGTGACATTACGCGAACGACTTTACCATGACCGCTCTCCACCCGTGTGCCTTCCTGTTAGAGGCGTAGCAGGAGCCCAGCTTCCACCCACAGTCCACCTACACGTTTCCACGGCTTCAGGATCAGGAGAAGCGCAAATGACGAGCGCGATGAAACAGCTAATTATTCAGATTATCTCCTCCGGTTAATGAAATTGTGCCTTAATGTTCTGGCAATTGTGTGTCTCCACTTGATCCAGAATGCGGCAGCGAGGCTTCTGACCGACACTAAACACCTATTACTTCAGTCCTGGCTGTATATGTACCCGGGCTTCCAGCAGCTTCAGAATTGACAGTAAGATGCTATTAATTACATTTTAAAGCCCTTTTGTGGTTTGGATCCCTCTTACATTTCAGATATTTTACCTCATATTCAGCACAAACACTTTTCTCGAAGTCTCGAAAAGTTGTTTGATGTTCTTGGAAAACTATTTCTGAAGTACAGTGCATCCGATGGGTCCGCTCACCCTCTCCAGTGTCTTTCGGAGTGTTGACTTGTCTTTACCGAGGCGCGCCAGCGCCCTCTCCATCTCTGCCCTCTCGCTGTGCAGCTGTAGCAGAGAGCTCTGCAGATGGGTGACCTGCTCCTGGAGTTCTTCCTTCTCTCGGTGCAGCTGCTGGGAGCTCTCCTGGGCCTGCGCTTCAGCATCTTGCTGCTGCTTCAGGCTCTGGGACACAGTCAATCATCGGCACATCAAAGCGGAGCCTCGACCGGCGCTCCTTTGGTTGCGGTGAGACTCACCTCCTTCAGGGTCCTGTTGTGCTTCTCCAGCTCAGAGTTTTTAAGCTCCAAGTCCTCTCGGGCTCTTTGAAGGTCCTGGGTCTGCTCTGTTAGTGCGTGGCTCAGCCTCTTCCTCTCGGAGAGGGCATTTCGGGTTTGATCCAGGCGTTCCTATGGGCACACATACGTTGGTATACAATGAGCCACTCGGTTTCACCAAACACTATTATTACGGCCGACCCTTACATCTGGGTCGTTTTTACAACCCTCACCGTATTGTTGCAGGGAAGTGTTTTGTTTTTCGCGTTTTACTACAATGACCTGACAGCTTTTGAGTAAATCAGGAGATTTATACTAATTACGTCATGTTTTGTTTGCCCAGTATCTTTAAAGTGTAGTCCAAAACTTAGCCTGAAGAGCTCTCTTGAGAAGCTCTTGGACAATTAATGAGGTTGCCTGAGTACTTTATTGCTTGGTCGTTTGAATAGTAAAAGTGCTGAGTGTGTAGCTGAGAAGGTGACATTGCTGCACTGTAAATCAAAGCACCGCTACGAGGGCCTGGCTATACATCTTATTTTGATGTTTAAATCCAACACCCATGAACTGAGAGATGGGGGGGAAGCTTGCAAATAGAAAAACACGTAGTGAAGATTCTTTATTTCACGTTACTCTCTGTACCTGCAGCAGCCTTCGGTCCTGCTCGCTGGCAGTCACAGCCCTCTGCAGCTGTGCGAGCTGCTCCTGCAGGGCTCCGCCGCTGGTCCTGCGGTCGCCGAGGGTGCTGGACAGTTTGTGGATCTGTTCTCTCAACTGGCTCTCGTGCTGCTCGGCCCGAGCGAGCGCCGTGGCCAGCGTCTCCTCGCTGAGCCTCAGCGCGGCGCCGCGGTCCTCGCTGTCGCTCAGCTTCCTCCTCAGCTCCGTCAGTCGTTCCCGCAGGGCGCCCGCCTCTGCGTCCAGCTCCGCCGCCAGGAGCCGGGCCCTCTGCAGCTCGCCCTCGAGGGTGCGCTGGGAGAGCTCCAGGCGGCTCGCCCGGCTCTCCGCTGCATGCAGGGACTGCTTCAGCTTCTGTTGTTCTACGTTTGTTCGCGATTCCAAACCTTGCAGGGGCTCCAACGTGTCCTGCGGAGGAGTTGGCACAGAACAGTTTATCGTTCGTCACTGAAGACGATGCGCTCGGTTCTGGTAAATATCGATCTCCTTGCCTTGGACATACTTGCAGTGCCCTTGTCTCAGCCTCAGCAGCTCGCAGACTGGTTCTGAGCTGGACTACTTCCTCCCCAAGGCTTCTCTTCTCCCTGTCATTGTGACGTTCTTGCAAGGAAAGCGATGCATGGGCCTTTTGCAACCGCTCTGCCATCTCTCTTTTCCCTGGAATATGTTGAATTGTTGAATGGGCAGTCAGTCTACGCAGAATAAGTAACTGTTATGACTGTGTCCATAGGATCCGCTGGTCTTCTCACCTTGCTCTGATTGCTTCAGGGACCTCTGTAGTTGAAGCAGCTGAGTGGCCGACTTATCCTGGCTGTCTAGTAGGTCCGTCACCTGCTGACTCAGAACAACCACCTGAGTCTTGGCTTCCTCCTGAGGGAATAACACAATAACAACTGCTCTGATGAAATATATACAGTGAATTCCCTTCATTTATTGCAATTTATTTATTGGGAAGATCTGGCGGGAAAGCTTCAAGCTAACAATCCCAATCAGAACGCTCACTTTTACCCTCTCTCTTTGTGTGTCCCTGAGTTCCTGCTGGAATTCCCGCAGGGCGGCGTGCACTATGTCCACATCCAGATGTTCCTCTTCTCCACGAGACAAGGACAACACACATCCATCCGTCTCATTGTCTCCCCCTAACCAGAGAACACACTTTTTCGAG
Source organism: Gasterosteus aculeatus (assembly GCF_964276395.1). Classification (NCBI taxonomy): domain Eukaryota; kingdom Metazoa; phylum Chordata; class Actinopteri; order Perciformes; family Gasterosteidae; genus Gasterosteus; species Gasterosteus aculeatus. The sequence continues at coordinate 4,355,596 of NC_135695.1, read as the reverse complement.
CCAAACATATGCAAACATTTGCCACATGTTATTATGAACAGCCATGACAATACCTTTTACTTGCAGGCAGTTCTTCCGGGGAGAGGGGGACCGTTTGCGGGACGCAGGTGAACCGGAAAGCCTCGCTTGGTGGGTGCCGGCAGCGCGGCACAGAGCTGAATACAGCCCTGCCAACTTGAGCTCCAGGTCCCTGCGTTGTGCATCGCTGGCGCCCAGCCGCTCCTGCAGGCCCTGGACTTTGCTCTCTGCGAGGCCGACCTGCTCGGCGAGTTGCTTGATCTGGATGCCGGCGTCGTCTAGCGCTTCCTCCAGCTGTGCTGTTGCTCCGCTGTGCTTCTGGTCGCACTGCTGGTGATAAGCCTCTTTGTCCTGCAGCAGCTCCTGACTCTGACGCTCCGAGGCTTCCAGGTCCAGCACACGGCGCTGCAGAGCTGAAACCTGCAACCATACACACACGTCAGTATACAGATACAGTGTGCTCCTTTACATGAGGATCAGCGGGTCTTATTAAGGGAGTTGAGTTTGGAGAACAGGATGTCACGTTTGCAGAGATATGTGTGACGGCCTGAATATCAGTCTAGCTGCAACGGGGAAACAGCAACACTGGCATCTAATACCCAAAGAAAAACGACTCGAGTTTTATCTGGCAAATAATGTGAACGTGGTTTTGGGGTTAGTGTGCTTTAACATGACATGAGAGGTTAAGGCTGAGGCATAATATGAACCAACTACACAATATTTTGGTATTGTTTTTGGTAGATAATCTAAAGGCTGTCGTTTAATGTGTATTGTATTTAGTTTTAAAAGAGGATACATGAACCAGACCTTAAATATATCATAATAATGAGGAAACCATTCAGTTGCCTTCATGCCATACATTAACTTGACAACACCAGCTGCTGCGGTCGTGAGAATTTTGGGACCCCAAGAATGGGGTTATGGGACCAGTAGGTTAAAAAAACAACACTCACTAATTAGAATAGAAAGACTAATTTGTCCGGCCTCGTTATTAATCAAAACATAACCCTTATTTTGTTCTGGTAGTTTGCATTAAAATGGTCTTTCTTTATTAAACCGCTTTTCAGCGTGTGTATCCACAATGTTCCACAGTGAAACCCGACAACCCGTCGGTGCTGCAGTAGAACAGACCGTGTTCTACCGTTCGGTCTTTCTGTGTCTGCGTGAGTGCGGCAGGTATTCCTCACAGGGGGGATGTTGGCTTCCCGGAGGCCTTCTACCTCATTGAGCGCTGCCTCTCTGCCGGCATCGCACTCCAAGACTCTCTGCTTGAGAGTGAAAGCCTCGCGCCGCGCCTCCTCCTCCTTCTGCTCCTCCTGACACAAACGGGCCTGCAGCTCTCGCAGCTCCTGTTTCTGACGGCCGTTCTCGCCCCCAAGGACCTTTACCTGCTCGCATTCACACAGAGCACACCACACGGAGGTGATCCTTTATCTGGAATTAATCGGTCGGAAAGCATTTTGGCTTAATGATCCTTCACCTGTCTGCGCAGCTCCTGCACGTCTCTGCGCGCCTGCAGGCGAGACTTCTCCAGCTCCCTCATACTACCCCGTAGGGTGGTTGCCTCTTGGTGCATCGAGCTCCTGCACTCCTCTGAGACGGCAGCTTTCTGCTCCTTCTCCTCCACGGCTCGTCTTAAGCTGGTGGAGATGTGTTTCAAATGAACCAGACAGGCCGATGGCACGACAGGAAATCTGCGGTTCCGTGTGACACCCGTACCTGCTGTTGTCGCTCTCGGCTCTCTTGATGGAAGCTCTTAGCTCCTGGTTGGAGGCTTGGATAGCCTCTTTCTCTCTGGTCTCGTCCCCCAAAAGCCTTCTCAGGTCCAGGGAGTCTTTCCTTTGATTGTCCCGCTCCCGTGCACACTCCTGGAGCTGTCTGTGAGCCTCAACCAACTCCCTTCGCCCTTTAATAAGACCATCCGCTGCCTCCTGCAGCTGCCGGCGAAGCCCCTCTAACTTCATGTTACAGATGATGGATGATAAAAGGTGTGAATCAAGTTGAACTTTCTTCTTCCTGGTTTCTTGATTGATGTCAATAGTTTATTTGGTGGTAAATGTAACCATTGTGTGTATAAATATCTTATTATAAACAGTCAATTAAAGAGTTAATATGGACCTAAGCCTAACAAACAAAAAGGAAATCATGTAAAAACTGTCTGTTTTCATTACAAATGTATAACCTCAAAATCCATCAAAACTTCTATTAGGCTGTTATCTACAGTACATTGAAAGCTCAAACACATGTATGTAATCATCCAAATTGAAAAGTAACAATCCATCAACGTACTGCAAGGCTGATTTGGGATCAGATAACATATTTGAGGGTCATTGTTTGAAAACTAAACCTCCACGTCAACTACTTTAAGTGCTGTACGCACAATCTCAGGACACTGCGTGACCTATATTCTGTTTTATTGCAATATGCTGTGTGTGGTGAGAAAAGCAGGGAGGACAGAGCTTATCTGGGCATGGATGAGAGCCAGTCGGGCCTGTAGCCAGGTGCTGTCTCTCCCCATCCCCTTACTGCGCAGTGTAAGGAATCCACGGAGAGCCAAACGATAAACAGCAGCTCCACCGAGCAGGATGAGGAGGAGTGTTATGTTCAGAGGCCACACAAGAGGATTTTTTCTCATAAACTCAAATGTGAGAAAAAACAAGCCAGTGCTGATCTTGCCAATTATACTTTATTTTATCAGAATTTCTTTGGGTGGGGGAGCAGGTCGGATAGCGGAGGTGAGGGGCAGGGAATACGAGGGCGGCAGTGTTGTGTTATGTGGATGGGAGTGGGGGACCTCGAGTCCCAGCGGAGCCAGCCTCTCGCTGCTGCAAGGGAGAAAATAAACACTCCCCCACCGGCTTATTTACACAAGGGGTTAACTCAAACTTTGATTTCATATTATGGTACCAGGGACCGTATCCTCTCCCCCATCTCTCCCTCTCCCTCCGCCCGCTGTTTTCCGCTTTCATGCTCACTAGCTCTCTGCCGCAAACTCTCACTCCTCCTTTGTCACAGTCTGACAAGAGATCCCTGCGATGGGATTAGTGAAAATAATCAAACAAGGAAACGGTCAGGGGTGGCAGCCAAATATGACGGCGTTGCCAAAGCTTGACTTGATATATGGCGAGGAGGGCTGTCCAAACCTCAGAACTCTTCTGCCCTGGCCCCACACAACCTCATTCACTACACTCTGACAAGACTAAGGAGACAGAGCGAAGACAGGAGGATTCTTGTTTTTTTGCTTTTTTTTTGTCAAAACCACAAAGTCCCACACAGATAAACAATCCCCTTTTCCAGGGAAACCAGGCCTTTAAATCAAGCCATGGCGAGGCCTTACAACTCTGCAGTTACATCTTAATGAGGTGACTGTGAGCTTGTTATTTCACTAAAACGCCCAGCAACCCTGTGGCTGCTACCCTGACCTCAAGCAACCCCAAGAGATGAGATTTACGGCTCTCATTCGGCTCCGGGAGGTATGACACTGGGCCAAAATTGTGGCCCTTTATTGCACTTTTATGTTTGTATTAAGGTCAATGGAACAAGATTTTCCTCCAGCAAAAAGACACACGCAGTGAGTGCCGGGAGGGGGCCTTAAGACTGGACACCGCGTCTCCTTGTAGGATTTGGCGCTGCGCACTCTGCACCTGATGGCACCTTGATGCTAGTTAAGCCCTGCGGCTTTGGCCAATGTCAACAGCGGCCGATGGTAAATGGCTCTCCCTCACTCTGGTGCTAATTGGTGCAAACCTCCCCACACGCGAGGAGCAGATCCATCCGAAGCCAAGACAAACAAGCCTGTTTTTCCACTTCTGTGATCCTCCTTTTCATTTTTTACTCCATAGATCCCTGTTCATATCAATATCAACGATATGTACTGTGTGTCTAAATGGAAGCGTGTAAAAGGGTTTCTCACCTCCTGTTGTGTGTGTTCTCTCTGCTGGTTTAACTCTCTGACCTGCTCAATCAGACTCTTCTTGGTATCCTCATGGGAGTTTAAGGATTCCTCAAATTGACTTTGTAAGTTTCGCAGCTCAGACTGAAGAACGGCCGCGGCGTTCTGGAACACAGAGGTCCGACCGACGGTGGGCTGAGTGAGATGTAAAGCACAAGGACAACAGGGCCAACGCAACGCCTGCCCTATCGTTACCTTTTCCTGCTGCGTTTTGCCAAGTGCCTCCCGCTGCACGCGCTCCTGCTCCATGCCTGCTGCGGCCAGGTCCTGCTGCAGGGCGGCGAGCTTCTCCATGAGGGCAGCCTTCTCTGCCTCCTTCTGGGACAAAGCCTGGTCACAACAGACTGCAACGTCAGGGTCATTCGCAATGTAGCTCACAAAAAGGTTTGGCCCCAGGAATTTGGACAAACTGCTTTTGATGGACATTCACTGGTAACTGGTAATGCGACAATTCTCCAAGCCTTAGCCTGCATTAAAATACTTCTCTCCACTTTGATCACCGCACACACACCTGCTGCTTTTCACTCTCAGCCCGCAGGAGGCTTTGGTTGAACTCCTGCTGCTGCCTGGTCAGCTCCTCCTGCACCTGCTGCAGCTCCTTCTGGCTGTGCAGACGCCATTCTTCCCGCCGTCTACGTAGCTGCTCCTCAGCCTGCTCCAGCTGAACTGTCAGCTCGGCGCACTGTTGTTCCTGCTCACACACTCCTAATTAGTTAATATATGGCGAAAGCATTGGATTTATTGTTGAGCCCAACGTGACCACTCAAGTGTCACTGAACCTTCTGCCGTCGTTCGGCTTCAAGCTGCTCTCTGTGAACTTGCTCTTTGCTCTTCAGGGTCAGCAGGCCGCTCCTCTCCACCTGGGCCAGCTTCTCCTCCAGCTTGGTGCACTCCTGCGCCGCCTGCGCAGACTGCCGTTCAGCATCCGCACGCACCCGAGCGGCATCGCCTGGACAGATGCATCCAATATCTTTCAAAATCCCACTCAATAACTAGATGGAGGCCCTCAGGATCAGCAAGACTTTGATTCACAGTTTTGTTTATAGGGAACAATCATCTGTGTCTTTATGTGGAACATGCTAGCTTAACACGACTTATCCGATCCATGTGTGTTTGTGCGTGGTGGTGGGACGCTGGTCCGCTGAGCAAGCAGCACCAGTGATCACGCAGCCCAGCTGTTGCAGAGCTCAGAGCTGAAATATGGATCTCTAGTGGGCCGTTGGAAAGGCTTCATGGCCAGTGGGCTTGCTTGGCACCGAGGACGGCAGGGTTCTCGGAGGGAGGGGGCTACTCACGCATCAAGGCCTCGTTAGCCAAGAGCAAGCTGCGCTTCTCCCCCTCCATCCTGGTGCACTCGACCTCCAGAGACGAGGCAAGCTCCTGGCTCTCATCCAGCGCCGTCTCGAGGGACTCCTTCTCCGCTCTGGAACACAGTGGTGAAAGGGTTTGAGCCCTGAAACCCCCCCCCAGTAGGTGCAGGTCGTAAAATCCAATGATCCATCATAAGCATAGTTTCCAAATATAACCATGTTACTTAAAGACTCATGTTACAAGTGACTTGCCTTGCTTACGTCCACTTTGCTTGAAATGTTAAAACAAATGACCATATCTACGCATTCTCAGTGGGCCTGAGTTGAACAAACAATCGTCGGGTTCCTTTTGGTGCTTGTGGGGAGATTTACTCCTTCCACTCTCCACCATACGAGCCGAACCCCGACTCTTTTAGAGGTGAGACCACACATATAAACACACACAAACCTAAGTGCAGCGAGCTCCTGCGTGAGACCACATGCCTTTCGGTCAGCGGAGTTTAGCCTGACATCCAGAGCGGCCCCGGCCTTGGCCAGCTCCTCCCTGTCTTGGGCAGCTCTCTTCTGGGCTGCGGTCTGTGCCTCAAGCTCCTTCCTGCACGCACAAAGCTCCTCTGACACAGTCTGCATCTGCCTGTTGACCTGGACACAAACACAAATTTTAAAAAAAGAAATCATTAATTCATTTATCATTTTTGCTTCTCAATTGCATAGTAATCACAATCACAATTGTATTTCCACGAGAGCGAGTACGGAGGAACACAGTTGGTATTGTTTGTCTGTCGGGTTGCGAAGGAACCACCCAACCTCTACATGTTGTGCACTCACATTAGCTTCCCTAACACTGAACTCTACATAACCCTCTTTTTGCTGTTATGAAGCATAAATTAAAAAAACGTTAAGCGTTCCATGACAGTGTATAGGAACTGCAGGGCCATAACAAATGCGCCGCATGAAAAACCCCCAAAAATGATCAGTGGGGTTACGAGTTGTTCCCAGGCACCGCTTAAATCACTGTGACACACCACAGGACCCATATCGAGCAGGAAAAGTAATGAACTGGGAAAATGTGCAGTTGATGCGGAACCGCCTAAATTCTATTCAGCATGTATACAATCCAGGAACAGATTACGGCGTGAAGGCGCTGTGGAGACGATTGTCCTGTGTTAAAAAGGTCGGGGTGAAACATTAATTAAGGCACTTGACAGGTTCTACACTGAATATTTCAACGCACTGGGAAACTGGCTTATTTACTCTCTTGCTGGGAGCAAGGCGACAAGATCGATACCAATCTAATGATCTATTGATGTGCTGTACATGAAGCTGGAGCCAGCAGGCAATTAGCTTAGCTTAGCATTTAGACTGGAAGCAATGGGGAAACAGCTACGCACTGTCCAAAGGCAAATCCGCCCCTTCGGCATCTCTCCAGCTGAAAACATTTTATATCTGTTTTACTCAACTGCGTAATGGGAAATGAGGTGTAAAACCAACATGTTGTGATTTTACAAGGGGTTATGTGCAGGAATTATTTTTTGGCCTGGCCGGGGACTTCCTGAAGCCTCTGCCGCTCCGCCTGGCAACCTCCCTGTGACAACAAGAGTGCACCGGCCGAGCCAAGAGTTCCAGTGCGTAACTCCTCGTAAAACCACAGCCTGTCATCTTTACATTGCTGTTTGTGTACAGTTTGAGCAAGCCGGGTAGGACGTCTGAATTTGTGAGTTTTAGAGATGCTGTCATTTCTTTCATGCTAAGCTAAGCTAACCAGCTAGAGAGTGGCATCGATCTCATCTAACGCTCGGCAACAAAGCAAATTAACACATATACCAAAATGTGAAACTGGGTTATTCTCCTGGTTTAAATTAAACAATAATAAGGCCCATTCTGAAACAAATTCCTTTTTTATTATTGTTGACCTTCAGATCTCAAAATTGTATTTTCCCTTGCCAGTTACTAACAAAGCATCACATCATCGTTGAATCTATAATGGCCCCAGCAACATCTAATATTTCACTGCAACAAATTGTTTGAAAAGCAATAATCGCTGCAAGTTGATTTCAAACCAAACTACAATGAACTCACACTAAATAAATATTACATGATGTCTTTCAGCCTCTCCTTAAGCAAATATGAGAGTGGTTATGGACGTGAGTGGCGCCCACTAAGGGGATGAAACATGAGCTTGGTGCAATGGGGCCACTCCAGCGCTTGTTTTATACACAGCTGATTTATTTTTACAGATAAGCTGTCTAAAAGTATTTAGATGGTATTTGTCAAATTGTTTAGGTTTGTTATATTTTAGCCGAGATCAACGTGGATATCCCAGTTTCACATTCAGAACAGATAACAAAACCGGAGAGGATTCTTCTCATTCTTATGGGGTCCAAACACGGGGATCTGGATCTTGTGGAGGGAAGAATGGGAATATTTGAGGTGTTCATTTATTGGATATATTATGTGTCTATCTATTTATCTTTTTCAGTTCACATTTGTGCAAGTCATTCATAAAACACCCAGCGGGGCTCAAACGGCTCTCAACCTGTGTTTGACCGGCCAGGGGCCTCTGACCTGGGAGTGCTGCTCCAGGGCCCGAGCCTTCTCCTCTTGCAGGAGCCTCAGCTCTGCTTCTAGCCTCTGGCAGACACCCTGCAAGTGGCCGTGGGTGATCTCCAGGGCTCGTTTCTCAGCGAGCTGATCCATCATCTCTTGCTGCACACGTGCGGTCTCCTCCCGGGCCGCCGCCCGCTCCATTTCAGCCTCCCGTCTGTGTTCAGCGAGCTCTGTCTTCTCACCTTCAGTCTGGAAGGGAAACCAAATGACTTCTCTTTTGCTCCGTTACACTCTTCGTTCCTATCAACACAACGCATGGCTACTCACCTGCAGCAGAATGCGATTGAGTTCCACCTTGTCTTTGGCCAGGCCTTCGCTCAGGGCAGCCATTTTAGCCAGAGAATCTTTAAGGGCAGCCTCCTGATGCTGTAGTTTGGTGAGGGCTAACTCGTGTGCAGCACTCTGGGACTCCTTCTGCAAAGTAAACCGTAAATATGAGACAAATTTTATCCTCACGGTAAATTATACAGACCAGAGGCGCAATAAAGCCGTCCGTACCTTGCCGAGAGCCAAAGCGAGGCTGGACTTATCATCCTCCAACACCTCCTTCTGCAGGGTGATTTGACTCAGTGCCTCCTTCACCGCCACAAGCTCCTGACGCACAACCGAGTGTTTCCTTTCAAGCTCCTCCAGACTCCTCTCGCTGAAATACACAATGCAACACAATACATGACTCTCTTACCCATTGTTTCTTTGTCACACACACACACAGGTTATTTATTCAAACTAAATTCCATTACAGCAATCTATCTCCTTTATAAAGGTGGGGGTGATGTTGGGGCCAAAGGCCACCGAGGGAGTTGGCGTTGCTTTTTTCGCTGTATCGCATGTCCTGCTGTAATTCTCAGCTAATCAAATTTCTCAAAGATTCCTTCTTGCATGAGCGCAGTAACGCAATGTAAATCATTTACATTTTCCTCCCAATGTCATCTGGGTGCATCGCCGGCCGGAGAATGACATGTGTTACTGATCTGAACTGTAAACAAACGGTGCTTGAAAATAATCGCGGGTGACGGGATGTGTGTCGTGTTACGGCCATCCTCCGGTACCCTCTCTGGGCCTCCGTGCGCTGGCGTGCCAGCTGCTTCTCCAGGTCCTCCCTCTGCTCCCTGAGGAGGTCCCGCTGTCTCTGGAGCTCCAGCGAGGAGTCGCGCAGGGCCTCCAGCTCGGCACACCGGGAGTCCGCCTCGTGCTGCAGCCGGGACAGCCGCTTCTCCACGCCGCCCTTCTCACTGGGAGCCACGGAGGCCGAGAGAGGCAGAGGAGGAGGAGGAGGAGACGTCATCATCAAGGTAAAACAAAAACAAACATCCCAATATAAACAATTCTTTATAAAAATGATTTTGCTGATTCAATGCAATACATTTAAATTACAATTTAAATATGATCTGATAATTATGGTCAAATTTGCTACTTGACTAAACATAAAACCAAAGTACAATAATTGTCATTATTGCAACGTTTAAGCCAATTGGCGATTTCACAAATAACAAAACCGAGAAAATGTGAAGCAGAAACCACAGCTTAGCAACTGCTTTATATCTGCAGTCTTAAAAAGGATCAGTGTTTACCTGGACATGAGCTCCAGTGAGCAGCGGTATCTGTTGCCCTCTCTGAGGTTTTCCTCCAGAGCGGTCTTAGCCTCCTCACTTTCCCTCCTTACTTGCTGGATCTTCTGCTGCAGCTCTCTCCTCTCAGTGTCGCTCTCCTGCAGGTGATCCCGCAGGGTTGCCACTTGCTCCAAGGAAGCATCCAGACGCCCGCGCAGGTCCTGCGGTTTGTTTGTGATGTGCAGGTAAAGAAACAATAATTATCTCTCCAGACCAGAGGTTCCCTACTTTTTTGGGGCTTTCGGCCTCTTAAAATGAAGCTAAATTGACTCATCAAAACCCGTTTCGGACTGCATTTTCTATGCTGGAAAGAGTAAAAGAATACAATGTTTTACAGATTTTCAAAAACATAGATATACAATAAGCAGAGAGCAGCCTGTATTGGTGGACCTGTGTTTGTTTCTGATGCTTGGAGAGAGCCCTGTGCACAGCCACCAGAGTGGTGTTCCTCAGAGGAGACCGGCAATGAAGAGGTGAGGAGGACGCATTATCAGATCCACTGCCTCCACCCTCACCGCCAACCAACTGGATACAGAAGATACAACCAAGGAGAATGGAAGAAAACACCATTTATTTTCTAGTGTGGTGACCCTAATGTATGATCAAAGTCAGTGTGCGGTTTTGTTCTGACCTGGTCAACATGACAGAGAACATTTTGGAGGGCTTGGATCTCCGTGTGGAGGGCCTCCATCTCTGCTTTATCCTCAGTTCTCCTCGTCTCCTAAGCAGGAAACCATTGAGGTCAGATAAGCAGCGCACACAGAGCAGGCCTGACATTCCCCAGACGGCAGGCCTCTAGACAAGGAAGTAGTGGGGTTTATCAAGCCTAGGGTCCAGACCCCTTAACCACCCGTCTATCTACCCAGTCATCATTCCCAAGGTCCCACCATCCTGTCCAGACTGATCTGCATGGTGCAGAGGCTGGAATCCTTCGCGCTGCTCTGGCCTTGGAGGTGCTTCACTGTGTCAGTCAGCTCCTGGATTCTATAGAGATCCACGTGCATGGAAAAGGAAAAAGAGTGGAATGACACACACACACACACACACACACACACACACACACACACACACAGATATCTTAGACACGGAAGACAGCAGAATGGCATGTGCGCCTCCTCTACTAGAGCATCAACACTATCATTTTGCTGCATAGGATTGTGGGTGTGACAATGGGAGGTGACGATGACTACAAAGGCGCTGACCCTGCAGTCCTCTGACTGAAGTGCAAAAGACACCAAAAAGATGTTTGATTTTATGATCAAAGCCGGTGCAAAGTTCTGGGGTTCCACATGAGATAATTATTATTGGCTTTCCTTTCAATCATGGGAAGAATGCGAATCTTCAGCCTGTTTCCTGCACTATAGACGACCTCCGGCCCAGAATATCTATTTCAGTTATTTAAAGCATTTTTATTCTCCACAGTCCTGCCACTGACTTACGACGAAGACTTCTTCATGCAACAATTAATTCCATCATGATGAAATAATGAGGAGATGACTTTACCTGGAGTTCAGTTCCACTTTCTCAGCATCCCAGCGGCACTGAAGCTGCATGGCCTCTTTCAACTTGTCCTTCAGCCGCCCCTCCAGGTCTGACATGTCCACGCCACTAGAGGTGCTCTCCTGCGTTACTTTGGCCTCTATGTTCATGCAGGCCACATGCAGCTGCTGGCTGGCAGCGACGTACTCCCTCCGCATATCAGACAGAGTCCTGTTGAACCGAGTAATGAGCGTCAAGACTTGCGGAATGTATAAGAACATATGAAAGATCCAAAAGGAAAAGAGAACACAAAGTGCTGTTTTTATTCATACAGTTGTGAGCCATTAGAACAACTGAAAAACCTGTCTGTTTGCGTGTTGGAGCTCAGGGTCTGTGGCTCACTTTGAAGTGTCTTCAGTTTAAATCACAGTACGGTACAGCTGTCTGTGAGCCGAGCAATCATTATCAAGGGGAATTGCTCTCCAGTAGTGCTCACAGCGGTTCGGCCTGATAGAAGCAATATCTGAACCTCAAGCTTCTGGCGTGATGGATGATTTCAAAAGTGAGGCCGGACACCTTAAGCCATCCGCCCTCCCCAGTGAAGGAACAATGAGCAAGGTACTGGCGACCCTGTTGACCTGTTTCACTTTGATCCTGGCTGAGCGACAGACGGATTCTGGTTACCGTCGTGTGTGTGTGTGTGAGAAGCGAGAGGAGGTGGGGGTTCCTGTGGAATCCTGCGTGGCCGGAGGGGTCCTGGCAGTGTGCCACGCTCACCTGTCAGTGAAAGTCCTCAGCTGGGTGAAGGCGCTCCGCAGGGAAGCAGCCTGGCGCCACAGTGCTCTGACGCGAGCCTGTTCGCGGCCCAGCCGGGAGGCGCACGTCTGCAGAGAGAGGCGGAGAACACGGGGACTAGAGACCGGAGGGTGGGGGGGGGGGGGGGGGGGGGGGCAACGATGGCACCCACCATTTCATTGTGATGCTGAAAACACGCAACATATGAACTCCGGGACTCACACACAAATAATTGGATTTCCCTGAATCAACAGATGTGGCCCATTTACAGCACGAACGCCAGATTGTTTGCACAAAACTTTCCTCCCCCTCAGCAGTTGGAATGTTTTCACAGGAAACAACAACTCAAAATCATAGCAATGAAAAAAACAGGGAATGAGAATGAACTGGCAAAACTGGCTATGAATGGAATTCCTGCCCCATGTGAACTCGACAGGACTTCAATTGCACAATCTGTGCACAAAGGGATAAACTAGAGCTTCCCGTCTTGCTTTTTTGTCTCAAGTGCTTTGTTATTGTCCCTCACCTCTTGCGCTCTGCGCAGACGGGAATCACACAAGTCAGCATCTTCGCGGGCCTTCCACATGCTCTCTGTCAGCCCCTGGTTGACCGTGCCGGCCTGCTCCAGCTGTTCCCGCAGCATAGAGTTGACTTGGCTGAGGCGGGCGCATCTGGAAATAACAAGCGTTAGGACCAGTTGGTATTTCTCCCCTTACAAACGTACACCCTCCTATAATCCGTCCACAGCACCCAAACTCATGTTGCCGTACATACGTATCACATCTGTGGCCTTTAGATCCGCCCCTTATCTCCCAAAGTTATGGAGTGAACATTGGAGACAGTTGTATACCATCTGTGTCCACTTAGGGTTAATATCAAGATCCGCTTTTACCAAAGTCATTCTCACACTAAACAGTAATGACGGCCACATGGCAAAGTTTGGTTATCCGTCTGAAAGGAAGCCAAAGCCGTGTTTGCCTATACGGGATGATATCCCGTTTAAGAAGACTTGCAGTAATCCCAACAATAAGCAGAAACATGCTTAAGTGGATACATCTTGGTAATGCTGCTGCAGAGTGATTTTTCAGGCAGTAGAAACGATCGGGTCCCTGCCATGAGCATTTCAAATAAAGTTCCATAACTGTATAAATCATAGGGCATTAAAACCTGGCCACAGCTGCAGAGCTTGGCCCACACCTAATGAGAAGCATCATTAAAATGCTTTGGAGGAGCGAGCCAACAGAGCCCCACCAATTTTCCCTGACAAATTGGATGCTGAGATGATCTGCCCAGGGCAGGTTTGCCCCCTCGCCCCGCAGGGGGGGGGGGGAACAGCGGGTGAGCTCAAGAAGCTGCTGAGAGTCGCTGGTCCGCACATTTCTCCGAAAAATATTATGGCGGGATTTCTGCTCCTCAAGAAGAGACGGAGAAATAAAAGGCAAATTTCTTAACGGGTCGGCACATGAATTTACTGCTCAAAGTCTGCATCCAACTAGCTACTCCCTGCTGCTGTGGAGGATTTTCTGGATTCCAAACTTTGCGCACTTTTTCCGAAACGCCCAGATATGAATTCCTTCCTATGAATTTTCTATTGGCTGGATAAGCTCGATACCTGCTCTGCATGGTGCCCATCACTCACCTCTTCTGCTCCTCCTCCAGCTGAGAGGACTTATTGCGGACAGCCTCGTTGGGATCCTGCTCTGCCCGCTGCTGACGCTGGGCCGAGTCCAGGTGGCCCTGCAGCTGGAAACACATACATGGTACATTAGCAGTTACCTAATGTTTGTAAAGCAACATCATTGCAGTGGAAATCCCTTCTGAGGCCACTAAGGAAAGAATTCTATTTTATGGAATTTCATACATTTAAATAAAAGGACAAATCCATGTTTTGCGTTTAGTTTGCACGATTCCTTTACCGGGTAATAAATGCTTTTTATTGCCTGCATTAACGCAATTGGCACATTCAGCATAGAAGACGTTCTGTGTGTGTATTCCGTGTCTTGCGTTTATGTTAAAAGTTGGATTTTTTGCAGAAATATATCTGCATGTATGGGGATATAATGGTTCAGTCCAATAAATAAGAACTAGATGAACAAAAATAGTGGCTCTCCATCATCCTTTTGATTTCCTAGAATATATTGTATCATGTTGTCATTGTGATAATGCTGACTGGCCTCTAGAGGACCCCAGCAGGCCCTTAAGACTTTAGATTGGATTATTAATGTCTGACCAACGCTGTCCTTGAAGGGGAAGCAGCGGTTTAGACATACCAACAGCCTCATCTTCTCAGACTCCGAGGTCTTCTCCAGTAGTTGCTCTTCCAGCTCCCCGCACCTCTTCTTGTACTGAAGAACCTTGTATAAAACAAATATATAATGCCCAGTTGAGCCGAAGGAACTATTTCTTTTTTCCAGGTAACAATTTCAAAAGGTCCCGGCCCAATTATTCTAACGTCGTCACCTTGGTCTGTAGCTTGTGGACCAGCTGGGCCTGTCTCTGCTGGGCCTGCTGGTAGGCCTGGAGCTTTTGCCTGTAAGCTCTCTCGTTGTTCTGCAACTGCAGGGATCCTGCTGCCACACTGTCCTGGTCCGCTGCTGACGGCAGCACCGGCATCTGATCCAGCTGGACGGATTGGTTTCACGTGAGCTCCCCCCCGAGTGACAGAATGCAACACATTGCTACAAAGCTTATTATATTCTCTTTTACTGACCGGCCGTCATGCAGGTGTGCTGTGGTCATTTTTGCAGCTGTTGTTGGATTGACTGCATTATACTGAACTCTTTGTCCATGACACCCTTCACAAGGATTTATTGGACACCAGATGTGTTGGGAGGCACTTTATTATATGGTCTCAGTAATTCGGTCCATCTCCTGTAATTATCTGGATGTACCGGTGATTGATGGTAGAAGATATGTTTGCATTCAGTCACGTCACTTAGCAGTCTTCAACACTTCGCTGCAAGTTGCGTGTGACATATAATAAGGACTTTGCACGGGAAAATGTTTGGAACAAAAGCTCAACAATACACCATCAACAGTATAGCGCTCCACTGGTATTAATCCAGTGTGAGGATTGAACAGCAGCTAGGTTTTAAATTGTCTTTGAAACGTCCCAGTACATTGTATTTGTGTGTACGGCATTTATGTTTACGCAACTTCCAACTGCATCTACAAAGATTTATAGAAACGCACTGGACTTTCTCACCGTGAAATGTCATATCCTCGTATCTGAAATCCAAATGTCCTGTAACCTCTCAACCTCACACAACCTAAACTCCCCCCTGCACCACCCACTCTCCATCCTGGTGCCAGACACGCTGTCCTCACTAATACAAACCACATGGCCGCAGAGCACTACAACACTCTGCGTGCCTTCGGCTGCCCTCGCCGACTCTCATTTAAAAAGAGGAGGAACACAGCGCCCCCCCCCCCCCCCCCCTGCAACACACTCCAAAACCACCATCCAAGCCCTTCGAATCAACCCTGCGACCCAGTCCCTCCCACCGCACTTCTGTACCTCATCCCTTCTCTGGGTGCTTAATCTCTCCAGCAGGCTCCAGGAGAGCCAAGACAATAGTCTCCCTGTTCAACACCGGCCGCTTTGCCACCGTTTTTTTTACAAACGTTATGCTGCAAACCACACGGACGGCCATCGGGCACTTGGCCGTGTGCTTTCGGTGTTTTTCTGTGAGGACCCAGAGAGCACAAAAGCTTCTTTTACTGCCCGTTGTTGAGGTGACACGTTTGGGGACCGTGAAGGGAGGAACAACATGGGCGGAGTGTTTAAAGGCCGCAGAACTGCAGCAGCTGTGTTTAAAGGGACTCCTGGAAACAGCTGTGTGTGGAGCCGAAGCGATTATGCATTTTTTCAAGCATTTTGGCACAATTGTAGCAATAACACTGGCTTACTAACAAGCATGCTCTTTACAAACACACCTGGAAAACATGGCATGAGCACACGTGTTTTATCGCAGCACGTGAGCACAATGTGCGCAGTGGAGGAGTTTAATGCAGTTACAACGTCAGGGGGAGGCAGACACCGACAACGCCGATGAACCTCATCAAAGCACACAAAGGCTAAAGCCAGCTCAGCCTTCTGAATGGAAACAGCTCAGTTATGGTCCACATTAGGACCATAACATAGGTGGAGGGGGATGGGAAGAAGAAGAACATCCGTATTTGAAATATAGAAACAAAAATGGCTTTTTAAATGTTTCAGAAAGAAGGAACATTTAACGTAGTGTATGATTAGGATACCCAATAAATGTTTTTTTTTTTTT